>NC_089725.1:964444-1285431 GCF_035083965.1 Branchiostoma lanceolatum
ACATGTCAAGTGATTTTCACTAGTTTCTTTAGAACATTATGATACATGTGTCACGTTAATTACAGTTGCCTGAGGTTTTCATAATAAATTGAGTGAAATTGAATAGATAAATAACAAGGCAGCTAAAACCCAAGCAGCGATAGCATTGATGATCACTAATGCATTACATAGCATGCGCATTAATGCCAAAAACGTATAGTTTGGTCTCTTTAAAACTTCTAGACAGCCTTGCTTGTTTCTTCCCTGGCTGAATTGACTTTTTGACTTTTCATTGTTTTCTCATTAACAGATCAAGAAAGAACTGTTATTGTACTGAATATTGCTAGCTGGTCATGAAAGAATTCTAATGCTGGTTTTTGGGACCATATGGATGACGTCATCAAATTCTATTGCCCTTAATATGATTTTTTTCTAAGATAAAATACAGCACTTTTGTACATAACACTGCAATGAAACTTTGTTTTCCATGTGAATAATGATCAAAACTACAAACGTACGTTTGCACAAATTGATATCTACTTATGATCTGTAGTTTAATAATTGTTTTAACCTAATTAGAAATAATAATTTTCTAATAACTATGGACACGTCATAGATATCAATCTGTGCGAACGTGCGTTTGTAGCTTTGATCATTATGCATATGGAAAACAAAGTTTCATCTCAGTGTTATGTACCAAAGTTTTGTATTTTCTCTTAGGAAAAAGTCATATTATTAGTCATCCATATGGTTAAAAAAAATCAGATTTAGAATTCTTTCATGACCAGCCAGCAATATTTAGTACAGCTACAGTTCTATCTTAATTCATTGGTGAGAAAAAAATGGAAAGCCAAAATGCCAATTTAGCCAGGGAGGAATGGCTTGTTGCCCACTCCATTACTATTACTACAATGCAATTTGACATTAGAAGAGCTTTGAACCACACCGCAAAGATACAACATCTAATATGTAATAATTCTAAGACTCCTGATTTATCATGCATGATATTCCAAAACATAGGAGCTATACATAATATAGACACATAGATGATTGATACGGGTTTTAATGATAACGTTGGTCATCATTGAATACACTAAAAGCACTCTTCTAAACTGGGATATACATTCAAATCAATCCTTGACTCGCAATGATACAAGACATGTAATTGCAAGTAATAGGCATTTGCTAAAAGCAAGGACATTAATGTCCTTGCTAAAAGGAATAAACAGCATCAACTCATCTGTATCTACTGACAACAAGAAGAAAAGTATATGGCATGAAACCCACCCTCTTTTGTTCTCCAATTAAGTCAAAAGATATATATATCGGCCGACGTGTTGGCGAGCTTCAAATGTACATTTTCGACCGAAGGACGGCCGGCGTCCTGTCGATTACGCGGGCTTCGGGCGATTTTTAGAAATCAAAGTTGATCCAAATATTGGCCTTTTACCAGGTTAGTCGATTCTGACTTCGTCCATGTTCAAGAGATGGTACCATCTCATGGGGGATTTTTAGTTTTTAGTGTTCGACGGACGTCACCTGAGATTTTCATTGGAAAATACGGTAGACGCTCGGGCGATTTTGAAATTCGGCGAGCTTCGGGCGATCTACAAATTCGGCCGACGCTCGCGTGAATTGTGACGCCGGCTTTACAACTGGTATTAATAGGAAAATGGGAATTCGTCTCGATCTCATATGCATTAGCAGCACAGTAATTCGTTGCAGGTTTGCAGCTGTTTACTCATACACTGGATTCGTTGCTGCAATCCCGTAAGGCTCATGTCCGTCACCTGACTCATCGGTGTCATCATACACTGGTACGGGAGGGGGCGCTGCAGAAGCGTATTGGTGGTCAAGGACGTCATCGTCTTCAGAATGCACGGGTGTGTCACCGTTACTGTAGTAATGAACCCCCGCTTGTGCAGTGTGCGTCGCGCCTGCGGCTGGCTGGGTTTCGTCGCTTTGCAAACTATTAGGAAAGTTAGTGTCTGTCTTTGCTCCCTCCTCCTTATCAACAGAGATACATACAGCCATGACTTGCACATCGACGTGCACAGCAGCACTAACGGCGTTAAAATTGTTTCTTGTAACACGTTGTTTCCTCCAACAAAGCACGGTAACGAGCAAGGATGCTGGAATGATGATGGCAACGGTAACGGCAACAAGGTACACGGTTTTGATTCCACCTGTCTTGTCTGTTTCTGAAATAACGTTGCCAAGACCACAGAACTTCTGATCAGATGATGGCGAAGGAATCAAGGATTGGTTTTGGGGAGTGAGACAAATATTTGTGTCGTTTTCAACTGGAACGTTCTCTGTTGTTGGCCCGTGTTGCCTTTTATCTTTGGGTTTCGGAATCATACACAGCATCAAATCGTATTTTTTCTCGAAACTACCTTTGTGCGTCACACATCTGTATACACCGGCGGAGTTAGCAGTAAAGTTTTTAATCCTAAACGGTTCTCTCATAGACTTAACGGAAGAACGTCCTGCCGGAGTTTTCCAGTAGAACGAATCGGTAACAGAGATCGTGGAAGCCAGCGGTACCAAGAATGCATCATTCTCTGGTTGAAAAACAATTTTGGGAAGAACACCAAAGTACTCATAATGACGTTTGATGAAGTTCACTTTTCGAACGAAGGAGCGATTCTGGTCTGTGTATGTCCAGTATTCTATTATTCTCACACTCATACCTTTACTTGATATCGTTGTTAAATTGAAGCTAACGTTACCATCTCCAAGGTCTAGGTTCTCTGGACAAAGCAAAGGGTTGCCTTGTAAATCGAAAGTAGTAAATGGATGTATTGCCTTTATATGATTTATGATTATGATTATAATTTCCCTGATGCTGTTTTCTCTGAGCAAGACCAAATGCAGATGCTTGCTAGGAATTAACTTGACGGCCTGTGTTGGAAATACAGACAGACGGTTTCCAGAAAGATCCAGGAATTCTAGACTTTTAAGACCGCAAAAGGCGTTTTCTGACACGGCGGAAATTAAGTTATTGGACAAGGCAAGATCGGTGAGAGTCGTGAGGGTAGAGAAGGCGAAGGCGCGAAGAGAAATAAGGAGATTTCTGTCAAGATCAAGAAAGACTAGTTCGCGAAGACCTTGGAAGGTTAGGGGTGATATTTTGTGTACCTTATTGTTGTTAATGGACAGGTATCGTATGTTAGGGGTCGTGTTAAAAGGGCCGGGGTCAGTTATTTCGTTATCTGATAACCAGACGGTATGGGCGTGTGGTGTGATGGAGTCTATAGGGACGTGTGTTAAGTTACGGCCTATGAAGTTAAACGTTTTAGATGCTGCAGTTGTCGACAAAGTCAGGATGATGATGACGATGATGATGTAAGTCAGGGATTTCATTTTGTATCCTTGTAGCTGACCTTGCCGCCAGAACCCTCCGACTAGAACAAAACAAAGAACAAACTTGTTTTCTTTTGAAATTTGGATCAATGAGTCTAAGTAGTTTTAAACAGACCTGACTCCATGTGTAATGGCCTAATGCGTAGATTGTTCGCCTGGGTACTTTCGGTAGGTCATACCAAAGATTTTTAGAATACAAAAGCTATACTGCATTCTATGATTAGCACTCAGTATATGGGAAAGAGTTTGCAAACTTGAACACACACACGCCACTACCAGTGAACTAGCCCCATGCTGTAGCGATTTATACACTAGTGCTTTGTGTGGTCCAGGGTGAAAGAAATAGACATCGGCTCCGCCCCATTCACTATGAATGGTGTTGGAACGAAGTTGACCTTTTTTGACCTGCTTCATGAAAGTCCAAGGTGAGTTAGACAATGTTTTTCTCAAGAAATGCTTCTAACATCTTATGCCTGACGGGATATCTCGTTGCACAAGCACTGCAGAATTTCCAGACACAGCTATTTCAAACGTCTGGCTTTCTCACTTCATCTATAAACATATCAGGAAGTAGACATAGTACCGTCTCTCCAGAAGGAAGTGCCTGAAGGGTTGTTGTTTACATGTATTTGAAACATGACAACTTGGGAAATGAAAACCATGTACTGAATAAACACGCTACTAGAAGCTTAAGGAACTGCAGTTCACCTACGATTCGATTTTGGGTGCCATTTTCGAGGAAATATTTTTAGGAGCCGTTTAGGATCCTACCACACTTGTTTTCCTTTTGTTGGACAAACAAGGACAATGTGACACTGCAAGCATGTTTTGTAGCTTATTCTAACAGTGCCACAGACAGAGAGCCTGAGGTAAAGGTAAGATTAGTCCCATAGCCTTTTTGTATGCCGAATCGGTAGTGGGCTGTTATCCGACCACCGCCTTTTACCTCCCCATTTTTTTTACACCTGGGTGGAGTGAGAAAGAGCGTGTAAAGTGCCTTTCCCATTCGGTAGCGTCAGAGGGTTCTAACCATAGACCACTGGGTGCTGGGCCAAACACCCTGCCGTTACGCCACACGACGCCAACAACACTTATTGTCTATAGTCTATACCTGAGTTCTTGGTTGCTGCAATCCAAATACAAACGTGTAACGCCTTGTCTTGGTCAGCTAACTCTTCTGGCAAACTTTATAGCCTATTTGACCAATTTCAACTATCTTTCTAGCAACCCAAGAAGTCTAGTAGTTCCAAAAGGTCCGCCCCAGTAACGTTATACTCCAGCCGAACGTGTGGCAGGTTATGCCTTCTCTGTATCAATACCAGATATTTTTGTATAGGAGCTTAGCATCCGTTTAGCTCTTTCAAATATCTTTTTTTGAAAGATGTTTGATCATAAAACTATTCATCCATAGAAATCAATCGCGACAAATCGAACAATCTTACATTTACGGACGTCGCACCAAACAATAAAAATTTAATCAGAAGCTCTTGTGGAAGGATAAAAGCTCCAAAGTTAAGTGTGACGATAAGAGTAGCGATAGTGCGAACAGTAGCAACTTACCTGAAGTTGAAAAGCCGACTGTTTTTGCTAGATCTGGCCTCGACTGATCACTAGTTGTCTGTAGCGCAGCGGGCAAGACAGCCTGGATGAAACAAGGTTGCTGTTGAATATGATACGTTGCATTATCATCGCTAGAGAGCAATAAACGGTCGTCATTGGTCGCGAGAGTGATCGAATAAACGGTCGCCATTGGTCGGGAGTGATCAAATGATTTCTAGCACGAAAAACGTCACGGTTGCCATGGTCGCGTGCTGTGACGTGTTCGCATATGCATGGAAACGCGTTGCATTTCATTTTGATTTTACAACAATTTCATTTCAAGATCATTATCTCTACAGAGATGCGTCCTTGGTCTTAAGTGCAGGTCGAGGACAATTGTCTGTGAAAGTACTCTCCAAGCCGAGGTTGGAGGGGGAGATCGTTACCCGAAGATTATTCCGTTGTATTCCAGTAAATAGGCGGACATCCGGTCACCATGATCACTCAGTATTTGCTAGTGATTTCTTGTTCCCATATAATATGAAATAATTATAGCTACAAAATAACCTGCTAGATACTAAGTGTTAAAAACTAAATGTGGTCCTTCGCGAAACTAATTTTCTTCATTTGTTTCTACTATAACTGCCAAAACTCTTTGTCTCTCCCCTTCTCTCACTCACTCACTCACCCACCCACTCACTCACTCACTCACTCACTCACACACTCACCCACTCACTCACTCACTCACTCACTCACTCACTCACTCATTCACTCTCCAACGTCTACAGTCAAATTATGTTTATATGGTTAAAGAATAACCTGCTAGATAATAAGTGTTGAGTACTAAATGTGGTCCTTTACGTAACAATCTTTTATCATTTGCTTCTTCCGTAACTATGCCAGAACTCTCTCCCCTCCTTCTCTCACTCACTCGCTCTCTAACGTCTGCAGTGAAATGTTTATATGGTTACAAAATAACCTGTTAGATACTAAGCGTTGAATACTAAATGTGGTCCTTTACGTAACGAATTTTTATCATTTGCTTTTTCTATAACTATGCCCAAGCTCTGTCTCACTATGCCAAAACTCTCTCACTCACTCACTCGCACTCAACCAACCAACCACTCATTCATTCACTAACAGACTCACTCACAGACTCACCCAGCCGTAAACTCACTCACTCACTCACTCTCTGACACTCACTCACTCACTCACTCACTCACTCACCCACTCATTCACTCATTCACTCACCCACTCACCCACTCACTCACTCTCTCAACCACGTACTGCGTGACTTCCTCGCAGTCACTGACATTCATTCTTACGTGACGCTTTCTAGCACTCCGATCGATCATAGAAGACATCCGAGCCCCGGGCGGGACATCGGAAGTTTGGCACGGTTCAGCCTACCGTTCACCTCCGATGAAAAACAGCTCCTGAAGCCACCAGACAAGAGGAAGTGCCGTAAGGAGTACCGTGTACTTCCTCACAGTGGTATAGTTTTCATCACCTTCGCCAGAAGGTGATGTTTCAGCCTGATTGGGTGTGTGATTTGCTGTCTGTAAGGCGCTCATTCCACTGGAAGGTGACCTCGCTGCGACCTAAAATAGATTTGTGAACCCTTGACTTCGTAATTGGAACATCATGCAAGACGCAAACGTCTGGCTGAAAGAACGACAAAACACACAAAAGACGTAACAAATCCGCTTTTTATTTGTAAAGTGTTACTGGACTTATGTAGCAAGTGCCACCCCCTCTTGAATTGTAGAACACTTTATTTCCTATTATGTAATTTACAAACTCATATGAAATTTCATGCTAACAGACATGTTTGCCCGTAGCTATACAGTTACATATCTATTCGCCTCAGTACCATTTTGCTTCGTCTTGTACTTTTGTGTTGACCTCTGACGTTGGAAAGTTTCATGATTCCAAAAAACGTTGCGTCATGGTCCAGTTTGATGACACACCCATCACAAGGCATGTTCAGGTACACACTGCTGTGACTCAACAGGTGAATAACCCCTGCGGTGTAGCAGGTTTTCCAGGGAACAGTCTGCTCCATATACTTCCAGCAAGTCAAGAAGCGGTACGGATTGCCCCCATCATCTTCTACTACCATCACGGAATGACTGGTCACTGCCGATTTCTTATTGTTGTACAAATAATAAACCTGTACGTGGGAAAAGATGCTAGTTTGCTTATTTGTTTTGTGGGAGATTGAATGGGGAATGGGTTATCAACGATAGCGGGAATTGAAATGTATGCAAAATATGGATATCGCGTTTGACAAAAAAAATCGAAATTGTGACATTACGTTTCTTCATTTAAAACCATCATGTGCAATTTTCTTAATATTTCTATATTGATCGTAGTACTGTAAAAATGCCTCCTCCCTTAGTCATTGCCAATAAATAGATACATTTGCTTAATATCTTCTTCAGTAAGACACACCTTACCTGGCTGTAAATGTAATAGTCGCCCTCTTCCAAAACAGTCAGTATGCCATTGTAGAAGCGAAACTTGTTGGATGGCTCAAACTGTCCCCAGTGCTTTGTGAGGACGGTGTCACTCCCTGAGTACGCAAATATACTCTGTTGAAAGAAAATGTCGGAGAATGGCGGGGCAAATATTCCTTTCCCTTATGAAGCAGCCCTTATTCTAGTACGCCCATTAGACTAGTTATCTCCATGAAAAATGAAGATATAGATTTGTGTGTGTGTGTGTGTGTGTGTGTGTGTGTGTGTGTGTGTGTGTGTGTGTGTGTGTGTGTGTGTGTGTGTATGTGTGTGTGTGTGTGTGTGTGTGTGTGTTTGTGTGTGTGTATGTGTGTGTCTATTTGTGTTTCCGGACGATTGTAGTCAGCATAGCTGAAGAACCTCTGGATGGATTATGATGATATTTGGTATGTAGGTAGGTGCTGGGAAGACAAAAGTCAAGGTCGATTTGGGCCCCCTGGTATGTGACCTTGCTACTGCAGCAGAACTTCTGATTTTTTTAAAAATCTTTTGACCTGGACATGCTATGGTCTTGATTTTTTGATAGGCAGATAGCTTGTGATGTACGAAATAAGTTGTGTATGTTTGGGCCCCCTAGCAGTTTGTTTTAACTTGTTAGCATCAACGTTGTACATGTGAAAACAACAGATATTATGATAAACGTTTCCAATGAAAATAGATTGACAACACTGCGTGTTTTTTTCTACAACTGCTACGAGCTGCTACGCAATGTACAAATTACTTACTCTTTACTGTGTGAGTTTCACCGGTGGAATCTGTATGTGAAAGACGTATCCATTATGGTTACTAAAATCATCATTGTAGTTTTCATCTTGTGTTTGATTACGTGCTGATTCAATCTAATAAAACAGATCTTACCGACACTGGGATACTGCAAAATCCCCATTATAGAATAACTTTATTGCACGACTATTGTAGCCGGTACAAAGTATGGCAACAACAGCTAACATAGAACAAGACATATGTATGGAATAAAACTGTTCACTTCAACAAAATGACTTCTTAGGTTTTACATGATTCAAGTTGGGCTGATTATGAGTATCATTATTTTTTCTAATAACAAAACAATATTTTATATATTTGCCTATTTCAACACTGTGTGAGCTGTTGCATCTAAAGATGTAGTTAAATCTATCCATAGCGGCTTAAAATCTGAAGTACTTGAATTGATAAAGGTGAATAATCTATCGCATAGGGCATCATATTTAGAGCATTCCATAATGAAGTGAAGATGTTCACTCGAATTATTTTACTTGTTGGCTCTAGGGTCTCCAATCTAATTACAAAATTATATGATAGCGTTAGGCATTTTTGATATAATCATAAATTAATGGACGTTTTTGAAGACATTTAAGATTCCAAATCTCACAACCTATATACCGAATGCGTAGTCCCGCCCAGCTAGGAATGTAGAAATGCAGAATAAAAACAAACCAATCCAAATATATGACGGACATACAATCACTCTCCCATTGGTCGAATCGCTAATCACATTGCTATCATTTGATTGATTGCGATGAAAGGTCGGGATGGGTCTATTCAATGCTATGAGTGTGAGATCTTACCTGATTGGGCTTGAATGTGTGCCCAATCACGTGAAGCCCCGTCATTCAACGACAGAGTTTCCTCTGTAAGTAAAAATGAGATTATGAGTCTCTACCGTAGGAGGGCCCGGTGGAGGCTATAAAGAAGCTAGCTATATATATCAACAATACCTGAACTAACAGACATTCAGGCAGACTAGCCTCGATCCACCAGGCCCTCCTACGGGCGTATGGATCGTAGAATTTGACAGAAAAAGGACTAATTAGCCAGTAGAGTCAGTCCACGGTGAAGATCACATTTCGCCCTGCAAATGAAACTCTGCCAAATATTCTCCCGGCGTAGTTAGTCTGGTAGAGACTACATGCAGACACGGTATTAGGGAAAATTAGCCTCAAAATTGAAGAATAGAGAGGAGTGAAAATGATCTTAGCATCATTTCCTGAAAACTAGTGCGAGTCTCGGTGAAATACAATCGAGCCGTGCCAATTGTCAAGCTTTCCCCGTAAAATCAAAAGGCCGGTGTAAGATAAAACTTACGTGTATATCAGTGAAATATATTTAATGCCAGAAGAGATGAGATTAGATTAGATAAGATTTAGAACATGGTTGGAAAACTGTTTCAAATAGAAAGACGAATATAAGAAATAGGAAATAGACGACAAGAAAGTTGAAGAACTAACGTTAAGCATACAGTTATGAGGTCATACAGTAGCATGTATATTCTACTCACGTATTTCACAGTGAACGCCGACCCAACCTAGTCCACACCGGCAGACGTAGTGGTCCACGCCGTCAATACAGGTCCCACTATTCTGACAAGGGTTGGAGTTACACTCGTTTTCTGTGAGAAAAACGGTAGAATTTACGAATATCCTGGTCAGTTTGGGAATAAATTGGTTTTGTTGTCTGCAAGGTTATGACAGTTATCTAAAGTAGCAACTATCTTAACCCTAGCTAGGACTCACTAGGGTTTTTGGAAAGTTTTGGGAGAGGGGGGGGGATCAGCCATCTTGGATCGGCAAGCTTGAACCTTTTAAATTAATTTTTTTAAAGATATAACTCAAAAATACTATGAAAACAGAATGAAAAGGTCAATATGAAACGTTTTTTGTGAAATAAATACAAGGTAGTGACGAAATTCGAGTGACAATAACCTGATGACACCTTCGCTTATGATATGTTCCCGCGACCATCTTAGATTTTGACCAATGAGGTCAAATTAACATAAAGTTATAAAAAATAATCATTAATCATTAATGGTACACTTAATTACATACGATGCTAATGATGTAGCAAAACAAGTGTGGATTAGCAAGAAAATCTTGAAACCTCATCATTTAAACCGAAATTTGTAAAATGTGTAAAATATGCCTGTCAGAAGCCATGGCAACAGAAAGAAAGATGGATTTATATCATTATAACAAAATTGTTGGGAAGAAACTGTTTGAAAAGAAACTGATTTTTGTAGTCCTAGCATACGTCGTTCAGCAGTTGTACGACGTGAAAGTTGGGGGGGGGGGCACTTTTATCCCCCCCCCCCAAATCTAGATGAGGTAATGCTTATTACATACAAATATATAAGCAGCATCTTGAGTTACAGGTACGAACGCACATACAGAACGAAGTACAATACCTCCCGTCGGACTTTGCCGGAGGTAACAGTACAAAGCTACACATTAGTTACTAGTCTCACCTTTTTCACAGATAGCTCCCCATGTTGAACTACAGGCATCATCTCGCCATTGATTTGGGTGTTTGTTAGTTTCTGGTGTGAGGACGGCGCAGTGTTGCAAGCCATGAACGTTATTTGGTTGCTCCGGTAACCAACGGCTCAAGTTACCCAGTGGAGTACCATCCTCCCACACAAAGTCGCCTTCAACGTTCATATCGTTTAATCCGATCCAAAGATTAATCTTAGTGTGAAACTGGTTTCTGTACTTTACTATTAAGTCATGGGCTGCCTGGTCTTTTGGCATCGCTAGCTTTGCATCTTCAGCTTCGCATAGGGCTCTCGCCTCGGTATAGGGTACAAATGTAGATTGCAGGAACTTGTAGTACCTGGATCCGTGTTTTGTCCAGTCTGCTAGGTTCCCTGTGTATACATGGCAAGAAATTGTACATGGGAAAACAAGACACATTTTTGAATCTTACATACGATTGCACCCAAAGGTAGTCATCGTTTTTTGGTCCTTATAAACACACCAAAAACTAGTTATCCTTGCTTACAGTATAAACGCCTTCGCCTCTTATAAAACAAAACTAAACTCCCCCGCTGTAATATAAAGATTTATGAAACGAGATCTAAGTGGGTATCCCTAACGCCCTGTGTGGTTGTAGTCTTGTCGTCATTTTATTCCTATCTACGACATTGGACCAGAGCCAAAGCTGTCATCCAATTCTCCAAGTATCCTATTACACCACTTTACATCCTGCCAGGTTGTCCAACAGCGGACGCAAACCATGACAAAAAATCAACAAACACATAAACTGATAACAATACCTCCGCTTCCACGGAGGTAATAACGGCAATTTACCATCACAAACCACCCCTACATCATCGAGATGGTCACAATCGTTGTCTCCAAATTTCGATTGTGGGCAATCCAGGATGTTGGACTCGTTTCCGGTGCATTTTACGTCACTAAGCCAAACCGGGCCGGAGCCTTGGCCGAAGTCGACGGTTACAGGGATGGCTCTGCTGTGTCCCAGTTGTCTACAGAGTACGTCTGCATCATGGATGTCCCAGCCTTTCTTGCAGATAGTTCCCCAGACGCCACCGATAGCGATTCCACGCAGCTCTACTCTGCCTTCGTTCGGTCTCCGGCCACCAGACAGGCGAAACCGAATTCGGGCTGTAAAATAAATAATGGTTCTAACATTTTGTTGAGTCATGCCTATTCCAGTAAAAAGCAAATACTGAATTTAGGATACGAAATACGTTGGTAGTTCATACCATTTTTCATGTTTTTCAGTGGTTTCATTTCTGATCTTCTTTTCCTGTTTTGCAGCTCTCTCGGAGAAAATATCAAAGTTGGACCGAGATGCTGAAACAAAATAACAATTTCAACACATTAGACTGACGGGTTCTTCTATTTGGCATGCATGAGACAGAAGAGCGTATCTTCAATATTGTAAGTTGAATAAAAAAGTTATACACACCCGAGTGTTTTATTCACACACCTTCCTAAGGACCATTCAGTGACTTACAAAACTGATGAAACTATTCTCGTAATAGTGTGTAGTTACGCCGTTGCAAGCTGTCAAAGATTCTGAAGCTACCTCTCCATATATAGGCCATAGAAAACCTCCTTTGGTTGTAACGGGTTGCAATGTTACAACTAGGCACGCCGCCCCCAAGCGTACTAAAGGCATTTGACAGTACATATATTTAATATGTATCAGTAGTGATGAGTTTTGCGTCAACAAAAGCTCTTAATCAAAGAACCACGTACGTATACTTTCATTTTGTTGTCCACGCCTGTAGCCGGATGCTCACTCTCTCCGTCAGACATCTCTAAATCTGTATGATCTCCAAAGCTCCCTTCTAACGACGTCTCCTCGCTGTCAGGAACACCCTGCTTGGCGAGCTTTCCCTCGATGTTCGCTAACCTTCTTGCAAGATTCATGCACACAATGCTATTGACGGTCAACAGACAAAGTGACAAGAAGGCGACCCAACAGCAAGTATAACTGGGGACTGTGTCAGCACGACAGAGGGCGATTCTTCCTTTCTCCGACATGGCTACAAGTTCTCCGGCCTCTCGATCTTGATAGTACATGTGCTCTCTCATGTAAGACGTGTACTTGTGTGTGCCCTGGTTGGTGTTTTGGTTAACAGAGGCGGTTACTGTAAACAGTAAAGCTACCGTGTAAAGTTACCAGTACCTTTTATGAGGTGTGACTGATACTTCTGTGGCTTTTTCATGGGTTGAACCTGAAAACAGTCAGGTCACGTCAACACTACTGTCGTACGAAAAGGCAGGTGGCATCTCTTCTGTTGTTATTGACAGAGCAGGTGAGGGAAAACTCGAAAATGCGTATGTGGATTGTTTTGATATTTGGTATGTGGGTAGGTGTTGATGACACTTCGAAATGATTAGATTTTGGGCCTCCTAACGGCTTGCTATGGTACTGCAGCAGAACTTCCGGTTTTGATATAGAATGTATGGTGTTTTGGACATGATATGAAGATGGTGAGTTGTAGATAGCTCTTGGGAGGGAGAGTTAATCGTGTAGGTTTGGACCCCCTAGCGTTTTTTTAGAACTACAGGGGCCTATTTGAAAGATAATGATTCAAGGGGTTGACAGATCGTCATGATTATTGGTATGTATATAGCTTTAGTGATGGTTTAAATAATCATATGCTAATTATGCAGGTTAAAGGGGAAGAGTTAGCAACCCCTCCCAGTAAAAATATACCCTGCTACTGAAACAGCAAGGAAACTTTCTGTCATATGTGCCACGACTAGGCACTACAAGAGCTGAACGAATTTATGAACGAATAAACGAACATAAACTGGAGGGTGAGGTAACATGGACAGCAAAAAATGCATCTTTACTTAAAAGATTTTACCAATGAAATGCAAATCATAGCAGACCATTGTATGGCCGTTCAAGTAAGTGTATTTTTCTACCTTGTCACCTTCAGAAACAGGGAGTTACTTAAAGGGTCAAAAGGAGAAGAGTGCTGAGCATTTCCATTGTCCGAACACTATACAAAAAAGCATTATTGTTGTAGCAAGAATCCAATATACATTTCAATGATAATTTGCGACAAAGGAGGCTCATTGTGGACCGTTATTCTTAAACTCAAAGTGGTTGTAACATCAATGACACAAAAAAGTATATTTCCAAATTACATTCAATCACAATAAGTTCAATTGACGTTTGCATGAAATATGCACCCTTCCGATGTTATTGAATATTGAATTTTACAAATCATACTTCCAGTCTTTTTATCCATACATCCAGGACCGGTACTCAAATTTCATTCTTTTAAAGTGAACATGGCAGCTGGTTCGGAACCTGCCACCACAGCTTGTGAAAAAATTCCCTTGAGAAGCAAAACGTGCATAATAATTCAGATTACATACAGCTTAAAGATGTTATATTACACATTACGTTTGCTTATCAAAATAATGTTTTTTGCAAACCGTCGTGCCAGGTTCCGAACCTGATGCCGTGTTCACTGTGATGTCACCCAGGGAATTTAATTCAATTACATGTACCCTGAGGCATGAATCGAGAACGGGACATACACAAAATGTATGATTTGTCACATTCAGTACAATCTGAAGGGTGTATATTTTGTACAAAATCTGTGTTCATTGAACAGTACGTATTATGGTGAAACGTAGTATCAGGAAATGTTTAATTTTGGTGTCCAAAAAAATGCAAAATGCAGTGCATGAGCATTAATCAATACCTACAAAAAAATCAAATCTTTAAAAATATGTAACAAAAAAACAGCCACTACAAATCAAACTGCAAACTTCTGCCATGGCAGTGGATTTCATGAAACTTCATGAATACAAAATCTACAGTCATCCACTTCTGTTAATGTTCTACATCTATTAGAGACAGCCACTTAATTAAATTAAGAATTATCTGCAACAATTTATCCTAACTAGCACGCTGCAAGGTAACACAACATTGGAGCACAGAAATGTTTAACAAGAATGAGTCTTCTAAATTCTAATACAGCTGTGAGGATTACACTTGAAGGAGATTGCAAGGCACATTTACAGTACTTAAAAATTCATAAAAGTTGCTATAACTGAAATATCAATTTACTGAGCTTCACACTTGTCCTTTAACATAACATTCCACACACATATGTTCTATAAGTGTTACGTGATATAATTACTTTTGTAACTATCTTGTTTAATGTCAAACTGTGTTAAAGATGTTTTTACTAATATCAGGACAAAGATATTGTGAAATGCAGTATTTTCTTTGGCACCAGGTATACGAACACCATGCAATTCGTCCTATTGTTCTTCTATACTGACTATAGCAACAAACATTGGAGCAATCTGGAAGAGGTCTCTTCAAATTATTATATATAAATAAATAGCAGTTCAGTAAGTACATGCAAGCCAAAGGAGACACTGTAAATGCATTTAAGTTTTGCGGTGATTTCGAAGTTCACAGTCGATCAGTTGTCGACAGAAGCAGGTTCTTGGGCGATGATGATTCCCTTTTCAAACATCAACATGGCCAGGTCAATCTGAAATTTCATTTAAAAAAAATAAACAATGGTGCAAATGTAGTGTCATAAGGATCTTAAGTTAGCTTTCTTAATTCAAGGCATACATATATATCATCATCATCATCATCATCATCATCATCATCAGTCGACGTGCTTTCGCTACGACGGGGTTATACCGCCCTTTTTACGGGGTGACATACCCTTTCATTGGCTGTCATACAAGACGGGGATTCCGAATGGAGGCCAGGCGAACTTCCGTCTTGTATCAGCCATACAGTGATTTACATCATTCAGCTGGACGGTAGAACTGGCGCAAATCACCGTATGGCTGATACAAGATGGAAGTTCGCCAGGCCTCCATCCGGGTGATTTGTATGGACATATATATACATATATACATATATACATTGCTACCTCTCTTCAGATATCTGAAAATCCACAGCTAAATTCAAAATTTCAAATATGTAATACAACAAAGGTTTTATCATTTTTTTGACACTTACATGTCAAGAATTGTTTACTAGTGTACAATAGTATATTTATGTTCAACCCTTCAAAGTGCAACCAATCAACAATTACAATATACATGTAGGTGCACAGCTTCAATTTTGGGTGCACAAAACTGTGTATGCATTATGCACCCAGTATTTTGAGCCCTGAAATGTGGATTTTACCTTGTCCTGTTGATGGTCCAATGGGAAGCTGTCTATAGTGACATACTCAGGGTAGGAGTGCATCAGGTACTCGATGGCTGGGGCAGCCTGCATGGACAATACAATAAGTTTAATTTATTCAATTTCAGACCCTATGTCCCATAAGTACCACGTACCTAACCAAGTACATACATGTATTACGTAAAAAAACCCAGAACAACAGAACAACTACAAGACAAGTACATTCTCTTATAACACTTTATCGTGGATTGTTCAAGATATGATGATAAACACACAAAACTGTTCACCATTATTTCTGTTTGTTCAGAAGAATTTCATACATTTCCATTAGATAGATAAATTCAGTTACATTCTAGTTACACAGTAACCCTTACTGTGTACAAATAGGTCAATATATCAAATAATGTCTAGACCTTAGATTAGAACCAGTGGTGCAAAAGATAAGTTGGACTCAACATGTTGATTTACTCATATCTATTCATATACATCTATGTATGGTTTAATTCATTTGTATCCACTTGACTGTTTGTATGTATAGAATCTGATGTTGAAGACCTGATGAAAGTCGCTGTACTTTTGTTGTGTCAGTAAAGATTGCCTATAATAGTTCTTGTAACATGCAAACATGGAGGTGGTCCCGCTCACCTCCGGCGGCACCTCGATGGGCTGTAGCTCCGCCCCGTGGTAGACTCTGCTGTTCTCCAGGATGTGGTACAGGAACACCTGCTCACCCTCCATCACAAGTCTGGGGAGTGGAGGAAAGTCACATTAACCAACTCACAATCACTTTACTCAAGATAATACTGTAAAAATTCATTTAATTTTGTGGGGACTTCATTTTACTGTAGGAGGGAAAAGACGGTTTTCACTGTGTTGTTCCCAGTTGAAACAATTTCAGTACAGTACAGTTATAATACATTGGTAAAGCATTTCAAGATAGACTGCAAACATTTCTACTTTCAAGATATACAGACTATCACAACAAAAAAAGATGTCATAACCCCATGAAGTATCAAGAGTTTTTGTGAATTTCTAGTTTATTCATTGTGAATTTCTTTCTGGGCAAGTTTAAAAAATGGACCCAGGCAAAGCCAACCTTTCCGTCTTGCGGGACCAACTTTGGTCCCGGGCAAAGCCAACTTCCCCATCCTTCTAGACTCTGGTTACATGTTCCACCTCACATCCTGTCACTCTACAATATTCTAATAACTACAAACACACACCAAGACAGACAAATACGTAGACTGAAAACAATACCTGTTTTCACCAGGTAAAAATTGCAAACAATAGATTATAAAGTATAGGAGTATAGAAATAAGTTTTACCTTGCTGCTCCCTTCCTGATTAGTTTGACTGGTGTGCTGGTCTTGAGGTCCACCGACCCGACCACTCGACCCTTCTCCAGTCTGGTTCTGCACCCATAGATACTGCAGGCTCTCTCCTCTACAGGGGGCAGACAAAGGAGAGACAAACTGTCAAAAGCAATTACTGTACCAAAAGATGTTGACATCTTTAACATACTAACAATAGCTTATCAAATGTTTTGATGCACCTATTTTGCCCTCCCTTTCACACTGTGGTCAATTCGATTAAACATAATCAAAAAATTGAAGATCTCATACCTCTGTGAAATTTTTTTTGTGAATCTCTTGTTTCATTTATTTTTGCGGATTTCTCGCTAATTTTGTCTACTATGCATTTTCCTGCCAGCTTCGGGGACCAACTTTAAATCCAGGTCAAGTCAACCTTCCAATCCTACCAGTCTCTGATTACACCTTCTTCCACCTCACATCGTTTCACTCTATAATATTCAAATAACTTTAGACACACATGAGGACAAACAAACACACAGACAGAAAACAATACCTCCATTTTCATGGAGGTAAAAACCCATATAACCTACACTTTATGACAAGTGGGAGACAGTTACACATAAACTCCACAACCTTCCAATCCTACCAGTCTCTGGTTATACCATCTATATAAGGCATCTTCCACCTCACATCCTGTCACTCTATGATATTCAAATATCTATGGACACAACCATGACAAACCAAAAACCCCTTAACCTACGTTTTGTGAAGACTGGTGGAAGGCAGTCGCGCATAAACTCCACAGCCTTCTGGTCGACGCCAGCGTCCACAGGCACATAGCTCACCAGGCGGGACAGCAGAGACTGTATGGTCCCCAGGAATGCCTTCCGCCTGGGGTCATCCTGTTGGGAATAGACCGATCCTGACTGTCAATCACAATTATCAGTCCAACCAATGACAACATGGTGATTAGCAGTTTGACCAATGAGAGATTGGCTGCATGTCTGTCAAATATAATGCATTTTTATGTGTTTATTTTGCATGTCTATGATTTGTCAGAGGTGGGCATGGCTATTGGATTGGTCTAGTGCAGCCAGGTCATATCAATCTTGCAGTACCGGTATAGTCAAATTTCACATAACAACCACTCAAGGGTAGAGGTACTCCCATAGCCTTTGTTGTAATCCACTATGTCTAAGGCACGGTATTGGAAGGGCTCAAACTAAAGATGGTGCTGATTTCAATGCCCTTCATCTTTTTCCAGTGCTACACTTTCATCTTTCAATAGTACTGCAGCACAGTTTTAGTAACAAAGTAAGTACTTGAGTGTAAGTCTATTTCGGCACGGTAGACTGAATCAGATGCTACAGTATTTTGGACCTGTACCTAAATGACATACAACTATTACCAACAGACCAGGAGGTGATCACAACTCACCATGTCTGCATTAGCCAGCCCCATGTAGTCCAGGTAGTCCCGAGGCAGAGCCTGCCTGAACTCTACATCCTCACTGAAGGCTGTGGCCAATGCAGCTGGCACAAGCTGGGAGGAGAAATATGGGACCAATATGATCAAAGTTTCAAAACAGTGAGGGATATATAATAATAATAATAATGGTTTATTGGTCAGAAATTAACCGTGCAATGGCAGCCAGTGCTGAATTTCTGCAGGGTTTACAATCATATAATACAGAACAGATACATATTTTCTCCACACTTGCACTTTTGTGGAACTGTCGCAAGGGTCTGGGCGGCTGCCATTCGGCGCCAGCAGGTGACCTCAATACGAGGGTTAAGTTTCTAACGTTGATGAAGATTAAACTTTAGCATTTAGCACTCTGAAGTAGCCCCTATTGGTTACAAAGTTAGGCAGCAGGGAGAAGATTAATTTTTAAGTCAACAACCCTAACAAGACCACCTTGCCATTATAGTTTCACATATCCATGAATATCCAGTCATGATTCAGGAATGTTTTCCATACCTTCTCCATGAGGTCTCCCATGTGTTCCTCTGACAGGTGGAGACGGTGATGTGTAGGGAGTGTGTGTCCGGTAAGGCGGAGGCCTGGTGGATGGTATACATACCTTCTCCATGAGATCTCCCCATGTGTTCCTCTGACAGGTGGAGACAGTGATGTGTAGGGAGTGAGTGTCCGGTAAGGCGGAGGCCTGGTGGATGGTATACATACCTTCTCCATGAGATCTCCCCATGTGTTCCTCTGACAGGTGGAGACAGTGATGTGTAGGGAGTGAGTGTCCGGTAAGGCGGAGGCCTGGTGGATGGTATACATACCTTCTCCATGAGGTCTCCCCATGTGTTCCTCTGACAGGTGGAGACAGTGATGTGTAGGGAGTGAGTGTCCGGTAAGGCGGAGGCCTGGTGGATGGTATACATACCTTCTCCATGAGGTCTCCCCATGTGTTCCTCTGACAGGTGGAGACTGTGATGTGTAGGGAGTGAGTGTCCGGTAAGGCGGAGGCCTGGTGGATGGTATACATACCTTCTCCATGAGGTCTCCCCATGTGTTCCTCTGACAGGTGGAGACAGTGATGTGTAGGGAGTGAGTGTCCAGTAAGGCGGGTCGCCTGGTGGATGGTATACATACCTTCTCCATGAGGTCTCCCCATGTGTTCCTCTGACAGGTGGAGACGGTGATGTGTAGGGAGTGAGTGTCCGGTAAGGCGGAGGCCTGGTGGATGGTATACATACCTTCTCCATGAGATCTCCCCATGTGTTCCTCTGACAGGTGGAGACTGTGATGTGTCACGGTGGTCAAATTCATGCTAAGAAACTCCCATGTCCAGCCGAATTCGAACGCTGTTCCACGATGTTCGAAATGACGTAATCGAATCCGAACGCACGTTCGATTCGGGGTCACCTGCGGTCATTAGAAGTCCTTACTGTAAATCTGCGCGGCCGGGCCCGTTTCCCCGCTTCAGGAAAAAAACTGCGTTTGTCGAAAATATTACCTGTTTTCTGAAGAGTATATCCATGCTGGCACTTTTGTTGTGGACATCCAACATGTAACGAAACAACTGGCGTCGTTTTTTGTGACATTGAATACTAGAAGGATTGTTTACGGCGTTGTTAATTACCCCCTCCCCCTATCCGTGCGGCATGACATGCGTTCCAACATCGTAAAGGTACGGCTACAAGAAACATCCACCTTACCTCATTAACGATTCAAAATGACCGTAACGGTTTTCCCGAGGTTTGTGTTTTTGGGATTTTTGAAAAATGTCCTTGATTTTGAATTATGGGCGATTGAGTGCGAAAAATGTAAAAAAAGGCCATTTTTTCACAGATTTGTCGATATTCATAATACTTAGAATTAGAAATTAAAAAATCCCCAAAACACAAAGTTTTGTTTTGTTCCTGGTCGACGAAAAATATGAAGATAAGAGATATTCATTGACATTTAAAGCCAGGCCTTTGCGATATGTGCCTGAAAAAACGGTCTCCCTAAAACCTGAAAATAATCGTGTTTGGGAGCAAAATATAGATAAATCAGTCATTCAGCGCAAAATGACGACATTCAAAGTTTGCAAAATCGCTAATTTCGTTTTATTTTTACAGAATCTTCCCGTCCCTACTATTTTGTTTATTTATAAATGTTTTGCCGTTAGCCAAAACGTTGCCCCGTGTAACCCGATACCTTGTCGAACGCGCGTAGCAACGGGAAAGAATATCCTAGTGACAGACCACCGTGTGTAGGGAGTGAGTGCCCGGTAAGGCGGAGGCCTGGTGGATGGTATACATACCTTCTCCATGAGGTCTCCCCATGTGTTCCTCTGACAGGTGGAGACAGTGATGTGTAGGGAGTGAGTGTCCGGTAAGGCGGAGGCCTGGTGGATGGTACCGCGGGGGAAGTACAGCAGGTCTCCTGGCTCCAGGGTAACATCCAGGATCGCCTCTCCTATCTCCTCCTGGCTAAAGTTACCTGTGCAGTAGCAAGAATGGATCTAATGTTACAAACTTAATATACATTATTCAACAAGTTCAATATGTCTATGCAACTATAAACCCCCTTCGTTTGTTTGTTCAAACCCTTGTAGTGTCTAGTGGCGCATACGAATATACTCAAACTTTTATATTCACTGGTAAGTTCTGACACAACAGTGCAAGTGATCCCAGTATGTAAATTGTAAGGTCTTTACACCAAGTCACTTGACTTATTGCCCAGTTTAGGGATGTGTACTTAAACTGATATTCAGGTTCAGGTCCAGATTCGAATTACTGAGTTTAGGTTTTTTTTTACCTGAACCTTAACGTTTTCATGAGCCTGGATTCAGTTCAGCGTTTAGGCATGCATCCCTAGACTGCAGCCCCAACAGAGATGTCTCAACCTGGATTGAACCAGGGTCTCCCAGTTAGCAACTAAGTGGAACCAGGAGTACAACTTTTTGTTGCTACCAGTTGAGCTACAGGTACATCCCTAAAACCCCTTCAGTATATTTGTTTTGTACATAGTTCAACATTTATAAAATCTTAAGAAAATATCAAGATTATTGCAACGCCTCCCTGTAAAAATATACCCTGCTACTGAAACAACAAGGAAACTTGCTACCCATGTGTAACTACATTGTAGGTACTATAACTAGGGTCTGAATGAAGGAATGAAAGAACAAACTATTGGCATATTTCAGGATTAAGCACACATATTAAAGTGTGATTCAACCTACCACTAGAAAATCTTGGTAGTTTTTCACCCTCATTCCTGTGTCAAAGAGAGAGAAATATCATCATCATCATCATAAATATGTACACATACAAATTGTATACTATATGGCTTACCATAACACATTTGAAAGAAAATACAGTCAAAACAGAATGATGACAGAAGGATGGAGCCTTCATACAGTTAAAACTATCCAAGAAGACCACTCAGGGTACCGATACAATCTGGTCTACATATGTGGACAGGTGGTCATTATAGACAGGATTGTTAATGCTTGTGTCAATGAGGAAAATCATCTAAGGGACTACCAAAAAGTGTACACATTGGCCAGGTGGTCTTTGTGTAGAGGTGGTCACTTGTACAGGTTTGACTATAGAAAAGAATGAGACAGTATGAGATGGTACGTACCTAGGGCTGTAGAGTTTCCAGTGTTTCTTGCCCTCCAGTTGGAGCACAAAAGCTTCAATGTCGTCATAGTGGGGAGCGAACCCCTGGGTGCCTGGTGGGGTTAGGTAACTGTGTGGATAAAACACACTCAGATAAATCACATTCATGTCTAATAATGGAAGTACAGTACAAGTCTGGGTATCTGATAAAGTCTGGGTCAAAAAATAAAAGTACCACCTACTATAATAAAATCATATGATTCAACACTTGATTAGGTTTGACATGAACAATTCAACGATGGTTCAGGAATCATTGAAATGACCAACATTATTGTTTATTAGTTTATTGTTTATTAGTTGTGGTTAGGCCAAGTTGATTTGATTATATGGATGACATCCTTTGGGAACCCCAAAACTGATGAAGGCTTGCAAAACAAAAGGGTTGGGGAAAAAAAGTTGCCTTCATAATAGGAAGGTTGAACAAAATGACTAACCACACAGAGTATGGTATACCAAACAATAGATTCTTCATTTTTGTTCCTTCACATCAGATTCTTTTTCTTTGGAATTAACTTAAGCATTGTACGACATTAGCATCCGTTTTATTTATTTTTTTATTTTACACCATATCTTTTCTCTTTTGCACTGCTTTGTACAATTTACAGTATGGTCGAAAACTTTTTTGGGGGAAACTTGATGCATCGTATATCATCCATATAAATGAATCGATATGGCCGTATTAAAAATGACAGAACAGCGAAGCATACTTACATGTTAGCACCGACCATACTGCTGAAGTACTCCTGTAGGGCAGAACACAGTCTCCAGACTCCATGGGAGTAGGTCTGGGGGTTCAGTAGCCTCACAGAACAGCCATTCTACAACAAGGAGTCAAAACATCTCTTAAAGGCACCCAGAGCATTTTATGAGGCTTGAAACTCGAATTAGAAATACTCTAATTTCTAGTCATTCCTACACATAATAAGTTTCCATAACACTATACCATTACATATCGACATTAAAAGAGCAAAGATACGATGTCATTGTGTGGTGAGAACTGATAGAAAATCTATGCCCTAATAGACTGATCCTGACTGCCCATCCCAATTAGCAGTTTGACCAATGAGAGAGTGACTGCATGTCCGCCAAATATTTGCATTTTTATGGTTTGATTTTGCATTTCTACGTTTTGATGGAGGTGGGCGGGGCTATGGTATCGGTCTACACTAGGCGCGTGAAACTAAAAGATCACAATGTAGCTTATTTTTGCGCTGCTTTTGAGCACTTTTGATAAGAAATATATGCAAATGTGGTAAACAGAGGCATTAAATGTCAATTTCATAAAGATTACAGCAACTAGAATATTTCCAGTTTTCAAGCCTCATAAAATGCTCTGGGTGCCTTTAACAAAATAACAACTAAGATTAAACAGATATTGAGAGTGATAAAACGTGATTTGATCAAGTCTAGAATATGCTGCAATAGTACAAATGTATGGATTGATAACAAATCTTTTCAACTTTTGTGCGTTTTCTTGCGCTTTACAATAGTCATCAGACTTTTACATCTAATTTAGTTGCTCACCAGCAATTGCCGTCTACTGGAAATAATGCTTTACCTGGTAGTAGTCCCACACAACAGCGGGGTAGGCTCGCCCAGGGGGATTGTGGGTCTCCCTCTGCCCGCCTTCGTACGTGGTAACATCCAGGTTCCTCCCAAACTGGACGTCATTCTGAAATAGAGGAATGTAGATTGTCTTGGCACATTCGTATTCTGTATACAAGAAACAGGATAGCACCATGACAGAAAAAAGAGAATAATCTTTTTTCATAAGCTCACGACTCAGTTGTGCAGCACTGCCCCATTGTCTTGCCATGTAAGAAGTAAGCTTAAGCCCCCCTCTCACTGGACCCGCGACGCGTTGGCGACCTCGCTGCGACCGAGCGATTTGACACCGAATATCATTGATGAAAAACAAATCTTTTTACGCTTTGTGTGATTTGTTGTCTTTTTAGTCATACTTGTACGTTTTGCATGGTATTCCCATTGTAAAGTCAAGGCTAACTCAAATTCAATCTAGGACACAGCGAGGTCGCCAACACGTCGTGGGTCCAGTGAGAGGGGGGCTTAAGTAATAGCCCTTTTCACAAACTGAGGGCAGTCTTGGGACGGTCGTGCATACAGTATGTTGTATTAAACTCACCTGTTACGGAAATACTGTCTTAGAAGTTAGATCCTTATTGGTGGATGGCTCTTTGAAAATTTTACGGTATCAAAACTGTACGACAACCTATGACAAATGCGACTGCGCAGTAGTACATGTACGTACTTCGTGTAAAATCTTGGTCAGGTCTTCTGTGGTAAACCAGCCGTCATTGTAGGACTCCAGGTGTCTCTTTACCAGCAATGGTTTCTTCTCCCACAGTTCACTGCAGTACAAACATGCAACACAAACCACTGTAAATTCGTTAATTTTTGCAGGGACTTAATTTCATGGTAGAAGGGTAAAAGAAGTTTTTGTGGTTCAAGTTCACAGTTGAAACAATTCTGAACAACAGTAGAGATGCAAACAATCATATTCAAGGTGTCAGGATTTCATGGTAAGAGTTCACCACAAAAAAAATGATGATAAAACCACCACAAATCTTTAAACATTTACAGAGTAGGTACGTCATTTCTTCAATGTGCCTTTTGGAAAATAAAGGGATGCTACATTGGAAATCAATACATCTACATGTTACTGTAAATGCACTTAAGTTTGCATGGTTTTTATTTCGTGCTAAGGCGAAAATGGAGTGTTTGCGGTGGTTTAAAGTTTGCGGCAGCGCTATAGTCACATACTGCTACAGTATTGGATAAAATGTTCGCGTAGTTTTGAGTTCGCGGTGAAACGGTTGCCGCAAAAACTGCTAACTTAAAACCACTGCGAACATTTCTGCATTTACAGTATGTGTAAAAAGAATCGCTACTTCTTGCATGTCATAAATATATCTTATATGCTTATGAGAGAATAAAGAAAAATATCAAAAACTGACCTGAAGAATTTTTCCTTCTTGACAGGATGGATGAGCCATTCAAACATCTTCACAGCCTCCACAGTGCTGTCCTCCACCTCCCCCACATCCACAGTCTTAGCAGGAGACTGGACACTCTTAGCTGTGTCTGATCTAACCCTCTGCAGTTAGAAAAAACAAAATTAACACTGGAAATCTAACATTTGCAAGCAAATACATAATGTTACCATCACAGCATCACTGTTTGAGGAGAGCCACACTTTGAGGGTGTTAAAAAACCAACCGCACTTATCGAAAAAAGTAGGTGTCCATCCCTGTGGGAGTGGATCAAATAAATCTGTGCTTTACGCCATGAGGCAGGCTACTGGGTATGAAAAACACGATCAAGCCTGACAAACAGTATTGTTCATTCTCACTAAAACACATTCATTTTCTGATATATATGGTGACCAGCCCACCCAGGTCTGTCCTGCCACTTGCTACATAATGTAACCAAACACCACAGGGTGTCTGGTACTTTACCAGTAACCATGGTGACAGCCATTCGGTCCAGGTTATTGACCTTATCTGTATGGAATTTGATGCTATAAGTTGAGCTACAGGGACATCCCCTGTGACATAGTATATTTTGGGATGAATTCAATAACGAAAGAATAACAACTACAAATGTATCTACACAGGGATGCTGACATCACCTTAACTGGTGTCTTGTCATCGCTGTCTTCAAGACCAGGTGGTTTCCTCTTCTGTGGTTGCTGCGTTGCTAATCTTTCATGGAACTTCTGTCCAGGTTTCACATTCTGACTACTTTTTATGTTACTCTTGATGTTTCTCTTTCCTGTTGATAAAGCAACAATGTGATGAATGTAATAAGTACAGTAGGTGAAATTATCAAAATCAAAGTGTAAAAATAAAGATTTTTTTTCTCTCCGTATAACTTCACAATACCAATCAGGCAAATTTTGACATTTCTTTCATTGATCAAGCACCAACTTTGACAGCAGGCTATTAGGAGTAGGCTATTACTCCAAAGAGCCCATTGGGGAAGCTAGGTTAAGACTTAAGACCCCCCCCCCCCAATTTTTCAATGCCATATCTATAAATCCTAGCTAAAAGCCTGTTTGACATTGACAGCCTTATGTTCCAATGCCCCTTTGTTCCAACACCGCTAGGGGGTTAGGGTTATGGGGGTGTCGGAACATTGTAATGTCGGAACACGGGTGTAACCACTTTGACACATCGTACCAACACTGTTCTCCTCTGGACTTCCTCCTGTGCGTTGTGGTTCTTGTAACATTGCTGCTGGGCTTGTCTTCATCTTGTAGCCCTTCAGCTTCACCCCGTCCTCCCCCTGTACAGTGTTCTGTGAGACAGGCATGTCCCTGTGTGCAGCCGCCGGTTGGTGGGATCCCGACTTTCCCTTTAGGGCGTGCTTGATCTTCCGAGTGGACTTCCTCAGGCTGAGACGTCTCATCTTTGAAGGTGTCTTAGGTGTCTTTGTCGTACCTGTCTGTTGAACAGTGGGTCCTTTCACCTGGGAACAAATAAGTCAAGAATAATGTAACATTGATACTACAAACTTTGACTACTGTTCATCCTGGGTGTATAGAGTGAGTTACAATTCATGTGACTTATATGAAATATATGTAACAGCTGAACTTTTTTAATCAAATGTCAAATATAAAAATCTTTACTAGTGCCATTCTTTTAAGATACGAATACGAAACTGTTAAGCTAGAACTGTTTGAATAGTTCGATTAATTGTCATGAGTACAACTCAGTTGAAAACATTAATGTCAAGGAAAAAAGGACATATCATAAATCTATTATACTTCGGCCATGCTGACTTGATTATAAGGCTGACATTCCTGTGGGCATCAATTTTCGTCCGTTTCTATAAAAAAAATGAGCAAAGCTGCAATTGCAAAATGAGCAAATCTATGGCATAAATTGCAAAAATATTGGGAAACGGATAATGTCATACAATTCATCTTTCCCCATCGTAGAAACATACTTATTTCGTCACTAAAACACTCCTTGCACAAATTGTATTTCGAAGTTTTCCAAAGTCTTCCAAGAAAATGTGAAAGAACCTTTTCATGCATTTGTAAAAACTTCCTTCAACCACTTAGATTTTATAATGAAGGCAACTTTTTCTGCCAAACTATCTTTCATTTTCGCACGCTTGCATCAAGTTTGCAGTGACCATCGGATGTCATATTTATAATCAAATCAGTATGGTCTTCTAAAAGTACGGATACCAAACAAAGAACGTGTAACAGTCTTGCCCCCCTCCCCCCACACACATGTGTACAGACGACACGCGTTGAAGACTATCATGTCTACCTTAGACTTGACGAATGCCCCGAACGCCGACTGTCTCTTTGCGGGGATGTTCTGTGACATTTTTGGTCAGACGGACAAACAACGCAAATCATAAAAGACCATAAAACGTCCCTGTACGAAATCTGGTCGTCTGTGCCGCCAAAAAACAACTGACCTTTTTTGTAACCTTTGACCTAATATTTATCTTGTTTTTCATCAAAAACCTCTATATTTAAGAACTTTTTACGTATAATTAACCCTTAAAATTAATGAAGGTATGATAAGAATTTATCAATGTACAAAAGTTTCGAAATAGATATATTATTTAATATTTATTTTATTATCCCGTGGTGCAGTTCGCAGAGCAGAGGTCAAGAAAATGGCGGAAAATATTTCGTTGCTGCTGGAGATGTGACGCCAATTTTTTGTTTTCGGGCGTATTTCAAGGTTTCGCCTTCCACGAAGCATCAGTTTCGCGTAAGTTGGTGTGTATGGCATATATTTATACTAATGCAAGTTGGTATTTATTCAACGTCGCAAGGAAATTCACCCAAACTTTGTCAAAACTCACTGTGTCTAGTTAATAGACCCCTTTCCAAATACCGCGGCCATTTTGAATCCAGGGCGAGCGCACGTGATTCGAGCGCGGGAAAAGTCAACACCCGGTAAGTCCACAAGCCAGCGGTAAGGCGTCCCCAATAGAAACCAGCGTTGAGTCATCTTCGGCGGCGAGATGTTCTCCTCCTCGGTGAAATCCATCGATATATTTGCATGGCACAAGTAGATGATATTGTTGTGGAGACTTGGACTCGATATCGGCCAGTAAAATTGTGAATTTCTGCTACTTTTCCATAGTTTCTGCCGGGATGTTGAACGCGCGCTACAGTGATAGAATGCTAATATGTTTACACCGCGTGCTTGTAATTTCCCTAATAATGTTAGCTAAAGTCGAGAAAAATCCCAAAAAACATACACTTTTCGGATCATTTTAGCTTCGTTTAGGTATGAATATAACTCTTGAGCCTTTTGGCTGTCGTGACAATGCCAACATAATCTTGAAATTACGTTAGTTTGAGGGAGGGTCGTGTTTTCTGTGCAGCGTTACATCGACTTCGCTCAGCAATATTTGACATTTCCGCTGAATGCAATCCCGGCCCACACACAAAAAAAACGTGAAAATATAGGCCTAGGCTTGAGTTCAATGTCTTTAAATATGGCAGCATTCCGGCGGCTTTTTGACGATCTTTTTGGATCTATTTAGGCTTGAGGACTCCAAGTACGTGAGTGAAGGTGTGTTTTCCATTCTATCTGACGTTTCTTTAAATCATTTTGCGCGGCAATATTTCATATATCTGTTGGCCGGATGGAACCTAAAAAACGTTAAATAATATTGACTTGAGGACTGAAGGACCTCCGGCCGATATTTTTCCTTTTGTTGTGGGGTTTCATCCTGTGGAAATCTAAAATATTTCCGCAAAAAGTAATGTAATGAAACGCTACAAAGAAAACACGCCCCCTGCTTCACTCACGAACTTCATCAAGCTAATCTTGGCACTGAAATATCGTCAAAGTGAAAGGAGCCACCGAAGTTCCGTCAAATTTTTATACTCGCAAAGCCCTCAAGCCTATATTTTCACGCTTCTGTAATATCATCCGACGGAAATAAAGATATTACGGCGCAAAGTGAAAACACTCCATCTTCACTCACGTACTTTAGGTTTTGATATTTCAGAAAACTCGTCAAAAGAAGCCGCCGAAATTCTGCTAAATTCCCCCCAAAAATTACCTTTAGCTCGAGCCTACATTTTCAGGTCTTTTTTTGTGGGATTGCATTCAGCGGAAATGTCAAATATCGCTTGCGGAGCGATGTAACAAGAGAGAAAGGAAAAGCTAGACAGAAAGAAAGAAAGGCTAGACAGAAACACGACCCCCTCTCAACGCGCGTTTTCCCAGGGGAAGTCACAACCGGTAAAATTTTGTATATTTCTATCTAATTAGCTATAAGGATTCCAGCCCGAAAAGTGTATGCTTTACGGGGTTTTTCTCGACTTGTGAGTGAACCGGCCAACAGATATATGAAATATTGCCGCGCAAAATGATTTAAAGAAACGTCAGATAGAATGGAAAACACAACTTCACTCACGTACTTGGAGTCCTCAAGCCTAAATTCTTGGCATCCAAAAAGATCGTCAAAAAGCCGCCGGAATGCTGCCAAATTTGTACCCAAAAGGACATTGAACTCAAGTCTATATTTTCACGTCTTTTTTTTGTGGGATTGCATTCAACGGAAATGTCAAATATTGCTGAGCGAAGTCGATGTAACGCTGCACAGAAAACACGACCCTCCCTCAAACTAACGTAATTTCAAGATTATGTTGGCATTGTCACGACAGCCAAAAGGCTCAAGAGTTATATTCATACCTAAACGAAGCTAAATGATCCGAAAAGTGTATGTTTTGTGGGATTTTTCTCGACTTTAGCTAACATTATTAGGGAAATTACAAGCACGCGGTGTAAACATATTAGCATTCTATCACTGTAGCGCGCGTTCAACATCCCGGCAGAAACTATGGAAAAGTAGCAGAAATTCACAATTTTACTGGCCGATATCGAGTCCAAGTCTCCACAACAATATCATCTACTTGTGCCATGCAAATATATCGATGGATTTCACCGAGGAGGAGAACATCTCGCCGCCGAAGATGACTCAACGCTGGTTTCTATTGGGGACGCCTTACCGCTGGCTTGTGGACTTACCGGGTGTTGACTTTTCCCGCGCTCAAATCACGTGCGCTCGCCCTGGATTCAAAATGGCCGCGGTATTTGGAAAGGGGTCTATTAAGTATAATATATGGTTTCAAGATTTTTCCCCCCCAGGACGATTCCCCCCCTGGGGGGGAAACGTCTTGGTGAAGACGATTCCCCCCCAGGTCGATTGCCCCCCAGTCGTTTCCCCCCCAGGTCGTTTCCCCCCCAGTCGTTTCCCCCCCAGGTCGATTCCCCCCCAGTCGTTTCCCCCCCAGGTCGATTCCCCCCCAGTCGTTTCCCCCCCAGGTCGATTGCCCCCCAGTCGTTTCCCCCCCAGGTCGATTGCCCCCCAGTCGTTTCCCCCCCAGGTCGATTGCCCCCCAGTCGTTTCCCCCCCAGGTCGATTGCCCCCCAGTCGTTTCCCCCCCAGGTCGATTGCCCCCCAGTCGTTTCCCCCCCAGGTCGATTGCCCCCCAGTCGTTTCCCCCCCAGGTCGTTTCCCCCCCAGTCGTTTCCCCCCCAGGTCGATTGCCCCCCAGTCGTTTCCCCCCCAGGTCGATTGCCCCCCAGTCGTTTCCCCCCCAGGTCGTTTCCCCCCCAGTCGTTTCCCCCCCAGGTCGATTGCCCCCCAGTCGTTTCCCCCCCAGGTCGTTTCCCCCCCAGTCGTTTCCCCCCCAGGTCGATTGCCCCCCAGTCGTTTCCCCCCCAGGTCGATTGCCCCCCAGTCGTTTCCCCCCCAGGTCGATTGCCCCCCAGTCGTTTCCCCCCCAGGTCGATTGCCCCCCAGTCGTTTCCCCCCCGGGTCGATTGCCCCCCAGTCGTTTCCCCCCCAGGTCGATTGCCCCCCAGTCGTTTCCCCCCCAGGTCGATTGCCCCCCAGTCGTTTCCCCCCGTCTAGCTGTAAACCAGGTTACGTTTACCAAGTGACTATCACGTTAGATTCTAAATATACTAGATGCACAATTTACTTTCACATTATTCTATAAGTACTGTATAACGTTCTAAACTTTACGAGTTTAGCTGCGTGCCGCTAAACTCCCCTGTGCTAGCGGGCGGTGCGGCGATTTCCAAGTCCTCACGCCCGTCACGACCAAGCCCACTGCGCCTACCGTTACTCAGAAATGTCGGGCGATCCCAAATTATGATTGCCCTCAGTTATAGGATTAGAAATATATATAGATTTAAATCATTGTTTAACAGACGTAACATTTTGGTGATTTCTATGCGTTTCCTAACTAACTAAAAAGGAGATTTAATGGAGCAGTAAACTTTGCTTATTCGTTCACAAACCCGACCGGAATTGTATGCTGTTTGACTAGCTACGCACTAGTACATTAATTCCGACTGCCTCATCTTTATATATAGACAGTACTGTCAGAAATAAAATAAAAATGCTTACTATCAGATTACTATACGCTGAAAAATGACACGAAACTGCTAGCTATGCTGTAAGTTTCTAATCCTGTAAATCATTGTGACATTCATGGGACTACAGCGGGCGGAGTGGGCCTGGTCAGGCGCCGCTGGCGGACTTGACAATCGCCGGCGCCGGCTTGCACAGTCGGGTTATGATGGCGCGTAGCTCAGCACCTGCTCGAAAAGTATATATAACGTTATATATGATATAATGTTACTGATTTTATCCAGCATAAAGGTGTGTATATTCGGTGTATGTAGATGGTGCATTTTAGCAATCGTAGCGACTACCATTAGTCAGGTACAGACAGGGGGGGAAACGACTGAGGGGGAATTGACCTGGGGGGGAAACGACTGGGGGGGAATCGACCTGGGGGGGAAACGACTGGGGGGGAATCGACCTGGGGGGGAAATGTCTTCAACAGGGGGGGAAATGTCTAGGGGGGGAAACGTCCTGGGGGGGAAAAGACCTGATACCATAATATATTTATTTGGCATCAGAGGGATCGAGTTCTGATATTTTAAAAATCATACTTTTTCAACGGAGCTTTGCTCATTGATTAAATCAGCTTGCAAGTCCAAAGCATTTGTGTTTAAGAAGGTTTGCTTTTACTACATTACAAGATCATCGATCTCTGATCATATGATGATAAAATTAACGTGTATCAATTGTTGTTGTTGTCTAATATTAATTATGCTGATGTTCTGACATGTTTCAAGAAGTTGAATGACTTTTAGTTTTATTCATGCTCAACATGTTTTTTCACGTGCAAATTTTTCATGGGTAGAAAAACTGTTCCCCATTGTGAATTCGTTATCACATCGGTTCCAAGTTTGAGTAGTAATGCAGAAATGTTCACAGGGGTTTAATTTTCGCGGTGAACCCTTCGAATTCAGCGCAAACTTACTTTTTGCCCACCTATGACTGCAGTAGCGCTATTGATGTTTCAAACACAAACATAAAACCACCAAGAACACTCCATTTTCTCCCCACTGCAAAGTAAAAACCATGCAAACTTAAATGCGTTTACAGTATTGTCTTGTTTCTTTGTGCTGTAACATTAAAGATGTCTATAGCTTACTGCATGCTGATCCTATTCCCAATAATGAATTTTGAGCCGTGTCTTTCTTGACAGGATTTTGAGATAAATTACAATTATTACATACTATACCATACACCCTGTAAAACATCTTCTGATTGCACTTTTGCATCTGTTCGTAGTGTACTAGCTAGTAGTTTGACAATTTCATTTTATGTCATTCTAAACAGAGATATGACAAACTAAAGGTCAGCTATGGACATCACTAGAGGCAGTCTAGAGAGCATCACTAAGCCGGCGCGATCCGGTCGGTCCCGTCCCGACAGCAGGGTGTCCCTGAGCAGCGCCTCCTCCAGGAGGAGTTACACTGGAACATCCCTGGGCTCGCTGGAAATACTCACACCAGAACCACCACTGCTTCAGGTATCACATATCACTGTGAATTTTTTATACACATCATGTAAACATATTTTGTCAGATCTAGACCTGGGCCGAGATAACGTTCAATTACAGGTGTTCTGGACCGGTCCATATTTTAAGGTATTGTTCGGGCTTCTATCGAATGCACAGGCTTATACGGAACGATTGAAAATTTGGATACCGCATTTGGACTTTGGAATTGATGTTGTTACAATTTTAGTTCGAGGACACCAAATTTTTCAACTTCTGGCGCAATTCGCATTGATTCATTGAAATATGTGTTTTCTCGGGCGGGTATGACATGAATGAAATACATGTACAACACAATGTATTCCACATCATCCTTAGTCTCAGCCCTCTCATGGATATATGAGAAGTTCATTTGCTGTGTTGACTTGGACTGATATCTATTTCGTAACATACTTTTGCACTTGGATAACAAAATTCTTTGTACACAACCAAGAGTTTTATTCACACCGACGTTTCGGTGACCGTCTGTCACCTTCCTCAGGGCGATTCTTACTGGTTCGCTTTGTTGTGAACCAGTTTACAAAAAAATAAGACACATGGTTGTGTACAAAAAATTTGCTATCCAGTGACTTGCCAACCCAATGATGAAACTATTCACAGATAGTGCTGCGTACCTAAACCTCGGACCTGATCCGGACTGGACCTAATATTAAGGTTCAAGTCCAAAAAAACCTAAACGTCTGGAAACAAGTCCAGACTTGAAAAAAAAATCTCTCGCTTATAGTTATACTCTCCTTTTTGTTTTAAACCAACTTAAACCTTCCTTAGATCGTGAAATTTGCACTGAAAAATATGAAAACATTGCTGTTTTTTGTGTTTATAACTGAACTTTTGTGTTTACTACTGAATGTATATAATCTCGCATATGTAGTTTTCAAATTGCATATGCAACTTTACACGTAACAGGAAAAAAGTATTTTTAGCACTTTTATATTTATAAGTCTGGACCTGAACCTGAACCTTTGGATCTAAATCTGGACCTGAACCTGAACTTGGGGTTAGGTATACAATACTATTCACAGATGCTTTTTTACTCTCTTGCTCTCAGTATGAGGAAGAGGACATAGAACTAGAAGAGTACCTGTCCTCGGGTGACTCTGCCAGTGAGAGTGGAGAGGAGAGCTCCAGGTACCGACTGTCCAGTGAGCTGTCCGACGTGCCCCAGTACGACCGCAGCGACGCCCTCAGGCTGGGGAGACAGATGGAGGAGGCCTACAAGGCAGGGGTGGAGGCTGCACAGAAGTCCATCGCAGCCAGCCAGCTCATTCCAATAGGTCAATATCTTTTATTTACATGTTACTGTCCATACTAAAAAACAAGTGCTGCCAAGAGGTTGGATGTTTTAACACTACATACAACAAGATTTAAAAACAGAATTAGAGTCCATCTTGCACCAGATATAGATATATGAATTTGGCAGTGCCCATCACTAAACCACTGGACAACCCACACTACTACAGTGGTTTAGTGCCAAATTCATATACATCATCTGCCAAGAGGTTGGGAGATTGACCCTTGGTTGTTTTCGCTCACCCGACTTGCATGCTACTTAGGAGGGGATGGTCCACTGTTCATTGTACTAAATGTCAAAAAGAGCAAGGTACAATGAACCTTTAAATACTGTACATAGCATCTGTTTTCTCTGTCATGACCAGTGCACGAATATTTCTTCAGTGAGCTTAACTGTTTTGAAATCACGTTCACCTCCGTTTCAATAGCCCCTGGGCCACAAAATTTTGTGCAATCGCTACAGCAGGGGGCTGGTCCACTGGTGGTGGTATGTGTCCAACTACCATACTCAAGAACAAGTGCTCTTGTTAATGGTAATACATGTAGTAACAATGAGATGAACTACATGTATGTGCAAGATATTCAGAAGCATTATTCAAGAAATAATCAAAATGAAATGAACCTTTGTTGTTAACTTCCAAATATGAGTTTATTGCCCTCAAATTGAGTTTATTGTTTGTATGTTTCAGGGAGGGAGATGGGAACTCCTGATGACGATGACGATGTTTCTCTTAATGAAAGTGGGACGGACTCTCCACTGCCCATCACTGATGGACAGACTGAAGGGGAGGGCGGGGGAGATGAGGACATTGAGGTAATGACTACCAATATCATATTACTAGTCTTAGCCAGTCCAGCGGGCTACATCTCTATCAAATGAATGCCTCTGGACCAAGAAGCCGTGTTCTAATCCCGTCTGTGTCGCTCACACAACATGCACGCTACTAGAAAGGGTTGATGTCATCAGATCACGGTCACAGGATGTTAATCAAAAGGCAAAATATAACAGCTGCTCTCTTCTTGACTTACCTCCAGACTCCCCCCCCCCCCCCCCCCCCCTCACAACACACACATTGTATCCTGTGCTTGGCATCTTCCCCCATATCCTGCTCTATGTTTCTGGGGAGGGAGATCCCGGGTTTACGTTACTATAAAGTTTCAGCGCAATCGCAAGTCTTAGGAATTAAGTCAATTAATTGTATCAACAACAACAACAAAAACGGAGATTATGTTGTGGGTGGGAATACATGTGGAATTGAATTCTTGTTTCCACAATATGTAGGACCCAAAGCTGCGAGCAGCCATTAAGAAGATGGAGAAACTTGACCGCATCTTGGCCAAGAAAATGTTAAGGGAGAAAGAAGTCAAGAGACAGCGGATGGACCTCTTTAAAAGGTAATGTCCTGTCTTCGACTGCTGAGAATATGTTGTAATTATCATTGCTAATTTTAGTAAGTTGAGAGCTATGATTTAAACAGGACTCAAAATATTGTATTGGATTCCTATGCACTTTTGCTGATAACTCTGATACTTGAAGACCATTTCTTTTTTTTCTGACTTATGCGTGTATCGTTTGTTGTTCCCCATGTGTCAGGTTGAAAGACGAGATGGGTGATATCAAGCCTGAGGGACGGGATGAACAGAAGGAAGTGTCACACAACACCATGAAGTTCCTCGCTCTCGCACCTCCCGACAGTCACAACCAAGGTCAGGGGCACTACCTAACATCATTCCGACTTGAGTCAGTGTAGTTTGCATAGTCCAGTGGTTAACGGCCCTGCTTCTGGAACTAGAAGCCGTGAGTTTGATTCTGGCTGTGTCGCTCACCCGACATGCAGGCAACTGGAAAGGGTCGCAGTCCTTAGAATGGGGTGTTAAACTGTGGTCCGCTGTTCATTGTGCTTGTTGAAAAGAGCTATGGTAATATTTCCCTGGTACAGTGAACCTGTAAATACTGTACATAGCGTCTGTCTCCTCTGTCACAACCAGTAGAAGAATAGCTCTTAAGTGAGCTAAACTGGATCGATATCACTTTCACGTTCACTCTCATTAACAAGTGTATTGTATTGATGATGTTGATTTTTTGTTGACAGTTGTTTATGAGGAGAGCCCAGAGTTTGTGCCAGTGTTCCAGACCCAGACAGAGGAGGATGGGCGCAGTACTGCCTCCAGTAAGACTGGGAGTCACGCCACCACAGACAGGTCTACCATCAGGGGCACATCAGGCTAGTTCATAACACTTTCTTACCTTTGCCAAGATAGAATACGACATGGGATATTCCGTTTCACCCGAGGTACCAGCTCGACCGTGGGTAGGATCGCTGGTAGGCCGGAGAGCGATCCAACCCGCGGGAGGGCTGGGACTGAGGGTGATGCGGAATACACCATGTTGTATTTTATTTATGTCATACCAACCCGAAAAAACATGAATTTCAATGCGAAATGTGCCTGAAGTTGAAAGAGTTTTGTGTCCTCGAACAAAGAAATCATAACAACATCGATTCCAACCTCCAAATCTGGCATTCGAATTTTCGACATCGTCGCACCCAGCGCACTCAAAATGCATTCTAAATATTCTATGGAAGCCTGTGTGATACAAGTAGAACCCTGTGTGATACGGAAAATTATCACCCGGTCCGGAACACCCGTATCGAACGTTTTCGCGGCCCAGGTATGACATAAAGAAGGTTATATTATCGGTAGCGTTTGTATGTGTGTGTGTGTATGAATGGACAGCATAACTCGAGAAAGCATGGATGAATTGTATCAATATTTGATACGTGGGTAGGTCTTGATGAGACCTCAAAATTTTTAGATTTTGGGCCCCCTAGCAACTCGTTTCTGCATACTGCAGCGAATCTTCCAGTTTGATATCTCGTGTTCTGGGCATGTTATAGTCATGATTTTTGAGTGCTAGATAGCTCTTGTAGTGTGTATGAAACAGGCTTGAACCTGATTGAATGCATGTTAGTGACTGATGTGTACTTCATAAAGCATTCCCTAGGTGGCAGGCTTGATACATGGGCTGCACTTGACTTACACCAAGGATGAAAACCATGTATACAGCAGTATACAACACTTAAATGTGTATAGGGTTGCATTCTGATTGAATGAATGTTTAGTGACTGATGTGCAGTTAAAAAAATAGTCCCTAGGTGGCAGGCTTGACACATGGGATGTGCTTAACTTAGTAAACACCAAGGATGAAAAAATGTTATTGCTGTTATGCATGTGGTGTGTGATAAATGGCATTTGTATAACATTGCCTGATATTGTCTTTATTTTCCTGGCAGGTGGGCAAAATTCCCGCGCTAGTTCTCAACACAGCTCCGTCGCAGGTGCCGCTAGCGGCAAGGAAGATCAAAGAAGAAGAAGACGAGAGAAGAAAAAATCAAGCAGCAAGGAGGGCGGCTCTGGAGACAAAGAGAAACCCGATTTCATCAAGAGAAACATTCAGGTAATCTATTTACAAATGTTACTGTTGTTAGGAATGCCCCCTGGCAGTTAAGGATATAAGTGCAGCTAGAGCCAGCTAGAGCCAGGTAGTTTGGGTAGCTGCAGAATGCCCTTTTCAAGAAGAGAAGTGATTTAACTGCGTTAGACACAGACTATAAATAGGACAATAGATTAGCCAGGTAGCACCAGCTATGTAATTATTAGTGTCTAGTGCGTTTCAAGAGTTGCAGTGTTAAACATACGCCGTGACAGCCTCCTCCGATTACAAATGAGTGGTTCAAGTAAGTATATGCTGGTACCGGTAGTTGCAAATCATAGGTGTTGTTGGATGTATGTGCCTTTGTGTTAGATTACAATGTAGAAGATAATGATGGCCGTATAAGTTGTTCCAAAATTACTTTTCCGGAATCTTGCCAGGGGTGTGGACGTGTAGCGTCATTTTGTACTTGTTAAATGACATGTTTTGTCTGCTACCCCAAAATCTACAGTACAATGTTTAAGACTTTGTCTATGTTAAAGAATATAGTGAAGGCAGTATACGTTGTTCCAAAATGCATTTCCGGAATCCGCTAGGGGTTTGGACTAGTCATTTTGTTCTTGTTAAAAGACACACACTGTTTTCTGAAGTCTGCCACCCAAATTCTACAATCTTGCTCATAAAAAGTGACATATCAACATTGTGACAACTAACAAAACAGAATGATAAAAACCTTCACAGTGAAGGTAATATAGGAACTTAAAAATGACAACATTTTTTAAACCATAACTTCCTTCACACCACGTGTAGTACTTACTGCTTGCGGAAGCAGTTTTTCCTTTTACAGAATTTGAACATTTTAGTCATGCCTAACACGTCAAGTCCTCACCTGTGACAAAGTTACGACATCGCCATCTTAAAAACACGAGGACAATTTGTTACTGTGATGGACAAGCCAGGTGGTACACCGCAACAAGTTCTCCTCATAGCTAAGTGATGTTTGGAGCAAAACATAGAACTTTTCGTGTGATCTCTGCCATCGGTCCGCTCCCTTTCTTGGCAATGCGCTTTCCGTGCGTGATTCTGGTGTGTTTAGCTAGCTTGCGTTGTGATATTTTCATGGCCTGGGGTCCTGTGGATTTTTCAGTATTGATTGCTATTAGCCTTACCCTGGAGTGAACCTTGGGTAGGTTTAGATTTGCCCGCCCACAGCAAACCGTCGGGGCGTGTGTGTTTTTCCCATCTTCCCGAGCAGGAAAACACTGAGAAGCTCTTCTCAGCCACCAACTGTGCGCTGTTGAGAAATTGTCACCACCGTGTGAGTTTTCCTGTCAACCGTAGATGTTTGACCCAGTGGAGAGAGAAAGGCAATGGGAAACGCTTCCCGGCTGTACTGGCTTAGCTACCACGATGGAAAACATGTCAAATTGTTACTTAATAAGTACTTGTCAGTAATAGTACAGGAGTGGTAGTAAAGCTGATTTACTGAAAATTTGTGAAATGTTACTAAAAATGTGTAACTGTCAGTTACTGTTACAATACTGTGCAGGAGGAGAAACCTGAAAAACTTGTGTCATAGCTACCACCAACAATAAGAGATAGGAAGCCTTAAGTATTTGTCAGTAATAGTACAGGAGTGGTAGTAAAGCTGATTTACTGAAATGTTACTAAAATGGGACTGTCAGTAACTGTCAGATACTGTTACAAATGTACATTACTGACAGTCATATTTCAGTCCTGATGGTTTGCTGATGGAGCCCACCCTGTGCACAATTAGTCCAGTACCATAGAATGATAGCTTGATGTCTCTCTATCATTTTTTTGTATGATGTACTATGGGCCAGGTGGGACATTATGGTTCTAGGGCTCTTTATGCAAATATATTCAAATTAAGCAAATACGCCCCTAATTGATAGTAAAGCAGCATTAATTTTACTTGTGTACAACTTGTCCAAATGACATCAAACGTGGAGAAAGTCAAAAGCGGCTGGAGAGTGTTCATTTTCTTACCCTTGAAAGTGCCTGTCGTGTCTCTATGGCAACTGTTGCTAAGGAAGATATACTTCTATAGCAACAGAAAGGCCTAGAGCCTTATGCAGTGTTTTAAAGTGAGTTGAATTTATCAAACACTTGTTGGCAATGGGAAACTCTTCACAGTTGTGCCAGCTTAGCTACAGTGATAGAAAACATGTCAAACTTTTGTGGTAAAGTCATTGGTGAGATGTCAATGCACTCCCCAGTCCCAGACATGTTTCTTATTAGCTTTGGCACAGAGTCCCGAATTGAGTAACAGTCCTGCAACTGAGGAGGTGTTTTGAGAATTCTTGACGTCAATGTGACGCAATCTTGTAATCATGTTTGTAAACAACCAATAGCTACCAGAAAACAATCCTTTGAGTAAAATCAAAATGACGTAAACAACAATTGGAGTACTTAGAAACATTCAGGATGACTTCTGTGTTTGAATCAACAAAATATGTGCTAGCTATTTTGATTAGCAGGTTTAGAATTCTGACTTTTTCACTTGACCTAGATTATCATTGAAACTTTGTAATGTTAGGCGGTCAACGTCAGACGTATGATTATAATAATTTAAAACTAAACATGGACAGGCTATATGTCCTCTGACACTGTAAATGCCGTTAACACCCGGATTTAATTTTGTGGTAGGGAGAAATAGAGTGTTTGTGGTGGTTTTCAGCTTGAGGTTGAAACAAGAGAGTAGTCAGGCAAAAGAGAAAACAGGCATTTTTGTGGTGGTTTCCGGTTTGCAATGAAACCTCAAATGTCAAACCACTGCAGAAAAATGTCAACATCTACAGTATGAAATGCCTAGACTGTTTTTTTCTAACAGGTGTTTGTCATTCCGCAAGTCCTTGTATCTAAACGTTCCAACATTCGGGCGCGGTACGTTGTTTGTTATTTCATCGGTGCAGAGTATTAGCAGCGTAGGCTGGAAGCGCTGATGGTGGCTTTCATCACGAAACCTTCGGACTGTTTGGGAGCTGGCTGTGATTCTGTTTACACAGAACCCGTGTCCTGCACCATCCCTTATGGGCCTAGGAAAAAAAATGTTGCGTTTCTGGTTACCTGACCGACCTAAGCAAAAATCTGCCAACTCCAGCCTTTTTTTGGTCGACCGCTAGCAACGTACATGAAACTGACATCTAAGTGATGAAAATTAAAAATAGAATCCAAAAATGCTGTGTTTCCAGTTACCAGACCAACCAGAACACAAACCTGCCGACCCTAGCTTTTTTTTTGTCAACCAAGGTACATAAAACTCGATCTGACATCTGAAATCTTGTTTATTTGTTTGCATCCTTCCTGTATTTCACACTCCGTTAATAGATGAAGGCTTTGGACAGTTAATGTGGGGATGTGTAGTAAACTCTGTACTTCTATGAATGATATGATGCATCCCAGTTTTGCAACATTACACTGTATTTGTTGGATAACTTCGGTCAATATCTATAAAAAAACTTCAGAAAAAAAAGAAGAGAATCCCCACCTACCGACTCAATTTTTTCAGTACTGTAACCGGAAACGCAGTGATTTTTTTCCCTAGGCCTTACCAGCCTTGTATTAGACATCTTAATTGGAGGAGGGCAGGGTTCAGTGGAAGGGTGTGCCCAGGCCGGGGTGTGTGAGGAGCTCCAGAATTCCAGACATGCCAGGAAGCCCTGTGATTACTTCATGATGGGATATACTTCAACTTGATATTGTGAAATCCAGCCTTGTATCCACGGAGATTTGACCGTGATGGACATATATTTATATATGACTGAATAGTGACTTATAATGCTGGCTTTCTTGTACCTTTAGCAGTGGTTTCGGCGAACTTGACCTCATTCAGTATGACACACTTCTTGTGTGAACTCTGTGATATCCAGTGCCATGTGTTAGTCCAGCTGTAGGGAAGTTGTGTGTATGTTTTCCTCCTGCTTGTAATTTCTTGATCAAACAACCAACTTTTGAATTGTGATATTCTCCCATTTTCTTAAAGGCAACCAAAGCAATATTAGGGCCCCAAAATCTGATTTTGAAAGTCATTTCTATAGTTACATGATTAGTCTAAACAACGTTATCACAATTGTATAGCGACGTCCATGATGCAAAAATATGACTTCGTTGTAATATGAGAACTCACTGAAAATCGTCGCCAAGGTTTTTGTAAGCTCGCGAAACTAAGGGGATCACCGTATGGCATGTCTTTGCGCGGTTTTGAAATGGTCAAAGTATGAAGTTATTACACAAATGTGCTAGACAGTAAATGTCACTACAATAAAGATTTCAGCATTTTTTTCTCCATTTTTGGTCCCTAATATTGCTTTGGTTGCCTTTAAGAGATATCAGGCCGTGTTCATTTGATTATATGGATGACATCCTCTGACAACCACAAAACTGATGCAAGCTTGCAGAAAGAAAGAAAAAAGTTTGCTCATCATAACCTCACTGTAGCACCTGCTGTCAAATAAAAGGGTCTGAATGTCTTTTTCCGTGACACGTAGCAAGCAATCTTAATTCACTGTAACTCACAGCCAGCTCGAATTCGACATCAAGCGTTGTCGGTGAATTATTCGCGAAGCGCAATTGGTCACTTTAATTCTACGTAGCACGTCATTTGTTATCGTGAATTTATCGTTAAGCGTTATTGACAAGTTCTTCATATCACACAATTGAATGCCAGATGTCCCAAAGAAAGAATCCCAGTCGTATCGGCGTTCACAGCCTAATTTTGCCGGACACCCCATGAATACAATGGAACAATCCAGACCTGAATTAGATTACAATGTAGTACGGAAAGCTTTTTATCCCCATAATGTGCATCAAGATGGCCATGTTTTATTTTGTTGTAGTTGACTTCCTGAATTTAGCACAATGCGTAGGCAGTCCTACTGAGTTTAGCGTAAAACGGGCCCTCAGAAAGGAATTACGGATTACACATGTTTGTACAATGTATGTACAAATAGCTACTGAGTAAACATATCATCGTTACAAATTGACAGGCTCATATTCGCATGATGGGTCATTGAAAAGTGACCTGCAGGCCGATATGAGCTTCTGATCAATAAACTAAAGTTCAAACCAATAATCATGTCAACTTTAGTGTTCGCTCCCACAATAGAGTTATGGCATGAATAATGCTAGTATAACATTGGCACTCCCTTGAGGTACACCCTAAGGCTTGTCTGCATGCTTTCTACGTCACCGGCACCCTGGAAAATAAGTGAAATTTTTGTTCGTCAGTGTCATGTGAAACGAGTGACATTGAACAGATTTGACAGAATTAATGTGTGTTGCTGAAATCACTGTCTGGATGTAAAGGGATCATCTTTGCCTTGGCGGAAGGAGACGGCCTTGAGAAAAGGTCGGGTTATTCTGATCTTCTTGTGGTCACATTTCATTAGCAACGTTCAGGTTAATTTTGAACAAAACAGACCGCTTTGGACATTATCTGGGTACCATCCTCCGTTGTTACCGCTGCATGGCTCAACGTTTTTCTTGTTTGTAACCTTTGACAGCTTAAACTCACATAGCTGATATCTAGTGAAAAACTTTGTCACTGTATGGACCATAATCTCAGCAAGAACTGTCGTGGGTTGTCTAAAAATAAGTCTGAAGGAAAATCTAAAGACTCTTTAAAACAATCTCAAGCTAACAAATCACATGTAATTGAAATGGTATCAGGATTTTTAAAAAGATAATCTATTTTACATTTTACATCATAGTTGTCTCCAGGACCCATCACTAAGTTTCGGAACGGGTATCTGCCTGTGGGGAAGGGTGACTGTGTGATAGGAAGAATTTGTCAATAACGCTTAACGAAGAATCTGGACAACAAATATCATGCTACGTAGAATTAATTTACCAACAATGCGTTGAATTAGAGCGGGCTGTCTACGATTAACGACGATTTATAAAAAAGCTTGCTATGATTCAGGGAAAAAGGCACGCAGACCCTTTCCATGCCATGTTATACCGCGTAACATCCCGCCAGCCCTGTCAAAATTGTTTCTATACGCAGTATACACTACCTAGTTTTGTGGGGGTGGGGGCTGCTGTGTTTATTTGGGGCTGGGGGGTGGGGGATGTCGGCTGTCATTGGATGTTGGGCAGGCCAGCTATGTTGGACTATGCCAGTTTAATCTCATTGTAGGATGTAATAGCCTGAGCGGTATTTAGCTTGGATTATGTACTTATCGTACCCCTTGTAGCTTTGTACCGGTAATGTCCATACATGTCCTTTGGTACCCTGGGAGACCAGATCCCGTGATTTGGCGCGATCGCCCATTGTACATGCGCCCGAACTTTACAGGCCCCACTATGCTGTCGGCTCCCACAATCCAGCACGCCCCCGCTATCCGCTTGCCTCCGTGAGGGCGCGCGTGTGGTGGGCGATGGCGCCGAATCACGGGGTCTGGTCTCCCAGGCTACACTAGGCTGTATCACTTAGAACATGGTGGATCTTTTCAATAATGAGTCGTTTGCATGTCTCGAGTCGTCCCAATGTCCCCGGGCGGTAATTAACCTTTGGGCAGTACTCGAGATGGTCCATTCTGTCCGGCTGCATAATTACCCCTAATAACAGAGTACGATGAGACTTGATCAGATGTAATGATGTGTGAGATCGACCAAGCCCAGTCGTACATCAGTCCCACTCACGCACAGGTAACACCGTGTCATTAATCCATCAGTACAGTCTCTCCTCCACAAATCAACCGTAATTACGCCGGCACTCCGCCCCCTTTCAACAGGTGAACACTGGGTGAAAGGTAACGAAGTGCTGGAAAGGATAACCACGAATTGGCCAACATCACGAATTAAGGGCTTAAATTTCATTCTTGCCGACTTAACTTTGGCCTCATGATTTCTGGCATTACCAGCTTGGGATGACACCTTCCGACAAAAGTTAATTGGAACGATGATGATGTCAGTGTTGTAGCAACATTGAGCCACTGCTGACAGTACTCCGTGGGTGTATTGAACCTCGGCTTACACAACACCCTGAGTGTAAAAAGTAGATTTTTACTTTGTCAGCAAACAAGATATTCAAGTACTCAAGTCTTTGTGACATTAAAAGTATTCAAACTATGGCTCCCAGAGGTATTCATACTCAATACAATGCCAAACAAAGGCACGAAATAACACAAATATTTAGAATGATACTGTGACCTCCGTGGTATGCATTTCTGCGGACAGACAATAGACTGCAAAAAAGGCTTTAAATTGCTCATGAAGAGGTTAAGAAGTCTGCTTACACAGCAACGTGTCTTGACATATTTTCTGCATTGTTGTTTGAAATACTTGCTAGTATCTTTTGTGTGAGGTCCATTGAGGCTGAAAACCGTAATGAACAATTAACATTTTTGTAGAAGAGCCCCACGCACATGGCTCGGGACTCGGGAGGTAACTCAAAGAGCAAGGCCACAAATGGTAGCCAACCACAACATAAATACTTCACCGCAAATTACAATGGGAAGGGCTTCATGTCTAGCTGTCTATTTCCATCTATGCGTGACGTTGTCAATCTTGTCTTTTGTTGGTAGTAAGATGGCACTGCATTGGTTGATAGTAAACCTTGGTTCAGCATTGCTTTTTTGTGTGAAGATCACAGATCTAGAATAATGTAGCGGAACTACTAACTATAATCCACAGTAATTTTGATTGTATTTTCTACGGTAACCTCACCACACTGCTAATATTCTGTCTTCTTCACATTTTTTTTCCTCGCCCTCTTGCTTCACTTCAAAATTAAGGTTGCAGAACGAAGTATTTATCTGCGACCCCCGGAGTCTATGACGTCGCAGCAAAACTTTCTAACCTCCTTGGTTGCAGTAAAAATGTAGTCCAACAAAGATCTTTACCACCTTGTGAAAGCTAACAATTCATGAATGTAACTGTATGGTCGGCTTTTAGATTAATTTAAGAAGATTGTGAAGTTTGCCCAGTTGATGAATAAATGCACATACATGTACTCTTTACAGCTGGCTGCGGAAGGGGGGGGGGTGTTAGCTGAAATTCCATTGACCTCTGCATGACCCCATTTAAAAGACGGTATCAAATCTTATAAAACCAATTTGTGGGGCCTTAGGGGCAGTGGGTTCTTTTTAATCTACAGAACTGTATCTAAGGCACGGTATTGGAAGGAGCCCATCCCTCTCCTTCCACCGGTGTTTACCTCCCCAACCGAAGTCAGGTACTCATTTTAAAACCTGGGTGGACGTGAGGAAAGTCATGTAAAGTGCCTTTCCCAAGGACACAACGTGTAGCCAGGACTGCCAGGAATCAAACCCGTTACCTCTCGATTTCCCGCTAGTGTAGCCACCCGGCCATTCAGCGCCACAAATTCTACAGGACAAAACAAAATACTACTGTAAATGCATTTAAATTCACAAGGTCTTTATTTCGCTAAGGCGAAAATGGACTGTTTGTGGCGTTTGTCTAAGTTCGCGGTGAAACGTTGCCGCAAAAACCGCAAACATAAAACCACAGCGAACATTTCTGCATTTACAGTATATACTTTTGCATGGCTGTAACTGTATAGAATTGAGAGGAGGTGCTAAAAGTACTTTTTGGCAAAACCTCCGGGGCTAGCCTAATATTTTCAGTTTCTGACATTCGACCTGTGTGTTGTTGCTACAGTTGGCGTCTGATGCGAACAGCCTGATTGCCATGACGGACGATGAGAAGAAACGACTGGAGGAGCTTCTGGAGAACATTGATACAGAGGAAGACAGTCAGGTGAGTTCTGCACACAGATGCGCAAGGGTGAGGGTAAAGGTGAAAGTGATCTCAAACCAGTTAAGCTCACTAAAGAGCTAGTATTCTTCCACTGGTCGTGACAGAGAAGGCAGACACTACATGTACAAATGTATGTACAGTATTTACAGGTTCACTGTACCAGGGAAATTCCCCTAGCTCTTTTCCACAAGTACAGTGGACCACGGCTTAATGTCCCGTCCTAAGGTTCCGGGTCGGAGTTCGAATCTGACCGGGGGTTGGGTCATGACCCGGTAATCTGCCGGAAGTGCGTGGTCATCACCCTGATTTCTGCCCGAGATTGCTTGGTGATGGTTTTAGCTGTGTACAAATATTTTGAATCTTCTGAAAAGCCCGTGAGTTGTAGTATTTTTGGGCGCGGTGCAGTTGGTTCGCTATCGAAGCCTTTTTTGTATTAGTCCGCGGCAACGGTGATGCGGTTTTCTCACCTGATGACCCAAATAGCATCGTTTTTAATGCATTTTCACCGAATTTGCGTCATCGGAGATTGCGAAAAAGTTTTTATTTTTTTCATTTCATTAGCTTTCTCAGCATATATGCCGTGACCCCAGGAAAACTCGTTTTTACCGAGCAGGCTCGATCAAAAAAGTGAGAAAACAAGAGTCTTAGGACCCAAAATCTCCATGAAACTTTGTTGTTTTATTAAACCAGTTCCCCCCATTCTATATCGCTCAATGGTATGACCCACACTGGCCGGGCAAGGGGAGAAGTGGCTATAAATAGCTACTGACCTAGATAAGAGACCAACAGATGGTGCGACCTCAAAGCCCACAATAGAGTAGATATTCCTCATTACTTATGCAAATTCAGTATGAATTTGCATAATTAGCACTTCAGTTTGTACATCTCTGTCCAACCTACCTGCATATCAAATAACATGAAAATCTGTCGCTCCATTCTTCAGTTATTCTCCTTGCAAAATATTTACAAACACGCCATTGCAGTTCCAGTGACACATAGCAGGGGGCCCAAAATCGACCTTGACCTTTCTCCTCCCAGCACCTACCCACATACCAAATATCATTTCAATCCATCCACACGTTCTTCAGTTATGCTGATTTTAAGCGTCCGGTGACACATACATACACACACGGTGACACAAACATACACACATGCGCACACACACGCAAATACACTAACTTCGCATGATTTGCACTTCAGTGTGTACATCTCTGTCCAACCTACCTGCGTACCAAATAACATGAAAATCTGTTCAGTTATACCCCTTTAGAACATTTTTACAAATAGGCCATTGCAGTTCCAGGGACACAAACCAGGGGGCCCAAAATTGACCTTGACCATTCTCCTCCCAGCGCATACCCACATACCAAATATCATTACAATCCATCTACACGTTCTACAGTTATGCTGACTTTAAGCATCCGACGACACCCATGCAAACGATTTACCTCCTTACTTATGCAAATTCGGTCTCATTTGCATAGTTTGCACTTAAGTGTGTACAACTTGGTCTAACCTACCTGTGTACCAAAGAACATGACGATCTGTCGATCCACTCTTCAGTTCTTCTACATTGAAGATTTTAACAAGTACGCCATTGCAGTTCCAGTCACACATGCCAGGGGGCCCAAAATCGACCTTGACCTTCCTCCTCCTAACACCCACCCACATACCAAAAATCATTACAATCCATGTACAGGTTCTACAGTTATGGTGACTTTAAGCGTCTGGTGACACATACATACACACAAACACCAAACGCAAGCAAAACAGTATCTCCATGAAAAAGCCTTTTTTGATGGAGATAAAAATGATAATTTTCGGGTGCAAAATTTACATTTTACTACTAATGGTTTCTACCCAAAATAAAGGGACAGCGGACAATACCGATAAATACATCGGAAAACAGCAGAAAACCGCTTTTCGACCATGTGATTACATTTTCTGTCCTACTTTTCTTGGCGGAATTGTAGCTCGTCGACCTGAGGGTGTCGGCCTACATACGAAATCGCAAAAAAACTCCGGTCCGAGACCTTAAGGACTGTGACCCTTTCCAATAGCATGCATGTCGGGTGAGCCACAACAGATGGGATTCCCAACCTCTTGGTCTGGAGTCGCTAACCACTGGACTAGCTAGCTAGCAAGATATTTTGATTCACCTTTAAAATTCATTTCAACAGAGGCACAATGGAAGTGCGTTTGAACAATTCTGTGGAAGCCTGTGTGATAACCCAAAATATCACCCAGTCTGGAACACCCCTATTGAATGTTACCATGGCCCAGGTATGACATAAGATATGTTATGTCACAATGCCCTGCTCTAAAAATAGGGGACTGGCTGCAGTCTCTTTTGTCTGTTGGCTTGGAAGTGATAATGACAGTATCCGACAACCATTCTTCTCAATGGGTCGAACTGTCTGGCACTTGGGTCCCAGCCCTTCCCGCGAACCAGCTTTAGCTCAAACAACAGGAACTATTGTCTCGTTTACTTTGTCTATTTTATTTTCTATAGACCTTTTTCACACGGCGGACATGATAGAATGAAAACGAGGCCCTTGTGGCAAATAATAGACCGATCCTAACTGTCAATCACAATTAGCAGTTAAGCCAATGATTACCTGATAATTAGATAATCGACCAATGAGGAAGTGGCTGCATGACCGTCAAATATTTGCATTTTTATGGTTTTATTTTGCATGTCTACGTTTTGACGGAGGAGGGCGGGGACTATGGGATCGGTCATTACATTAGTTATGATATTGATACTTGGATATCATATTTTAAGACTTAATGTGATTTAGGAGGAAAACTAAATCTGTACATTATTTTTGCTTCTTTGCCTCATTGGCCTCGTCTTCATTCTATCATGTCTGCCACGCGGGAAAAGTGTATTTTACTACATGTGTATCTAAAATTATCTTCACTTTATTTGCATATCAAGTCATAGTTCTTGGTTAAAAACCTGCTGATCAACAAATCTTGCTCAGCAGTGTCACTGACGAAAAGAAGTGGATTCTTCTTGAAACCATTTCCAAACTTTAATCCAGTTGCTTGAGTAACTGCTATTTGGCATTCGTCTCAATGTCATGGCTTAAATCTTCCCACCATAGACAAGGATTACTGAGATTATTTGTACAATGCCACACGACACATAAAGTGGGGATAGAATTACACAGGTTGAAGTTTATAGTAAATTCTGCTCGCTAACTCACGCACCTCAAGGTTAACGACTCATCCTTAAATTCTCCCCAGAAAGCAAAGTTTTGACAGCTGACAGTTTTAAACATGCAAAGCAAGCTCTTAGATTATTTGTTCTGCCGATTCTTTTACAACAAGAGCTTAGGCAATGAATGGGAGATGTTTCCATAACTTTATGCTCCGCTGTTTTATGTTTAAAAAAACATCCTATCTTAGGCCCAGTCTGTGTTATTTCTAGGCTGTTATGAAAGCGGCCTGCATATTTTGACAACATCGGAAACAAGTTCAAGTTTATAGGTAGAGACGGTCCCACCTGGCAAGTTCGGTAACTTGATGCTACACTACAGTTTCTCTGCTTCAGCTTTGCTCAGTATGATTGCATCTGGTATATCATGGCTTTGATGTAGGGCCACACTGATTTGATTATATGGATGACATCCTCTAGGCATGCAAATTAAAGTGATGCGAACGTGCGGAAAAAAAGTTGCCCCCCCCACCCCCCCCCCCCCACCCCAAATTTTTTAGCCTTTATTATGAAATCTACCTGGTCAGGAAGGTTTCACAAATGACTGAACTTACAGAACTGGTATACCAAACAATAAATTGTCATTATTTGTATTCTTTCACATACATGTATTCTTGCAAGACTTTGGAGTACTTTGGGGATCGAAATATATTTTGTACAAGGAGTAAGTCTACGAAAAAATCAAATTTTACAATAGGAAAAGAGCCATTGTATGACACTAGTATCCATTATCCAATATTTTTAGGTAATTCACGGCATGTTGCTCTTCTTGCAGCTTCTTTGTATGATTTACTTTTTTTTCAAATGGACAAAAATGATGCGCGAAGCGTGAGGATGGCATCCATAATCAAGTCAGCATGGCCTGAGTATAAAAAAAACTTACACCCATCTCTTGTGTAACTTGCTGTAACTATGTAAGCTCACTCTCAAAATTCTTTTCTTTGTTTTTTGACCCAACTTCTCTTGAACAATGATGTTCGGAGCATTCATTCAAAACACTGAGTTCTCCTGACAAATCTTCAGGAGGCCCAGCCATAGCCTTTAGCTCTGTGTGGCCGTCGACAGATGTTGTTGAGATCAAAGGCACGGTCCCCAAAGAAGGCTCTCACGTTTCGCCGGGGGTCTCTTCTAGAGGGTTTTTCCCAGTGTCCTTGCCGATAGTTTGTATCTGTAGGAAAGTTACTTTCATCAGTTGCAATTGTGGAATGTAAGCACTGCAAGCTTCTCATCACTGGTAGGATTTGGGACCATCCTTTGGGAATGGTGGGATGTGCCCCAAACCCCAACATCTCCTGGTGATGACGGAGGTTTAAAGCCATTGGTTTTTAATTGTGTCAGCCGAGAAAAGAGCTTGAGAAAGGTTGAGACCACTTCGAGAACTGAGACTTGAGAGTCAGAGAAAGCTAGACAAAATTAGGGTTGCTTAAGCCCCCCTCTCACTGGAACCGCGACGCGTTGGCGACCTCGCTGCGTCCTAGATTGAATTTGAGTTAGCCTTGACTTTACAATGGGAATACCATGCAAAACGTACAAGTATGACTAAAAAAAACAAGAATCACACAGCGCGTAAAAAGGGTAGTTTTTTTATCGATAAAATTGGTTTAGCGCGGTCGGAGCGAGGTCGCCAACGTGTCGCGGGTCCAGTGAGGGGGGGGGGGGGGGGGCTTAAGAATATCTCATGTTCTGGACAGACATGCTGTGGTCACAATTTTCAGGTGTGCATGGGAGAAACTGACATAAGTTTGGGCCCTCTGGCAGGTTGTTGAGGATTCGCAGGAGCTTTTTTGTGAAAGAGTCATATTGCTCTTCACATCTAGCCTCGACTACAGGGACACACTTGATTATAAGAGTCTGCACTTCAATTGCATTGAGTCTCAGAAAGCTTTTTATCTGGGCTTCCCCCCCACATGTGTAAATCTACATATTGCACACAACGATGAGGCACAACAGATCCACACAACTTAATATATACCTATAGTTTTCTACAATGCACCTCACAATAAGTGACTAATTACCATTTGAGCTTATTGGCACTGCACTAAGGCCTGACATTCACGAGGAAAATTTCTGGACATACGACACCGTTTGGGAGTGTCGCAGAGTGTCGCGTCTTCTCTGGTGGTGGCATACGATGGGCTATAAAGATGGCCATGCTACAACATTGAGGGCCGATTCACGCGCAAAAAAGGCGTTGTACGCAGACTTTGTCGTACGCCGTTGTCATACGTCTAGAAAGTTTCCTTGTGTAAATCAGACCTGATACAGCAGTCCACTGCATGTAGCACAGCAGACAGTTTAATGCAGATCTATCAACAGCTCAATGCTTGGGCATCAACCTCAGGAAACATAAATTCAATGCCCCTTAAATCCGATACTTTTCAGTACCCTCTTGCCGATTAAGATCCAGCAGGGTGATGCAAAATCTGTTAATTGCATTCCAAGACGAGCGAAGTACAAAGAATGAAAAGGTACATTCATAGAGTTGTAAAGATTGAATTTGGCAACTACTAGGTCATCAAATTACTGACCAGTTTTAATTACGTTATATAGGTCATTGGAAGGGCGGGGTGACCTCCTTGAGGACGCCATTTCTAACCCGTAGCTGCCAACACTGAATGACCGTGTCGGCCATTAAAGTTTTTTGTCAAGACACCAAGAATAAAGTGCCTGATGGTTGACTGGGAAGAAAGAAGTATCTATGACTGTGAATAACAAACGACTTAGTGTCTAATTAATGTTTCCCTCGGAATAGAACTGTGAAAAAACTTAGCAAAAGTATGGTTTGAATTTAATTTTCTAGGGTATCAAACTGTTTGATCTTTTTCCAAGCTCCATTATTCATTGACTTTATAGTCCTTAACGGTGCCAGCTACATGTATCCTAGGCCTGAACCATGCAAGCCTGTCTCCAGGACCAGTCTCTTCATCCCAAGACAAAGGTCTGCTTGTTGGGACGGAGGAAAATTTCACCCTTTCCATCCAAAAATTTTTAACTTCATGACATGATACTGATGAAAATGTATTTTTGTAAGCTTAAAGTGATAGATTTAACAATGAAAATCAATAACATGGGCTTTCAAACAATGAGCGAGATGGAAAATAATTGAATGCTGGAGGAAGCCCTGTCCTGAGCCCACCTATAGCTACTGGCAACTTCTGACCGACTGCACTTCAGCCGACCGATGAGGATGATCATCGCGTGCCTGTTCGCACGCCAAAGCACGGTCATAGCGTGCAGTCTGGCACGTTCATAGTCCCTTCGCAACATATCCTTGAACCTGTGTGTGTATTTCTTGCGGGCATCTCTGGATGTGACCCTTATCCCGCTTTGTACAGAATATTTACGACCCCTCATAGAGTGCTCCACTATTACGGTACCATTGGGAAGATTCCTGTTCCTTTAGATGTAAGCTAGCACTTTCCTTTATCCTATTCAAATGTAGTTAAGCCACACCAATTTGACCAGCTATTACTTAGAATAAGTAATATTTTGATGAAAGAACACTGAAATACTGACCCGATGACCTCATAATTTTGAAGACCAAAGAATTTCTGGATTTCACACCATGACCTTCTAAAAATATCTTGCTCTCTCACGCAAAGCTTGTAAATTGAAATGTAAGTACCCATCTTATTTACACCATCAACCAGGAAAGATGAAAAACACAATTTTTGTATGTCTGATTCTTGACAATAATTGGTTTGAAGTTGTTTTTGGGGGGGATGGTTCTGGAATAATCTGGTGTAGAACATATATATCATATGATATAGTTTTTTCCATTTTATCACAACCTTTTTCTTAAACAAAAATACAGAAAAATTACTAGTTTGGCTCGATTTATATGAGGAAAATCGCTGGACGTACAACAACGGTGTATGACAAGGACATACGTTCGCGGTCATACGGTGTCGCGTGTACAATCATGTAAATTGGCCTGTAGTGTCATTTGATGCACATTTTTATGGCCCGTTGTACGTCTATCCTAATGATGCCACGGGCCGATTTATAGGCAGCAATGAAGGGTGTCGTACAAACGCTGTACAGTGTACAGCAAGCAATTGTGTATACCCAGCAATTTTCCTTGTGTAAATCGTGACTTACAACTGTACAGCTTTAGGGTGCTGCCTAAAGATGGTGGTAACGACTAAGGACCAGGATTTGGGCCGTTCTGGAAGCGTGCCTAAAATGATGGGTCTGAGATCCATTGGCTGAAGGAAATTTACTGCAACAGGTGCCATTAACCAGTGATTATCTGTGTGCATAGCCTAGTTGTGGGCAGTAAGTGCTAACAGTTCACACATGTGGGGAAACTTTCTGGCCCATTGCATTCCCCAATGCAAAGTGTAAATGGTGCTATTACTGGGATTAGATTCCTGCCCCAGGATTCTGTTGAAACCTGCTGCTACTTAGCTGTTCTGCACCAGCGGTAAGAGGGGCAGGCCTCTGCCACATGAAAGGACTTTTGGGCTGGAAAACTTTTGATCTATGCACGCCGACCTTGGAAGTCTCCGCCTGGCCATAAATTTCCACCATCAACACACAGGAATGCGAGAAGATGATGGATATCCCCTTAGGTGGCTGTTTACAATGTATTGTATGCTGCACTGCACGAAATCCAATCTTTAAGCATACCTTAAAGCATATGTAAAGATTGAAATTAAAGATTATCAGAGACGAAAAAACACAATCTTTACGCAATTTTGCTTTAAGGTACGTATGCTTAAAGATTGGATTTCTGAAACCTGCTGCTACTTACCAATCTTTAAGCATACTTTAAAGCATTGGTAAAGATTGAAATTAAAGATTATGAAAGACGAAAAACCCCAATCTTTACGCATGCTTTAGAAAAAAATTTGTGTTCATAAGAAGAAGAAAAACAATGATAAAGGTGTGATCGTATCGGAACGTCCTTAATGTGATGCCCTTCCAGGCAACTTGAAGTGTACCTGCCAAAAGTCTTGTTCTAGTTTTCCGTGGACAACACAAGACTGCGTTGCCAAGAATGCCTCCCATCTCGTGGTCGATATCCATCTGCAGGGCAGGGTACTGTTGTGTACCTTGGAGTGATTTAAAGTTCAAACTGCAAACAATGTGGTCTAATGGAGTCCAACAGTCTCTGCCACCCGCCTTATGTGATCAATCAGTAAAGGGCCAATGGACTTTTAACGACAATGTGGGATGGATGACTAGATTCCAGTACTTGCAGAAAACTGGCTCGGGGGTCCACGCCGGTAAACACTGTTCCTAGGCCTTCAGGCCACCTTTTTTTCCTAAAGGAATGTCATCTGCTAAAGTTTTACTGGAAAGTGGAGAATCAGTGTCCCTACTGCCCTACACAAGCTCCTACCCATGTTGTGTTTGAAAACATTTTGAAGGTCATGAATGAACGCGGCTTCAACAATTGACAGCAGCTTTTTAAAATTTTTTATTATCATTGCATTTCACAAAATGAACAACACATAATAGAAAACAGAAGAAAAGAAAGTACAGGAATATAACATAAGCCATGGATCCAAAACAATAAGTAAAGCTGGAACAGAAATGAGCTATAAGTAATATCCATAAAAGTAATGATATCATTGGGAAATAGATATAACAAAATCAATATCAACCAAAGATTACAGAATGAAATATGAAAAGTCCATGTCAACAAAAACTATCAGAATGTAAATAACAAAAAGAACCAATAGTTACTGATCAGTGGCAAATACTAGTAAATATGGCAAAAAACAATATCAACCAAGAATAACAGTTAGTACGTTTGATCAAAATTTCAACAAAATTCTAGACAATTTGTCAATACAGAGGACAAAAGAAGAAATCTTAATCAAATGCGTGCATCATTTCCCCCCATTTGTTGTAATGTGTTGAAAGTTTGTTCTGAAACACTTAACAGTTAAGAACAAACTTAACAGCAGCTTAATGCCGATCAAGAATATGACGGCGAAGTACATGCAGGTGCGAGATCACAACAATCTGCATTTGCAGCAGGAAATGTCGCATTACCGTACCTTTTTTCAACGAGCTAAACGCAAGTTACCATCATGAATGCAAAGTTCGAGCTGACTTGATGTTCACATTATGACCTAAGGCTGTCACGGGTTCATACATAGGTCTTAGGCAGCGTTCAATTTGACGGAAATAAGTACCGGTAAGACGATATATATTATCATGATATGGCGCCAGGTCGCTGCAACCGACGTTGTCAATGTCAACGCCCCATTGTTGGGAGTCACTGTACCATAATGCCATCTACAGACAATGTATTGTCCCCTTGTCTTTTATCCATTGTTCTCTCCTTTGATTAATCATAGATAATCATTAATCCGTGGCACCTTGCTACTTAATTCAACAATGGCGGAGCTGTGTTCAGGTCCAAATGAAGCATCTTGAGACCTTGCAGACAATCAGTCATTACCTGACAGCTGTTTTTTTTTCTTTTAAAACACAAAGCAGGTGAAAAGTCTGCTTCGCTCCAGGCCAAACTTCTGCACATGATCCAACAGAAACCGCGCAACGCTATCCCATTCTATATGGACTTGCCAAGAAGAAGAAACTCGGTTAAAGGCAATATTTGATAAAGAAGGTACCGTTAGCTACATTTTTGTTCTGCAAAAGCTGGCCAATGGACCAAACTGCTCAAAAAGTTTCGGCCATGTATACTTTACCTCGTGTGAAGGTCAGATGGAAAATTCTGTATTTGTATCAAATACTGTAAAAGGGGAAAATGTTCGCTGGGATTTTATTTCACGGTAGGGAGAAAATGAAGTGTTGGCGGTGGTTTAAAATTTGCAGTTCAAACAAATGATAGAACAGTTGTCACCTTGAAGATTAGGGTAGTTGACTAAAAAATGTTCTAGTTCATTTCCAACTTGACTTTAAGATGATCCATCATTCTGTAAATGCCTACTAGGTGTGACAGTCTTGTATGTCGATCTGGCCAGGTACATGTATTGTACTGTAAATGTGGAAATTTTCATGGTAGTTTAATGTTTGCGTTTTTGCTGTATTACCCCTTCACCGCAAACTTTAAGAAATAACATGAAAATCAGTCGTTCCTTTCTTCAGTTATTCTCCTTGGAAGATTTTTACAAATACGCCATTGCAGTTCTAGTGACACTTACCAGGGGGCCCAAAATTGACCTTGAACTTTTTTCATGGAGTTAAAAATGCTTTTTCTGTCTTCTATCCCCCCTTTTTTTCAACCGCGAACGCTCCATTTTCTCCCTACCATGAAATGAAATCCCCGCAAACCTAAAGGCATTTACAGTAATCAGGTGACAGGCCTAAATCAGAAGTTTGACTTAAAAGACAACGAAAAGTTTGACATAGATTTTGGAAATGGTGTGTCAAGTGAACATCACAGCAGGTGCACAGTAATTGAAGTAAAATACAGCTACTAATTTGAGACAAGCCGAGATTTGAACGGACCATCGGCTCAGAAGCCGCGGGTACTGCTGAGGATTATGGGATAGAGGCAACGATTTGTACCCCCCTAATGCTAGGCCGGGCAGCTGTCAGCTGGGACGTGTAATGATAGCCTGTTTAGGCGGAGCTACTGTCTGTTTTGTGTTTAACAAACCTTTTAGCACATTCATTATCCAGCTTATTAAGGATGTGTGTAGATTGAGCAGTTGTGTGTTGTGGCAACACCTCCCTGAAACCATCATGGGGGATAGCTGAGGGTCTGCATCCTCTTTTCCGTAAGGTGTAAACAGCCTATTTTGATTTCCCGTAATTCGTAGGAAAAGCCGTGTTATGCACATAAGTCGTAGCCAGGCAACCCAATTTTCCGTAATTGCCTTTCTTGTTTTAGCGTAATATGTATGGGGGTTCTTCTGAATTCAGCATAAAGTTTTCGGGATCCCCCCATGCAGACCCTCATAGGTCTCCACAGGTGTGATAGACCAAAGGGGCTGCTTGAAGTTCCATTAAAGTTGTTTTGCTGTTCTTAAAAGGTTACACTTCATCCAGGTCAGATCAGTCATACCATCCTCTTGGTTTTCTGTAAACTTCATGTTGGATAGTGTTGTGAACTACATGTACCATCTGCCATCACCATAATGCCTTTTTCAGTAAGGTGTAGCGAGCTACACGTATACTGTAATTCTTGATTTGTTAACAGTAACTTAATTTTAGCTATTTTAACAGTCACTAGTCTACGGCTAAAATTTTATCATCGCAAATGTTTGATCACTAACATTTGTGACAATGATGTTTGTTCCCACCGTTGAAATTAAATGCAGTGCACTACTCACTTTTCCCACAAACCGCTAAAATTACCAACTGCAATATCAAAATGGATTTGCACTATTCTAATTCACTGTTAATCGTAGCTGGCATGCTGTAATTCAATGTAAAGCGTTGTCGGTGTTATTCGTGAAGCGTAATTGGTCGCTTTGATTCTGCAAAGCTCGTCATTTGTTATCCCAAATTCTTCGTTTAGCATTACTGACAAATTATTCCTATCGTTAAGTCGACTGCTGGATTGTGCAAAACTCATAACGGAGTGTCTGGTTGCGTCAGTGTTCGCAGACTTGTTTTGCAAGATACTCTTGAGTGCAATGGCACAACGCAATGAACCAAAAACCTTTTGCAATGAAAGGTCATTTTACCATAAAATAAACCTGAACTTACCGTTAAACGTTGTCGGCCCCCTAAATTTACCGTTAAGCTTTGCCAGGATCCCCCCATGCAGACCCTCTAATAACAGCCAGCCAAGTGATCAAACCACAGGAGCTGATTTTAATTGCCACTTTGAGTTGATACACCTAATATCCCTTGTTGTTATATTTACATTACTTGATTCTTGTTAAGATAAGTGTGATAGCCTACTGTTGAAAGGGGTCTTCCGTAGTGTCAGCTGTCGCCTCCTGATATAGATCAAAGTAAACTTGTGGTGTCTAGGGCAAAGAAGAAGCTATAAAATACTGTAAATGCAAAATGTTTGCGATGGTTTTATGTCCCTTTCACCACAAACTTAAAACCACCGCAAAATATTCTATCCAATACTGTAGCAGTATGAGACTATAGAGCTGCCGCAAATTTAAAACTATTGCACTCCATTTTTGCCTTAGCGCGAAATAAAAACCATGCGAACTTAAATGCAATAGGATTATGTCCCTTTTATTATGCTGTGGTGAAATCCAAACCTTAATGCAAAGGTTTGAACTGAGTCCTTTTTATGTTCAATGTTATATTTTTCTTTGAAAGGTACAGTGTAGGAATGGCAAAAAAATATTGGATATTTTAGATTAGATCTGTAGATGTAATATACAGTACTATCTAACTAGGTAAAAATCACAATATTATAGCATGAATTTCATGTAGTTTTATCTGTTGACTCAGCTGCCCTTTAAAGAGACCCGAAAATTGTGCTTCCTGTGGTTTGAGGAAATTTCATCACCTTGTACATTCTACCATCTGTGCTAGGCAGTTAGTAACATGTTCAGCGTTTCTGCCTTCTTGTTAATTTCTCCTGAGTGGGCCCTACATACATTGTACATGTACAAGTCGTTTAGACACACGACAAACTTTGATTTTGCAGTATGTAAAATATAAATGGCATATTGGAAAAGGGTCTGCATTCACATGGTAGTTCCTGGCAACACTTAGTGGTAAATTGACTTTGTCTTTGCGAAAAGTTTCGTGAAGAAATTCGTTGGATTGTTCCATTGTATTCATGGGGGTGTCGGGCATAACTAGTCTGTGAACACCGACATACATGTAACAGGACTTTTGGGCCATCAAAAGCTACATGTACATGTATCAACCACTCTGATTTGATGATGGTACCATCTTCAGATCAAAAGATACAAAAAACTGCAGTACCATAAGCTGGGTGGGGCCCAAAAATTTAATCATTTCACAGTCTCTTCAAGATCTACATGTACCAACACAACAAATATCAACACAATCCACCCAAGCATTCTCAAGTTATCCTGTTAACAGACACACACACACAGGGTGTAACAGGGTAATATTCCCTTATATGCAGATATATATGATTATATATGCTAATATATTCCACCTGTAGGCTGCAGACACACCTGTTAACCCCTTCCAGCTGGCACTGGTCCCCGGCACTGGTTTCACACCAGAGGAGGACGACATGAAGGCACTCAGAGACATCGACTCTAAACTACAGGTCAGATTAGTCTAATAGTTACATGCATCACCATATGCATTTATTGATATTGAATGAAAGAGTGTTACTATACATTCATGACGAAAGCTAGGGCTAGACAGATGTCATCTATTGTATGGCTTAAGGCCATGTTTTTTAATTATATGGATGGCATGATGCAAGCGTGCAAATAAAAAGTTCGGCAAAAAAATTTGCCTTCATTATGAAATCAGGAAGGATGAACAAAACTTTTAAAACACACAAATTATATACCAGATAAAAGATTCTTCTTTTTCGTTCTTTCACATCTTCTTCTTTGGCTTTGGAATTGATTTTGGCATCCTACGACATTAGTGTCTCCAAGATTGGCAAAGTCTATGCTGTTATATTAAATACGCACCAATTGGCTTAGGGATGAAATAAGTCGGGTATATGACTTACTTTGCTGGTTTTATCTGAATATCTTAAAACTGATTACCATGTACTGTAAATTCACTTATTTTAGCAGAGACGGTTGAAACAATTCTGTACTACTGTAGCAGCACATTGGACACGCATATTTAAAGTGAATTTGTTGTGTGGAGGTCATGAAAAAATATGCAAATATAAAGTTAACCCACTGCGAACATTTCAAAATTTACAGTACACTGATGTTATATTGACTATACTCCTTCATAAATTGGTATTTGTATGCCTTACAGGTGTTGTTACCACCACATGATTATGAGTCGATCTGTAGCAGTCCCAGGAACTTCGACATACAGAATGACGAGGTAAGGCTTTAGGATTGAAAATATATAGAATACAACACGGGGTATTCCGTATCAACCGAGGTACCAGCCCGACCGAGGGTAGGATCGCCCGACGGCCGTAGGAATACACCGTGATGCGGAATACACAGTCACGTTGTTGTATTTTATTTGTCATACCCACCCGAGAAAACACACATTTCAATGCGGAATTCACCAGAAGTTGAAGGAGTTTTGTGTCTTCGAACAAAAAACTGTAGCAACATTGATCCGGTATTTGAATTTTCGCAGCAACGCAACCGGCGCGCTTGAAATGCATTCTAAATATTCTATGGAAGCCCGGAACACCCGTATCAAACGTTTTCGCGGCCCAGGTATGACATAATATTGTTTAAAGTATTTTACAGTATTTTACATTCCTTTGTTCGTTCAGACCCTTGTAGTGCGTAGTGGCACACATAGGGCAGCAAGTTTCCTTGCTGTTTCAGTAGCAGGGTATACTTTTACAGCGAAGGGTTGCTATCCCATCCCCTTTAACATGCTCAAGCCAACTCCTTCAACACGGAACCCCCCAATGTAATGTCCCACCATTCTGAAATCATCACCTCTTGTAAACCTAAAAGTATAATGTACTTGTGTAGGAAATGAGCAGCGCTATCTCCCTAGGATGTCTAATGATGTTAAATAGAAAGCAGCTGTACGACATTAATGTTTTACTACCTCCTATATCAGTATGAATGGACTTAATCTGCATGAGCTTTGAAGAAGTTAAGTTCCCGCGACTACACGCAGATGCCGGTCCGCCCCGAAATTCTTCACAAGGCCAAGGTAGCTAGGGGGAGTAAATTGAAAGCAAGTAGCAGCTGATTTGTTGAATTAGATGGTCCCCCGCAGCATCTGGTATGGCTCTGTGTGGCGCACGAGGCGGTACTTTTGTTGTTGATTGTTAGCCTTCCTGTCGCCTGATTTACACTTCTGGGAGGGTCTGCGTGGGGGGGTCCTGACCGCTTTACGCTTAATTCAGAAGAATGCCATACGTATAATTACTTTAAAATCAAGGGAGGCGATTACGCAAAATTCCTGCGAATAAGACGGCTTTCCCTATGAATAACCAGACGTCAAAATAGGCTGCCTACGCCTTACAGAAGTTAAGAGCCTGCAAACCCTCTTCTTGGATTCTCCTTTCGGTCGTGTCAGCAACTGTTATGTTTTCCTTGTCCCAAAATTGGTCCTGTCCCTAACAAGTAAAATCCTGAAGGACTTAGCGTCCTGAAAAGACCCCACTCCCACTGATCCGGCACGTTCGCTATTGGCTAACTCTGACGGGACGCATCGCCATGCTGGGCTGCTCCACAGTGGGACATCCTGTCCGCATCATGGCTATTTAGGAGGTTTAAAAATAGCATGACCTGGAAGGACCTTGGTAGGGATATCTCATGGCTATAAAAAAGTTGTCAGGCCAGTCGTATGGAGATCTGCCTGACTAGCCTGTGCCCTTCAGATTATGTAGTCCGAGTGTAGACCAGAATGGAGCATTACCATACTGTATACCAGAAATGACTCTAAAACATTGATAAAATTGGTTGATATTTTATACTATGATATGGTTCAATTTTGTATCGCAGGATAAAATGGAAAAAATACAACTTAGCTACCAGGTTTTTATCAAGTTTATTTGCATTGCGTGTGTGTGTCGTTAGTTTCTTACTATACAGGCTGAAAAACTTAGAATACTTTTATATCATTTGCTGCAGAGTGTTTTAAAAGTGAAAGTGCCAGTGTGGTGTATCAAATGACATGTGACTGATTGCCTCAGTATGTAGTAATTATGCTATAGTAGACCCCACGTGCCTGTCATGTGCCCTTGCCAATTTGTCAAACCTGTACAAGTGACCACCTCCACATAAAACCACCTGGCCAATGTGACCACTTTTTGTTGTCCCCTAGATACTGTAAATGCATTTAAGTTTGCATGGTTTTGATTTCGCGGTTGGGAGAAAAATCAGTGTTTGCTGTGGTTTTAAGTTCACGTTTGAGACAATAGCAGACAAGGGGTAGGGGGACAAAAAACTTTCGCGGTGGTTTCAAGTTCGGGGCGAAGAGCTTACCGTTAAAACCGCAAACATAAAACCACCACGAACATTTCTGCATTTACAGTAATGTTTCCCATCGACATAAGCTTTAAAAATCCTGTCTATAGTAACCACCTGTCCACATAGTTTTATCGGTCCCCTGAGTGGTCTTCTTCGGTAGTTAGGGAAATCCATCTAATACAGTGTTGCGTAATTCGTAGCGAGATGACCAAATCTTGCGTAATTGCCCTCATTGATTTTAGCGTGATACGTTGTAGTCCAGCGGCATAGCTGAATACTTGTGCAAATAGGTCTAAAAGCGCCAAAATTGGCACACATGTACTTGAATGTAGTCTTAAGAAGTATAGATAAGGACTTTCAAATTCTGCTCAGAATCAATTTTATGTTTTTTCTTGCGATTTTCAGACCAAAAATGTATATCTTGGGCCCTGCAGCTGGTATTTAAATGAAATGACCTTAACTTTGGTATTAAAGGATGAGTGTGACGTATAAAGGGGTTCTTCTGAATTTAGCCTAAAGCCTTGCAGGCACCCCCATGCATGACGGTTCCATCGTTGTGTCCTATCGTCAGTGATCCTTGGGTAATCCTCGTTCTTCCTCCGTCAGCTGTTCCAGATGACGGACCTGCGGTCGACGCTGGACGTGATGCAGCTGGGCGAGCGCGTGCTGCGGGACACGCGGCAGGTACGAGACCAGCAGCACCGACTGCAGGACATCGAGAGGGAGCTGGAGGAGCTGCAGACACAGGTGGAACTGGAGGTACTGTCATTTACTGCCTTCTTAGTAGTAGTAATAGTAGAAGTAGTAGTAGTAGCAGTAACTGTAGTAGAAGTAGTAGTAGTACTTGGAGGAGCTGCCGACTAAGGTGGAACTGGAGGTACTGTAATTCTACTGTCAACCTACTGACTACCCAGCAGTAGTATTCAAGTTCGTTGTGATTTAATTTTGTTTTGAGTGTTGTGGTATTTACAATGTAGTTTGCGGTTGAAATAAAGTGGTAGGCAGGCAGACAACAAAACAAGCATTTTCTCAGTGGTTTCAAGCTTGCAGTGAAGAGCTTACCATAAAAACTACCATGAACTTAAATCCATAAGTCTGTAGATAGATAGATTCTGATATATTTATTTTCCTTCCGTTTGATCAGATGGAGTCCCCCAGCCTGTCGGAGTACCAGTTACAGGCCCTGCTGGACCAGTGTGCCCAGGTGTCCTCTCGGGCCACCTCCGAGACCCAGTCCCTCCAGGAGTCCCTCTCCCCCAGGTCTCAGGCCTCCTCCAGATCCTCCCACCTCACCATGGCCTCCGTACCAACACCCAGTCTGCCCGAGGACACCCTCAGGAAGCTGCTGGACGAGGCCAGCAAGTCAGTCAGAGTGAGACGTACAAGTGAAGAGTCCGACTCTGAGCACCAGGGACTGCCTTCCTACATGGAGATGGCAGAGGGAGCGCTAGGCAGGAGACTGACTGGTATGTACCAAGTGTGCGGTACCGTACCTATAAGGGTACCGGTCTTTCCACTTACCCGAATTAGAGCAGCCCTGCTGCTCTGGCGAGTTAAAAAAGCTCCCTTATAATGCCACACAGAAAAAAATGCATGCACACCTTCTTTGGACAATTTGATTAAGCACATGAAAAGTCTGTGCTTTCTCAGTTCCTTAGCAGTATTGCAGAAAGAACAAGGTTCGTTCAGACCCTTGTAGTGTCTAGCCGCACATAGTTCAGTCGCTAGTGTATTTCTTTACACTGAAGGGGTTGCTACTAACCCTTCCCCTTTAATGTGCTTGAGGCACCTCCTCGAACACAGGGTCCCTTCTGAAAGATGGGTGCAACCCCAACCAAGATGCCCTTCCCAGGATTGAACCGGGGTCTCCCGGTTACCTACTAATTGGAACAAGGAGCTTAACTGCCACCAGTCGAGCTACAGGGTCATCCCCATGTAACTATCAGTATCCCTATATAAACGTCTCACTCTTACCCTGTAACAATGCCCAACAGTGTCTCAGCAACACCTTGAGAACTCTCTAGTGTTAAAGGAGACTCTCAGGAATTCAAGTGTTTGTTACAGCGATCCTTCCCAGACACACACAAACAAACATGGATCAGGGGTCCACCTGTACAAAGTTTGCTCTCATCACATGGCTGGACAAGTCCCGATCCGTGTCAGGGTCAAGTCTAGGGACTCCCCATTACCGGTAACGCCCAGGTCCTTAAGGAACAAGGTGCCACCAAGGTGCCAACTATGGCGTGTTTCCTAACTTTCCTTACTTACATGCACCTGCTGTTGTCAGTTGGTGACTGCATGGTGTGTGATCAAGTGGTAGGTGTAAACACTTTTCTATTGTGAAGATTCAAACAGAAATGTTCCTGGTGGTTTTATGTTCGCCGTTTTTGCGGTGAATTTTCAGTGCAAACTTATTACCGCCGCAAAACTTTGTACCCGCCTATGACTGTAGCGCTACTATTGTTTCAAACGCAAACCTAAAACCACCGCGGACACTCCATTTTCTCTCTACCGCAAAATAAAGAGCACACAAACTTAAATGCATTTACAGTACCTCATCATTGGCTTAAGCTCCTTTTTTCTCGGACCATTGCTGCCTCTAAATGAGTCTAAGTCAGGACCTCTAAAAAAAGTCATCTGTCCACAAGATAGTTACTGTAAATGCAATGTTGTTTACGGTGGTTTATTGTTCACGGTTTTCAAACTTAAAACCAATTAAAAATGCTTGTTCTGTCTTCTGTCCGCCTACCACCTTGTTTCAAAGCTTGAACTGAAAACCAGCGCGAACACTCCGTTTTCTCCCTACCGTGAAATTAAATCACTTCAAACTTAAATGCATTTTACAGTATACTCCTGGAGGTAAGCTTTTTGACTTAAATGTTTCAGACATCCTGCCATCAACAATCACGAGTCCTGAATTAAAGACTTTTTGTTCACGCGGGTATCTAGAACACAATGACTGACTTTGTTCATTGTCAGTTTCTTCCCGACCTGTTGTCACTGCCCTGTCTTAGTCCTCTACTTTAGAGTAAAGTCTAGGCTCAGCAAAACTTCAAAGAAGATTTTACAAAGTTTCCAATTATTTCTGTTTGTTTGAACAGGCAGGTCAGGTACTTAAACCATGTCTTGTTCAAGGTACAAATTGAGAGATGTTAAAAGTTCTTTTATGTTGGGGTAAGCAATCCTGGTAATCCCGACTCGAATTCTCCTTTTCCTTAGGTGACATTTTGCAGGGCAATCACATAGCTAGCAGGTGGCCGTTGCCTGATCAGAACCAACTGCTGCACGGAAAGCCGTTTCTATTTCTGTCCCACCACCAGTCCATACTAGTTAGTTTGTATTACATACCTGGTAAACCACCTAATACTGTAACACACCAGGTTTGTACTGAAGAGTACAAGCTGCATAACCGGACAGATTTATTTCATCCACTCACATCGGGAACGATCCCTACAGTAACTCTTTTTGATAAGTGTGGTGGGTTCTTTAACGTTCTCGAGGTGTGACCTTCCTCAAACACGGGACCTCCACGTCCTATCCGAAGTCTTAGTTGTATGTAAACTGTGTTATACTATTGTATCTGTTCATGGCACCCGATATCATGCATGCTGCCTCGGTTGTCCATCGTATTGCATTGTTGCTATTTCAGTTTTTTTTTTTAAATTGCTGTTGTTCCCCTTGTGTTACAAGATGTGAATGGGGAGATTTCTGAGTTTTGTTTCTGGGTAAAGGAAAAATTTGTGTCATTTTTTGTCTTACATTGGGACAAGATGAAATGCCTGTGATTCTTACAACAAGAGTTGCTGTTGTCCCCCCCAGTGTTAGAAGATGTGAATGGAGAGGTTGACGGGCCACCTGAAGATGGGAGCACCTCCCTGCCCGAGGGGGACCTCGAGTCTTCCTACCTAGCCCGGGCGCAAGCCGCACTGGCTGCCAGGAAACAAGGTGGGCCTTTATTCTTCCCCTGTCAAGTGGTAACAGTGATTGTTTAATCCGGCCTGACAGGTATGATGGATGTGGAAGTTCAACCACCTTAGCGACACACCAAGGCTGCCGGTTGGCTAACAGACTAATTAGATCAACAACTGTTATTATCCATCTGATGTCACCTTCCTGAGACAACCAAGAGTTCTTTTAAATTTTCTCACAACATTTTGTATAATTATGACGCTTTTCCGTCAGACGTACTATCTGTTAGAGCGCGCAGTTGTTGAAAAGTCGGGATAGTTACTTTTTTATCTACATCATCAGTGTCAAGCCGGCGTTGAGAACTTATGACCTGTAAGTAATTGTTTCCTGTCCTCATTAGACGAAGGTCGGTGGCTGGAACAGGTGTATGACAGCGCGGCCCATTGTTCTCCCTCCCCACCCTGTCCTACACCATGTGTGGAAACGCACACCTGCGAGACAGATTTTATCTCGGAACCCTACAGTTGTAAATTTGAATTTGCCACAGCTAATAAGACGCGCACAATGCAAATATTTGGGCAGGACACATAGACCAAAGAGAAATGGAAATCATCCGTGAATATGAAGTAGATCTATTACTGTTAACACAATAAAGTCATTTTCTAAACAACAAATAGGGGTCAGCCCAAGGTCCCAAGTCCTGTTGTGTTTCTTAATCTCAGATTAAGTGGTCTTGCTACCAATTGACCGGGCATTAGTGACCACAAGCTATCCAGATAATGAACAGTTCTTGTTCTGACGCCACTTCTCTTAACAGTGGACTGACCAATGTACTGTAAATGCCGTTAACTTTGCGGTGGTTCGATGTTTGGGTTTTTTGTGGTAACCTCTTTAAACCATCGCGAAAATGCATGCTTTGTCTTCTGCCTGCCTATCACCTTGTTTCAACAGCGAATTAAAACCCACCACAAATACTTCATTTTCTCCTTATTGTGAAATTAAATTACGGCAAACGTAGATGCTTTTACTGTACCCTGACAATTAACAACCTGATATTTAGTATTCCTAAGTATCAGTCAGTGACATTTGGTTTTTATGTCTTTTTGATAGCTTGTCACTTCACTCATAAGACAATTATAAGGTAGACATTTGTGTCCTTCTCCACATATCCTAGATGGAAAAATAAATACTGGGTTAATTTTATTAATGTTTTTTTTTAAATATTTGATAAGTTGAAGCGTTCTTGCTGTTGTAACTATTTTTACTGCATTCAAATTATCAATCTTGTTTGTGTATCAATGTACTTATCTATTACTTAGTATTCAATTGTTGTACACTAAAGTTTGACTGCTTGATTGATTAGTTAATTGATTGATTGATTGATTTAATTTACTGCTAGCTCATTTTCAGATCCTACTCTCAATGCAGTAGATGTAGTTGTCTCTACAATGTAAAGTTAATTGATAGTTTGATAGTGTGCCAGGTCGCCCATAAAACTAACCTCCTACTGCGTAATCTAATTTGTTTTTCAAACTTTTGTTATAACCTCCCTGTGTAGATCTTACATGTTTGAATCAGGTAGTTATTTTGAAGGTCGACTATACCATATGTATATACTCTGATCCCACAGACATACTAGTTGAGTCAGTGTCCGAGGACACCATACAGGAACTACTACAGAATCCACGAGCGACATCGCAGTCGTCCTGTCGGAGCCCGCGACCCCCGTCCAGCTGCGGCAGTCCCAGAACCCCCAGGGGGTCCGCCGAGTCGGACGCGTCTCCACGTAGGCCTGCCGCATCGCCGCGGGAGGGCCCCCCACAAATGGGAATCTGGCTGGAGCAGGGCAGCGAGGGTGGAACACATGAGGGAGATTTAATGCGGAGCGATTCCGGGCAGGATTAAGTCTTCCAGGGTTGTCCGGTAATTTCCTGTCCCGAGATCGTCTGTCCGTGGTGTCCCAGACATCACCAGCGTCAACTCCGCCACCCCTGGCTCCAAACTTTGTCCCCTGCATTGGAGCTGATTGATTTGTTGATTAATCTCATGGGGAATTTGTTAACCAGGTGTACTGAGGGGGCCACAGGTCAGCTCCAGGATGCTGGCAGTGTGCCCACCACCAAGGTTAGCTTTTATAAAGCTCATACTGCTGCAGGGAAGATGCCTTTGCTGCTGATAGTAGCTACTATCACTTGGATGACTGTAATACAAAATAGCCTGTTCGGAACGTTATAAGTATAACCACCAAAAGTATATACATTTTAGACACTTCGCTGTAAAAACTCAACATTGTGTCAACATTGTGTCTGATTTGAAAAATAAGCCAGGGACAAAATTGGCTTTGCTGCTGATAGTTGCTACTATCACTTTAATGAATGTGATGCAAAATAGCCTGTTCGAGTGTTATATCCACCAAAAGCAATTGTACATTTTAGATAATTCACTGTAAAATAAGATCTGTCAACATTGTGTCCGATTCGAAAAACAAGCCATTGTGTTGTTAAGCTGTACATACTTACCGTGCACTTGTACTTTGTGAATGAATATATTTGCTGCTTCGGCAGAAAACGATACCTTCGTTGAGCTGTTTGTCGAAGCTGGCTGGTTCCCAATGACACTGTCATCCAGGATTGTACTGTAAATAGAAGTCGATGTAATAAACTGTCAGCTTATACATCTGAATGGGTTTGTTTGATTTGTTGTGATGACACAGGTTGTAGGTCCGTCCCTAGTTGCTATGGTTACGGGTGGTCCCGCTGAGTGTGTGGGCTGGGAGGCAGGATGATGGATACCAGGGGGTTCAAGTGTCCTGGGGAGGGTTCGCCAGAAAGGACAGAGAGATGAAACCTTTGGGAGGACAGACTTGGTGGATGGATGGATGGATGGATGGATGGATGGATGGATGGATGGATGGATGGATGGATGGATAGGTTTGAGTGAGAGTGAGTGAGTGAGTGAGTGAGTGAGTGAGTGAGTGAGTATAGATGAGTGGATGGGTGAGTATGGATGGATGGGTGAGTGAGTGAGTGAGTGAATATGTATGGATGAGTAAATGGGTGAGTGAGTGAGTGAGTGAGAGTGGATGGATGGGATGGATGGATGGATGGATGGATGGACAAACAGACCGTTATTTCACATTTTTGCTTCACTGTGCTGAGTCATTTTCAAAACATGTTGAAAGTATATAGATACAAAATAAACTAACTGACATTGAACAAAGTCAACTCCTCGCTTTTTAGTTATAGTAGATATAAAAGAACAGACATGTTTTTCGATTGGAGGTTTTAACTTAAAAGTACTGTTGCATGGGAAAAAGTTTATTTGCAAGATCGTGCCTGAAGGCTAATTGCAAGTATGTGGACTTGAAAAAAACGAACTAGTGTGATAGAGACATAGCATGTGACAAAGACAGTGATTGACTTTACTGTTAGCCTGGGACTAATTCTAGTGTTGGCTTCATAATGGTACAGGAGTTGGATTTGGCCAAACAACCAGCCAGTGGTGCTGCGCCATTGACCTTGCTCTTGACCTCCTGCGGTGACCTACAAATAGCACCATATTTCTTGGGTCGCCATCTGAACTTGAAGCTATTAAACCCCTGGTCCGTTCTTCCGATCCTCCCCCAGGAAGAAATCATTCCTGAAACGACCAGACATCCTCCCCCATTCCCCCATAGAACTCGGACAGGAAAGGGGTTTCCAATTGCAGGCTTTATCTCAGGATGGAGTGGGTGGATCTGCAATGCAAGCAAACTGAGCTTGGATATACAGTACATGTATATGCGAAAGAAATATTCTGTGTGAACGAAATATTCCGTTCAATTATAGTATTCTATAAAACAAAGTGAGTGACGAAAAAATCTTTGCATTCTTTGGAAATCCAAGTTTACGCAGTGTGATTGTAGAACAGAACTTGCCTACTTGATTGTATGTACAGTTATGGCATAGGGGACAAGGTTCACTATAATGTTTGTTTGGTTTGTAGCAACCTTAGCCACCATGCAGGCTCTGTTCTAGACACTCGTGACTTTGTCGGCTTAACACTTGATTGAAGTTAATAATAGAACCACAACTTGTCCCGATGTCTTTATTTGTGAGGGTTTCTGATGGACCAACTAAAGGACTTGACCTTGTGAGGTGCCCTTGAAGACAAGACAGGTCAGGTCAGGACAGGCAGGGAGACCGTATCCCACTGGACTACCCCAAATTGCAAAAGGCTTTCGGAAAGTGGCGCAATCGGTGCCAACTTGTCACCTGAAATTTTGAATTCCTTAAGATTTAAAAAAAGATTGGCAAAATGGTCGCAATCTCTGCAAATCTCTTTTTCATTAATCTTAAACATTGTACAGTGTTTTTTACTTCAGTAGCAACGCTGCAATTTCCAATAAAGTTATTTTGTATCTGATTTGGAGCCGAAAATGAGAATGTGACATTTCGGGCGCAGACATTTTGTCGGTAGAGGTCATGTATTTTACCTGTGCATCTCATGTTGGCGCAATATGGCGCACTCCAGTGAGATACCCTTAGGCCACAGCAAGTAAATTTTATGGATGACATCAGTGCGCGCATTGATTTTCGGCTGATTTTGAAATAAAAAACAAGTGTTTTTTTTACTCCTGTGCCCAGTGTACGGAAACCTTGTCTCTGCCGTCTTGCTATACAAACCCGGATCTAAATCCATAATTTAGTTAATATCTTAATGTTGACATCAGTTTTATTGAATACAGGGATAAAAGACTTGTTGTAACACAGTGTTTTTTCGCTTCAATTCTTTTTACATGCTTTATGGGATTCAAGTTTGAAAATGTGGATGCCTGCCTTTTTTTTTCTCGCCCGGGCGCACTAAATTCGGGGTCTACAGAGGATGTCATCCATAAAATTTACTTGCTGTGGCCTTATGGCATATTTCAAAGGATTTTCCAGGTACCACCTTGAGTTTTTGATATCAATTGGTCAGACCAATGTATCAGGTTCTGATGGGAGTTGATAAGTACCTTTGAACATGGGCATTTGTTCCACAGCTAGATTTATGAGTGCACAGGTGTGTATATACATGTACATGTACATATGATGGGAAATACTGCGGCAAGCCGGCCACTGATAAAAAAAAGTGGTCCAGGCTGGTCTGAATTTCCAAAGCATGACAAGATTTGCCCCTCACTTCCTTTGTTTTATAGAATTCAAGTGTATAGATTTAAGAGGGCGGCCCCAAATATAATATAGAGTGACAACCTTATAAGCTAAACACCCGGGCCCTACATGGCCAAGAACTGCGAGACTTAGAAAAGACTGGAGTCAGTCAAGGGAATGGTTCCTCCAAAGGAGTGACAACGCCCTGGAATGATGAGGAATGTATAGAATATGATGTGTGAAAAAAATACGTAATACTGTATAGAGATATGCCGATTTGGAGCTGAACCGCCTGGAAATATTAATATCTTCAAGCTTTACCAGTGTCACAGTGATGAGAAGCTATCTCCTTTAAAGTCAGTAAGATTTTAGATAACAATGTCCTGCACCATAATTGGGCTAAGGTCACACTTGAACAGACAGACTGGAGTATTTGACAAAGTGTCATTCAGAATGATTCTATTCCTTCAAAGCACCTATTGTCATATCAAAGACAATGGGAATACCATACAAAACGTACAAGTATGACTAAAAAGACAACAAATCACACAAAGCGTAAAAGATTCATTTTTTTATCAATGAAGTTCGTTTAGCGCGGTGTCAAATCAATTGGTCGCAGCAAGGTTGCCAACGCGTCGCGGGTCCAGTGAGAGGGGGGCTTTTAGGATTCACTTAATGATGTATCATTGTGTACTTTAAACATTCACTCACACTCTTAAAGAAAGTTAGCAGAGACAACCATCACAACAGTATAAGGTTTCCTCTGCTGTTTGATAATCTTAGGTAAACAGTGATGTCGTAACGCTGAGTACAAGTCAAATACTTGAAGCATAGTGGACTGAAGAACTAGCAAACTTCTTTATTGGCTTTCTAATGTATTAAAGGATCAAATGGAGCTTTCTGCTGTATCAAAGGATTAGATGGCTTTTCTTGTGTGTATCAAGGGATTAAGAAGATGGCTATCTGTACAACTGATCTTTTCCCTTAGGGTATAGAGACCACATTATTGTAGCAGCCAGAGTTGTAGGAAATGTGGTACCAATGATCAGCTACTAATAAAGAACCATGTCTGCACCTTGCTACTACTATGTCTTCATTAATTTTATTATATACGTATACAGTCAAACCTGTACAAATGACCACCTCTACATAAGGACCACCTGGCCAATGTAACCACTTTTTGTTGGTCCCTAAGGCCACACCAATTTAATTTCTTGGTTAACGGAATTTTTCTTAAAATGCTAGAAAATCAACATCAAAAGAATCTCAAAGGAAAGTTTGTACTTTGGTGCACACAGTTTCAGGGTGTGAACAGGGTCAGGTGCAAGTTTTCACTCCAGCCTTCTGTTTTAATGATGTCCTTGTGCTAAAATTTTACCCAAACAAAATCTCTTAACCAAGAAATTGAATTGGTGTGGCCCTGGATGATTTTTTCCCATTGACACAAGCCTTAAGAATCCTGTCTATAGTGACCTGTTCACATACATGTAGACCAGATTTTATTAGTCCCCTGTGTGGTCTTCTTAAGCAGGTTTGACTGTTCATGTATAGCATGTGGTATATAGTCACTGAGACCCCAGTGCACCTTCATCCTTTGGACAATTGTTTCTTAATCCACTTTGATACCTACAAGATTTGTTTTTGTTTCACAATCACTGTTTTCCCATAGCAACACAGTTGTGGAGGACAGTATTTTATCATTGTTGGCAACACGGCTGACATTGTAAAACAGTTACAGATGGTATCTGTTAGTCTGTTTGATCACAATGTCTGAAGTGCTCTAACTCTAATGTATTTCTGTGAGTTTGTATAACGTTCATACACTCTTTCTCATGGACTTGAGATTCTTGCATTTTTAAATCCCTGTTATTCATAATCAACTGATGATCGGTAAAATGCTGTACTTGACACATCACCCCTGACCTAGCTTTTAGTGTCTAAGAAACACAGTAGACAGTTTAATAGTGGCCCAATGAAGATGTGTGCATTCCTGTCTTGCTTGCCAGGGCAGAAAGTTTAGTTTCCGTGCTTCCGACCGTGCCCTGAGCCATTAATTTTCTTAGCACTGGGTTCTATTTAAAGCTGGTCAGTGGTTGTTTTTTGTTTGTCCGTTCGTTCGGACCCTTTTGGTGCCTAGTGGCGCATAGGGCAGCAAGTTTCCTTGCTGTTTCAGTAGCGGGGTATATTTTTAGTCACATGGTTGCTAGTCCTTCCCCTTTAACATGCTCAAGGCACCTCCTGGAACCCCATTTTAGTTACGTCCCTTCCGAAAGACGGTGCAGCTCCAACTGAGATGTCCTGACCCTGAAACTGGGGTCTCCAAGTTGTTTGTATACCCAGTGCTTTTACAATGTGCGCACTATTATTAATACCTTATTATATAGCTAGGTCACAGTGTACATGGCTAAAATGATTGTACGGTCTTGTACACAAAATACCATGTGTTGAGAACTTTGTAGTGATTTATAGAATCGGGAGACCAGTGAATTGAAAACACTTGCGGGTTGCCTTGAATGATCGAACCATGTGCCAAAAACTTCGGGGAAATACCTTCTATACAGACACTGTACATGCCGCACTCCTCACTTGATACCACAATAAACTTGTTACATTTGGGAAATTGGGCAATTGAAGGGCACGCCCCGGGTTGTTTTGCAGCATGTTCACTTTTCGGTCTGATTCAATATCAATGTCAAAGTGACAAATCAGTCAGGAGAGACACGGTTTGTAACATCATATATAGAAGTTGTAGCTGATAATGTTTTTACCATGTAAATGTCTTGACCTAGTTATCTATAGAACTTGTAGGTCAATTGCAGACTTTCGCAGACTGTGTCTTGTATTTTACTTGACCTTTGAATGAACTTTAAGTTGGCCTATTTTCCAGCTTTTCTATATGCCTAGGGGCATGCTCTCTGGACCGGTCCATCTTAAGCTATTTCACGGGGGACACTGTACATACATTTCTGTTCCATCCATCAACATTCTCCTCAGTGGATTGTGAGACTTGACCCCAATTTGTAATGACATTTCAGAGGCCGTGTCTCTAGTTTTCCCAGTTGTAAGCTTTTTTTCTCTTTTTATCTTACGAAGCAAAAGGTAGGTAGGTAGGTAGGTAAACCTTAAAAGGAGACAATAAGGTCATGATTGTACATGTACGTACTGTCACACCTTCAACAAACAGTCTCATGTCTGTAATTTCTGCAGTTCTAAGCTTTCTTTCTCTTTTTACCTTACGGAGCAAAAAGGAGACTATAAGGTCATGTGTACATGTACATACTGCCACACTATCCACAAATACTCTGGTATTGAGTCACTTCCACATACCTAACTTGTGCTTGGTCTGTTTCCTTTCCGATGTAACACTAATACCAAAACAGGTGGGACCTTACTAATTACTGTGTGACCTACTTGATGATATCAGACGCCTTTCACACAACAAAACTCAACTCCAGCCAGATTTCAGCGGTAACTTTAGTTTATTAGGATTAGAATCTAGCACAGACAGTTTTAAGTGCTGACACTCAACTTGTAACCATAATATTACAAAATCACAGACAACTTCCAAAAATAAATATCTACAAATGGCCCATTCAGCTTGAGGTTGAAGTCTTTCAATCAGAATTAAATATACAAATAGTTCAGGGAAATATCGATCTTTACATACTCATATCAAGTCATTTTCCATACAAAAAGAAGTCTAACCTTTACACCTTTGTTCGATGCTATATCTAACAGGTAAAGCAGAATGGGTATATCTGTACATATCAAAACTATTTGAAACGCATCTCTATTGCTGCTTTTACAAAGCAGTTTAGCAATCTCATACTGCTGTTCAATAAATACAAAAACATCACAATAAGACCTATGGCTAGGACATAAATAGATACCCTGTCGTCGCAAGTTACGAACACTCAGTCAACATCATCAAAAGCATTTTTCCATGAAGGTAAAAAAGAATCCCAGCTTTTAAACGCCTTGCTTACTTCAGACTATGGAATGTATCAGGGGCAGCAAAAATACCAGCTTGTTGCATAAAGTGAGTCCTATCCTGACACAGCTGAGATGTCAACAGTATATTTACACATTGCTTGCTGCTATCCATTACATACATGATTGACATCGGGCATTTTTCCCAAGAGTTGTGGCCAACACCAGGAAAAATGGTAGTTTTTTAAAAATCTAAGGCTAGTTAGCCCTCATTCCTTTTCCAATGTGCAACTTGGGAAAAGTTGTCTTGGAAAGCAAATCGTTATAGATCTACCTCAAACTACTATGCCTCACCCCTGTTACGATTGAAAATAGCATTTCCTCATTGTGCAGTAGTTTTATATGACTGGCTCTGTTAAGATATAAACAGCTGTTAAGATATAAACAACTGTCGAACTACTTTTGCCAATTTTCTTCATTCACTCATTTCTTTGAATTGAAGTCTGAGAATTCTCTTCTAATACACTCAAATGCTCATGGGTCTTTTGCAACTTTGTAAGAAAAAAGTGAATTCCTTTTTTTTCTGTGGTAGCAACAAAATGAAAACTCTAATTTTTGTTGACAGGATTTTGGTTCAAAGCAATGACTTTCCAAGCCAGAGATTTGAAGCTGTGTAGACCAATTCAATTATTTCAGATAAAAACACTAGAAGAGAATTTTCATACACGACATACATTTTACAGTTAGCTCATTGAGGAATTTGTCATAGGTTTTCCTATCTTTTCTATCTACACCTCTGGTTACATCAAAGTACATTATAAAAAGTAAATAAAAGTATCTGGTTCTTAAAGGCTTTCAAATAAAATACCAATAGCTTTCTTTACACAATAATATAGTTCTTCAAATAAATAATACAATGCAGAAAGAGAGTCCAAAGTTTGGAAGAACGAATGACAAACAGAAGGAGTGAGAGACTGACAAGAACCTTACGTACTTATGGATATCATGTGGGAGATAACGAAAACAGTGAAATTCTTGTAGTGTTGGTGGGTGGACATGGCATCAGGTGGCGGGGTGTGGTCATTCAGAAGGTCGGTCAGCAGCTACCCAGCACCCGTTGGGTTTCCTCCTCTCTCAACCTTCATCAATTCAAGGCTTCTGCATGGGGAAAGGGAAAGGGATGTTAGACATTTGTGTAGCTATAAAAACACCATCATCATCAGACATTTGTGTAGCTATAAAAACACCACCATCATCAGACATTTGTGTAGCTATAAAAACACCATCATCATCAGACATTTGTGTAGCTATAAAAACACCATCATCATCAGACATTTGTGTAGCTATAAAAACACCATCATCATCATAAGAACAGACTGAATGCCAGACCCCCCATCTCTATAATATCTATCGTTTCACGGTCTAACTCAGGGGGGCTGTTGAAGAATTTCCTTGGGGGCATGTTGGCCCTGGGAGGAGCTGGCCTTTGCACGGCCTGGAAACAGTCTGGCATAAAAACCTCTCTACCAGTAACCAAGTAGCCGCCTTCCAGTTTAACCGCAGGAATTTCAAACAGCTACACAGGAAGAAAACAGACTTAAATCACATCCTTGACGACGCAAACAGGTTCAACTGTTGAAACCCTAGCCAATAAAACGGCTCTGCTCTGCGTGCTCCTCCAAAGTGGAGACATTACCGCGGCACAGACTCAAATTGAAAACAAGCCTGCCACAGTTCACATGGTCAGGAGGTGTGTCGGTTAAGGGTACGGCTTGCCGGAATGGCAAGTCTGTTCAAAATTAGTTTTTAATCTGTCTGGCACAAAATAAATTCTAGGCTGAGGGTGAGCTAATCAGTTCTTAAGGACCTTCACTTCCTTTCATTTCCCCCAAGGCTACAAAAACAAAAAGGAAAACATAAGTAGAGTAATTTCTCTTGGCTGGAGTCCACCGTACACATTTCACATCAAAGAACATTCTGAGTTGGAGCCTGAGGGGAAATAAAGTACCCCATTACAACAGCATACTTTTGCACACCTCAGACTTCTTCTGAAAATCATTATATGGCTAACCCTCTCGGTGTCATAGGCCAATTTTAAAGCCTACTTCTAATCATCCCCGACACTGCGAGGGGTACGGGATCAGAGGAGAGTTCCGTCAATCCAGATCACAAGAATGCGGAGCTGCTACTATTGTTTTCTTTGGTTATCTTTGATGTGACCTCAACTGCCTTTGTAGTGTAGATTACCCAAATTAGACAAGACCGAATATCAGAATCCATTTTGTCTCTGTCATTGGCAATGTGCAGCTCCAAGATTTTTCTTCTTTCAGGGCCAACGTTTGAACAAGCTTTCTTGTGTTGTTTCCAAGAGGAGCCTATGAACCTTTGATGTACTTTCCCATCTTTGTGAAGTCGGGTCACAGAATGAGTTTGAACTTTGGTGACAGTCTTGTCTAAGCTAACAGGAGTTTTTGTATCCTATCCCCGAAATGCATATAAGATGATCTCTCACCTGGCTGACCGCAGTTGTACTTCAGATCCGAGAAGAAGACCATCTCTTGTGAAAAGACGAAAAGTCCTAGGCGACCTCCCTTTAATGTTGTGTCGAATAGATCCCCGGAGTCGGCCATAACTTTACTGCCTTCATAGAACGTCACCCTGGAATGACACATGATATAAACAGTCAGTTGTGTCACACAGTAGCACATTAACAATTGGAATTGTTATAATTCATACATTATGCACAAGGTATGGTGATAGTGGTGATCATACTAGTAAAACAGCACTTCTTCAGATCCCTGATAAACTATATATGACCTTTTCTATAATTATGAAGCAAGGGGCAATGACCTGATTAATATAGAACTGCTGAAACAATTAGAATTTGAATCTGATCTTGAAATAGCTGCATGAAGGAAAATTCCACCACAGAAACTTTGCACACTTCATTGTGAGTACAATGTATATATAACTGTGTACCCAGTGACGTTAGTGACATTTACATAATTGTACAGCTTCTCACGGGTGATTAATTCGAAATTGTTTGATTTATGGCAGGTGGGGAGGGGGGCATTTAAAGCTGAGGTTCTTTCCTTACCTTATTTGTCCAGAGTCTGGTCTGTGCTTCAGCTTCCATCTGTAAGCGGTCATGTCTTTCCACCCGGTGGTGTTCTTGTCGTGCCAGAGCAGCCTCACCTGCAAGTACGTACAACAAAGGAACGCTTAGCAAAACATCTTTACAGCCAAACCAACTCATAACTAATGGAGAATGTGGGAGGGGGGGTATAAATATGACCTTTCTGTCACTCAAATTGTTTCTATCACAAGATTGTCTACAGACACATAAAGCCAAGGAAGCCATATTCTGGTCTTGAGCTAGAATATCTATGAAGCCAAACAATCTTAAACCTAGGTTTGTCTAGTCTGAATCAGACCAAGGAGGTTGATCAGACGTGAGTTGGCATTTTGCTATCAAGACAGGTCGCTCAGGCCGTTACCCATGCCACAAGAACCTTACACACTGCTGTGGCATTCACTCACGTACGCAGGGCACTTCTCATAACAACATGTGAGGCATTTGGTCTCACATACACAGCGCATTGAGTTATGTCTACAAATGTATGTACCCAAAACAGTTGATTTCAAAGACTGTTTTCCAAATATTACAAGTATTTTCAGCCTTTAAGTTTGCTTTGGCCTAACCTCTATACGTGAACCCTCCAGGTCTGTGCTTTAGGAGAAATATCCTGGGTTTCAAACAGCCATTAAAGTCCCCCCACTGGGCCGATGTCAAGGTTCACAAACCTATTTGGCTGCTGTCCATATATATCCCCAGGCCAATTCTACCCTACCAATGATGCACTTCTCCGCACACTTTCACAAGTCTTTGATCTTCAGCACTTTCCTACTCTCTGATATGTAGCCTTCCTCTAAAGGAATCATACCTTTAAGAAAAGAATCTAATTTTGACTGGATTTAATTCTATCAAACTGTCGCCAGATATCAAATCACAAACTGGCTTCGCAAGGATTCTTTTACATATTGTTTCTGGCATAGACTTGCCTATTTTTCGAGAGGGCTATCCAAGTGTGAACGTTGATGCCAAACGACAAGTTGTTTACAAGACTGTGGGCTTACCTGTCCGGGAGTGTCTCCAGTGTGCCACAGGGCGTTCCTCAGGGCCTCACCTGGTCCTGTCTCAGAGTTTACCACCTGGAAGAATCAAAACAATCAAACCATGTAAACATGATGGCAGCAGGGTTCCGAACAAAACAGATACACCATTGTACTTCAAGTGTTCTAGCCTTGCTGGAGGCTTAATTTCGTATCAATTATAACATACAACAATTGTGTTCTTTCTCTCTCAGAGCGCCCACGCGTGAGCAGTGCTTGGCATTGGCAAGTGTTCGTGCAAGCATCCCTTTGATTCTGCCCCCGACTTGGCATTTTTTTGCCATCTCCCGGGGACGAAAACTCAAGGAGTCCCCATTGACATCCTATTTGTCACATTGGTTTATTTAGTTTTGTGCCTAGTTCAAGACGGAGCCTGAGACAATGTTGTTTTGGATCTGTGAGAAAGTGCCAGAGGGAGGGGGTAGGAAACCGCAGTCCATTATCACTGTCCAGGGTGCAGCCAGGGGTCACTCTAGACCTCGGCTGTTTGCTGAAAAATTCGACCTCTAGTTAGATGCACTAAATGAAGTGAGATTTATCTCCTGTGAGAGGTCTCTTGCCAAGTTCAGACAAAAGGTTGAAAACTGCAGGCATCTGCACAAAGGGCCTCTTTGCACCATGCGGGGGCCTTCATTTGCATGCTTGGATTGTCTATGAAATGGTATCCGAGCAAAAATGATACTGTCTAATCTCTTCCCCAACAAAGAGGCAACAGACAGGAACAAAGGCACTGTTCAAGATTATATACCTAATACATGTAATCAAATGATGATAGCGGAGACTTTCCTGAAATTAATTTCTGGAGCAAAATGATAATGAAGGGGTAAAAGAAAGGAGGACTGTTTATTCGAAATTTGCCTGGCGGAAAAAGGCACTTGAAATCCCAAGCCAGAGGGACTGACTCGCCCACAAAAAAACAGCGCTTTGCCCCGTCATCTGTTTTGTGACCTACAAGGTCAGCACGTTTGCAGAACAACATCCCATCCATTTTCCTCTCCCCAAGAAAAACATCTCGCAGCCATCAATTGTCTTGAAGGAGTTCATGAACTCATCTTCCACCCACTACTTGTGGGTTTTTCCCTCTCTCTAGCAATTTCAAAGGTTGTGTACAAAAATGAAGAACAGCGTGATTTGAAAAACCCATTAATCTGCCAAAGCACCCTTGCCCTGTGATTTCATGCCAGCGCTGCCAACTTGAATTGCTTTTGACGGACTGGCAGAAATAAACGGGATCTTAGGAATGCTAGGAATGAAGAGAAAGCCCTCAGGTGTTTTATTCTAAGATGATGCAACGTTGACCAAGGTGAAGCTACATACCTTGACTTGGACGCCTGCGGAGCCGTGGGCCATGGAAGGCTTGGACAGCCAGTACGTCTGGTGAACCTGTTTCCACATCACCACGTAGAACCGATGGCTGGACTGGTAGCCGAACACGAAGCCTGCGTAGTCGTCGTCCTTTTGCGTGTTCACGTAGAAAGTGCCGTCAAAGTCCACTTCGTTGAACTTGTCAACTCCTATAACAGAAGATAGAAACGTACTGATGTGGTTGGAAAGAGGCATTAAAAAATCTTCCTATCATGTTTTTACATTTACCCTAAAAAAGTTCAACTCCAGAGAGAAACGTACTGGTGTGGTAGAGAGACTATAGAAAATCTTCCTATCATGTTTTATTTTACCCTGAAGTTATGTGAACAATCAATGACAGGTTGCTTACCTATCGCCATGCCTGGATCACTGTTGACTGTCTGTACCAGCTCTTTCCCTTGGTTCCTGATGACCCAGTTAGGGTCAATCTGAGACGTTCCCTTCGGATCCAGCGCGACCATCTGGAAGTCACGGAAGTCCACCGTGGAGATTTGAGCGTTCTCCGGGCACACATCATCCTTGTCCTTGACACCGTCGCCGTCAAAGTCGTCCTGACAGACGTCCCCGCGTCCGTCACCTGAAACAAAAGGACACTTGAAGTCAGACGAACCGGTGTCCCAGCGGTGTTTCACCACAAGCGGTGCAGACAGTTTACTGTTAAGGTTCATTCCAACACACATTTCCTGCAGGTTGGAGACTGTCTGGACTTAAACTTCCTGTTGACTATTTAAACATACTCTACATCAGTAAGGAGAGAAATTCAGTATGTTTTTTTTCTCCTCTTCATGAACTCTCTAAAGACGTATCCTTGCTATTAAAGTGCAAAAAAGAGCCCCAAATCTAGAATACTAAACTCACTACAACTCAGTAGTCGACTTGGATCAACATATATCGTTGTGTCTTTTTGGACCTTTTCTTTCCATTTTCTTTGCAACCTTCCTTCTCTTTGAAGTGACTTAGCCTGGCTAGACAACTACTACAACTACTTATTTTGAAACAAAGCGTACTTTTAGATCATTGTTGCCAGTACATTTCTCTGTCTGTTGAAGTTCCTTGCTCAAAAGGCACTTCTTTTGAAAGTAAGATATGCTATTGTGCATACTGAACATTAGTGAATAAACTCACCATTGCTGTCTATTTGGTCTGGGTTTGCGCGGAGTCTGCAGTTGTCCACACTGTCCAAAATGCCGTCATTGTCATCATCATTGTCGCACGCATCACCGGTGGCGTCACCATCGTGGTTGATCTGGTTACTGTTGGGGATACTCGGGCAGTTGTCGCGAATGTTCTCCAGACCGTCATCGTCGACATCGATGTTGTTGTCGCAGGCGTCGCCCCAGAGATCGGAGTCGGAGTCCTCCTGTTTGGGGTTGGCGATGATGGGGCAATTGTCGCACTGGTCTCCGACACCATCGCCGTCAGCATCCTCCTGTCTGATGTTGGCGTGCAGCGGGCAGTTGTCAGCTTCGTTACGCAGTCCTGGGGGAAGGGTAGACATATCGGTTAAAGATGCACTTTGTAACATCTGGGCCCCAAAATTGAAAATATTTTCAAGAACGAAATCTTTATGTGAATGACCCATACGACAACTTTTTACTTTATTTGCGTCAATATTGCGTACTAATGGTGTTTGTGAACTGTGTAATAACAAGCTGCACAAGGTTCGCTGAGTGAAAGACACCTTCTCAATTCAACTTACAATGCAATGCATGAAATGGTAGAAAGATCTACTTTCTGTATTGTCCTAATCTTACAAAGTGGGCCTTTAAAATTGTTTGTATTTTACTTTCTGTATTGTCCTAATCTTACAAAATGGGCCTTTAAAATTGTTTGTATTCATGACTTACCATCCCCATCAATGTCCACTGAGCAGGCGTCTCCCTCTCCGTTTCCATCTGTGTCCTTCTGGTAGAAGTTCTGGTCATACGGGCAGTTATCACACAGGTCTCCCCAGCCATCGCGATCGTAGTCGTCCTGTCTGGCATTGAACGCCATCGGGCAGTTGTCCTAGAAACGTGGACATTTGCGTTAGTTGCGTTACCAAACACGTCTGACAAGTGAAGTGCTAGAGTCACACTTGTCAGTTTCCTGTAATGTCTGAGAAGCAACCTCCAAGGAGAACCCTTTATTTATGTTATCGGTAAATCGTTCTTCTGCATGTTGTTTGGTCACAGGTCCCTTCAACATTCCAACCAGTAGCCATCCGTCTGGCTTAGTTATATGCATCGTCAATTACGTTGTCCAAAGTATGTGATTTGTTCCAGACAAAGTCAAAAATGTTAGTACTGGAAAAGTCAAGGCTGTGCAAGTGATCTAACACATGTAGACCAGCGTACTTACCCTAACGTCGGGAATGCCATCATTATCATCATCTCTATCACAAGCATCACCCTTCCCGTCCTTGTCAAAGTCCTCCTGTCCACTGTTGGGCAGGAACGGGCAGTTGTCCTAAAGAAGTAGGAGAAAGAAGAAAATCTAAGTCATTGTATGTAGAAAATTCTTGGGCATTTCCACCATTAAGAATATTCAGAAAAATAAAGATACCAGATTATTTGTCTACAATAAACACTGTAATTTGCCCCATTCGGCATGCCTTGGGGCAGATTATAGCTTGTATCAGTGTGTAAAGGAATTTTTCAGAGAAAAACCCTTTCATCTGAAACCTTTGATGTCACTAGGGGTCATATAGAGGGTTAGCATTATTCCTTGCAATGATTTGGTCTCGGAGCACAGATTAGCGACCACGTGAAGTCTGCAGGTATCCCTTACAAAGTCATTGCAGATACATTTAGAATTTTGTAGCATCTGTAGATATAGCTATACACACAGTGTATACACCAGGGCTTGTCCATAAACTACAGTGTAAAACTTCATATTCTGTAGCAGTGTTTGTGTATCGACTTGACTTTTCCATTAGACTTGGTCACACTCGTTGAACCATAGTCAGGTGACCTAATATCGACTGCCAGCCCGTGTAAGACCCCCTACCCCATATCCGGATTTGTTTTGCCATCTGAATCCAGGGGTTCCCTTTCTACAAAGTGCTTGCCTTCAAGCTGCTCCCTCTTCTGCCACAACAAACACTGCTACTGTTGCATCGATTGTTTAAGACACTACAAAAACAGACTTCTGAAGTATGTTATTTTTCCTGCTTCCTGTCGGCTATCTTATCCAAACTTTCTGGTTGTTAACTTCGGTGTGAGGAAATGTCACATCGCAGCGTTCCCCATTTATTTTTCTTCGCACGCCTTGAGAAGGATCAAAAGGTGACCTTCTGCGGTTTGGAGTCCACGAGGGATGAAATAACGACCGTACCACCCGAGGTGGGTACAGTGGAGCATACCTTCTTGCAGTGGGTTGTGTTCCCGATCAAACAAGGCAGATTCTCATCGGGGTAGCCATCCAAGTCAATGTCCTCGCCGCAGTGGATGCCATTCCCAGCATATCCAACCTTGCACTGCAAACAATGGATACATAAATTTGATCAGATTGACTAAGTACAATATACGTGTCAGAGCAAGGGGGCGGTTAAAGTGGGGCAAGTGACTTACCCTCACAGCATCTCTAGATCTGAACAAAGGCTTCAGTGTCATGTTGAAGAATTACAAAATAAGTGTAACAGGCTAAGGTACTGAAGATCTCTTTTTCTTCGAGAGAAATTGGACAATTCGCAGATAATTGAAGTGACGGTCCAACAGTGCGAGAGATGGATAAATAACCCAGCTCCACAAGTGATTTACACAAAGTCAAGATGAGGTTCAAGTTCGTCAACCTATCGCTGTAGGAACAGTACATGCAATTTAGCACTGTTGGCAGCACTGACCTGCTTTTACCACTTTGACATCTTCCTTACCCCGTGCACTTATAAATCAAGCTTAATTGCAATACTTTCTTTAAAGTTTAAGCAACAACTGTCCTAATGTTACATTGGAGTCTTTTGGCTCTTAACTTAGAATGTAGTTTCTAGGTCATATGAATTTTGCATCAGTGGAAATGTACATCTCACATGGTTGAGCAGATGTGACTTAGGGGACTAGATTATTTGCTTTAAGTGTGCCAACACAAAGTTGCAGCATTTTTCATCCCCTGCCAAACAAGTCGAGTCCAGCGGAGCAGCTGGACAGGGAGCCGCTCATGTGGCACCGAGGCAAACAGCCTAACTACAGCTGTTTAATGACCAAGTTCAAAGTCCCTTCATCTCCCATCTGTTCTTGCGCAAGCCCGATCCAACTCCCTCGACCTAACGCTACCCATCTGCCTTTGATACTTTTCTTACACATTGTCCGTCAAACGACACCAGCCATTCGGACACTGTGAGATGCTTGTCGGTGATTAAGCGTGAGGTCAACGATGCTTCGGGCTCATATTCATTCCCACCTACCGTTTAAAAGTATAGTCTGTGAGTGAAGCTTTAATGCTGCACATACATGGATCGCTTTGTGTGCGGAGCCAGTATGGAGTGTTTGCCTTACCTGGCATTCGTACAGGGGATCAATGAACGGTCCCAGGAACTTGCACTCGGCGTTGAAGTGGCACTGGTCAGTGCCGTCCCTGCAGGGGTTGGCGGGCAGGCAGGTCTGGAAGAAAGGACATCAGAACGTCAATCAACAGTTGTTCACAAGGGCTGTTCTTGTGTTAATGCAAACACTCGGTGTTGTGCTCTGTGCTTCCTTTTAAAATTCTGGAATGGTATTTCACTGAACGAGAGTAGTTCTATTGTATTCAAGATTTTCATCTTCTCTGCTCTGCTCAGAATGAAAATCTAGAGGAAAACTGAAGATAGAAGCCTTCATTCATAGGTCAGTTCAAGAGTTTTTTGTTCAGGAAGTGAGCGGGAACTGATGATAATATGTCACAGGTCACAGCTGACATCTTTTTGGGAATCCATCAAGTGGATGATGAAATTAATTGTTGCAAGTGCACATGGTCAACAGAGTGGTTAACCTTTAAATGGGGAAGGGTGAAGGACGGATTTCTTGAGTACATTTGGGCTACAAGATTAAAAGACTATCTAAATGGTGTTATCACCTCTTGTGCTGCAAAGAGCAGACTCAAGCAAAATAAAATCAGGACACAAAATTAGAATATTCACCTGTTTGTTGCTTTCTGCCATGAATATTCCGACGCCACCTGGCTGGTTGCCTGTGTATCCAGCTGGACACCTCTGGCACCTGTAGCCAGGTCCCAGGTTCTTACACAGGGACTCGCCGTTGTGGATGTAGCAGGTGTCGGGAACCAGCGCACACTGGAAGGGCACAGAAGAAAGAATTCAGCATTGTTTCAAGGCTAGTGCGTTACGCTGAAAGGCAGCTGTACTGGCTATATATACAAATACAGATACAGAATTGACATAGTCTTAAGTTAAAGTAAAACATATTTTCGAGGAATTTTTCCCCGCTTATCAAGCTGAAGCAAAGTCTCCTCCCTTTCCACAAACTTCCCAGGTTCATACAGGCACATTCGCTTTCTACCCAGTCTGGTCCATGGCTATCTTGCACTGTTTATTCTGAAGTACTTTCTTGGATGTTAACGAGCACTATCACGAAACAGCTGATTACAGCTCGTTAAATAGAATTAGTAGTTTGGCCTTTACACAAGCCATTTACTCTGAACGGATTTAGCACGGACATACGGCCAAATGAATTGCATGGCCTTGCGTGTAAAAGTGTGATGACCTCAGACTGGGCAGCTGGATTGGCCTATGTTGTATAGGCTGTGGGAGGGGGGCGCAAGTGGTTGATGTAACCTAAGGAGGTTATCGTGCAAACTTGCAAGCATCTGGCTAAAATTGTGCTAGTCATAAATATTACAGCTCTGAGGCTGCTGAAATTGTTGCCATTTGACAGGAATAAAACGATAGCCTATTGACATTTGCTCGGGGCAGCTGACAGACCTTAAATACCACCATTGTCATTTGTTTAACTTAGAATCTCTTTTTCCAACTGAATTGTCACCAATGTCTCATCACGACCAGAAGTAAATATTTGTAACAAAAGCACTTGCGATGACAAATATTTGACCTTTTTTTTCTAAAGGTAATGAGATGTATCTCTTTAACACTGTCTTTTGGAATGAGCCCTGCTATGGCCTGACAATAAACAACCCAAATGTCAAGGAGAACAGCTATTAGTATAGGTGGAATAATGGGGGGAGGGGGGCACCCCTTACTTATATTCAAAGAAGGCTCGTGATCATTTTGCCTTTTCCCTTGTTATGTTTACGTAGCAGTTTCAAAGTTTTCATGATTAATGTCAACACCACTGGGCTGGGACGTGAAAAACAACAGGCGGTCTGCCTGTACATGTACATTTCAACCAGCTGCAGTCAAGCGGCACAAATGACAAAATTATTTTGCAGTGTAGTTGTGACACTAATGAGATTCAGCAGCTGACAGACCTGTCAGTCTTCTTCTGCCGCACAGTAGTCAACAGACAAGATTATTTATTATGGAAGCCAACCCCAGGGCAGGTCAAGTCAGGTATGCTACCCCCGCACTGCCAAATGAACAGACACTCTTTACCTTTCAATCAATAAAGGTTGCTTGCATTTGTATTAAAGGGATATCCCTACAGCTCAAATGGTAGCAGGCTCACAGCTGAGCTTCTAGTTCCAATTTGGTAACTAGGAGATCCCAATTAAAATCCTGGGGAGGGCATCTCGGTTGGAGCTGGACCCGTCTTTCAGAAAGGACGTAAAATGGGGGTTCCATATCCAAGATTATTTTGGGCTAGCAACCTCTCCATGTAAGAATGTTCCCTGCTACGGAAACAACAAGGAAACTTGCTGCCTTACGTGCCACTAGACACTACAAGGGTCTGATTGAACAAACGAATGTTTGTATCAAACTCACCTCATCAATGTCCTTGCAGGAAGATCCATCGCCCTCAAAGCCAGCAGGACAGGGACCGCAAGTGTACTTGCCATCCTTGGTACTGGAACATTCCACTCCAGCAAAGCAGGGGTTGGATAAGCATCCATCTGTTGAGATAAAGACAAACTCTTACATTACCAAACAGACATGCAAAGTCTTATAAATAGTCCGGATGAGGTCCTCTGACAACTTGATGAAAGGAATTCAATTGGGAATTTAGTTTCGTCAGTCAGGTTGTTTTGAGCTGAATCACCTTCTTTCTTTCCTACAGTGAAGTAGGTGTCCTTGTTTAACCCGATTATCATCTGTAGACGTTCAAGTGTTTTTGCAAACTGAGCGAAAGAAGGGGAATGTGTACTTGAAGGATTATGGTGGCTGTTGGTGGTCCTGAGAGACAGCAGTGTTACTTAGATCATGTGGAAGCTTGGGAACAAGGAATGCCAGGTCTGTAAACTGTTTGGTAAGGGCTCAGCTCCCATGAAATTGGTGGCGCCACCTTACACTATTCAATGGCAGCAACTTTTGTATGATGTATATTTCACATCATTCTTATATATTTTCTTTGACAATTTTTACTTTATCCCCGACCCTATATGTGGTTATTGCTTTTACTTAGCTTGCAGAGTGATAGTGTTCACCATCTCCTATTGTGGGCTTATTCATCCTTACGCTAAATTTATTTGTCTTATGGAAGGGACGTAAAATGGGGGTCCCCTGTTCGAGGAGGTGCCTTGAGCACATTAAATGGGAAAGGCTAGCAACCCGTTTCTGTACAAATATACCCTGCTACTGAAAGGAAACTTGCTACCCTGTGTGCCACTAGGAACTGTAAGGGTATGAACGAACGAACGAAGGAACAAACAAACGACCACAAATGTACTGACCAATGGGGCAAGGCTCGGTGTTGCAGTGGTCCACGTCGGCAGGTTGTCCCTGGCATTTGTCTCCTCCGTACGCCGGTGCGGGACTGTCGCACAGGCGGCGACGGATCCTGGTGCCGCCATCACAGGTGCGAGAACACGGGCCCCACAGTGACCACTGACCCCACTGGCCATGAACTGTTCAGGAGAGATGTACAAAAGCAATTAGAGGCTAAATTTAGCAAGAAATCCTCCAAGGCTATGTGTTAACACAAGGGCGTCTTTGTCCTGGTTCAAACGGCTTTCTAGACGCAAATGATTAAGACCTTCATTCCTATACAGCTTACATAACACACTACTTGCATTGAGGCAAAACTCTCTTACCAGGGCATGCCTCCCTCTCGCAAATGTTGTTCTCTCGTCCGTCTCCGAGACAGTTCTCGCCACCAAGCTGCGGAGTGGGTGCGTTGCAGGTCCTGATGCGGGTGGTGATGCCCTCCCCGCAGCTCACGGAGCAGGTCCAGGGTGTCCACAAGCTCCAGCCTCCATTCATGGGGACTGAGGGAGGGAGAGAAGGATCCAAATTAGTACATGTAGCAAAAGAAAGCGATCTCAAACAGTTCACTGAAGAGCTATTCCTCCACTGGCTGGACAGAGAAGACAGACGCTATATACTGTATTTACAGGTTCATTGTACTGGGGAAATTCTCCCAGTTCTGAAGAGTTTCTTGCTTGGTTTGTAGTCATGTTCCGACTACTACCTTACAGTTGTAGTTTCCATAGCCTTTGACATAGTACACATGTAGTGAGTGCGCATTGCATGTGTTGACAAGGATTTAAGATGTCCCCATGGCTAGTCTGTCACCTGGATAAGTGACAGATGCGCAGGCAATCTTTGTTGGCAGGCAGTGAAGTAAGGACATCAAGCCATGCCAATCATACACCGACTAAGCATTAGATCTCATCTGTATGTTTGCACTGCAGCGGTGGACTAGTCACCGAATGATCTCATTCATTGTGCTTATAACTGTTGCAATCATTATAAGGAATTAAGTAGATATTCTAGCTGTGCCTTTTTGACATTCTCCAGACATTTTCGGATGATTCTAGATCATGCAGGTTTAATTGCATGAGTAAAGGGACATTTGCAACACTCAAGTAGTCTTCCAAAGGCACGTCAAGCGATTTCACAGGTGACGAGATTCCAATACCAATGAATTCTGGGCAGAGATCTACAAACGCCTCTAGGGCAAGTGAGCATTTTAATCTCCAAGGCTGGGGGATAAAGAGATGGTGGCTGTACCGTCATTCAAACTGGCACTTGTCCATGTATGTCCTCAATACAAATTACTCTATTGCGTGCGTGCCACTATTGTATAAGAAGATTGTCTGCTTTTTTTTTTACAAATCTAAGAACTATCTCCAGCCAAACATACATCATGGTACGTCCCTTTTTTTACGTTGTCAAAAATACAGTTAGTCTGTCTGTGGGAAAACGTTCTCACCCATCCCTGGCATACTTCGCAGGCTACCATTGTGAGGCAAAGAAGGCTACTTATTTACAGCACATTCCAGGTCATGCCCTTTGGTCTCCAAGTCCAGGTGTACTTGGTGAGCGGAGATGGGGGTTTGGTAAGCAAACTATCGGATGCCGTATCGGTTGAAAGGAAAAACATGAGATTTTGTTATGTACAAGAGAATGTCAACTCACTTCTGTTGTCACAGTCATCTGACAGGCACACTATGGTCTCCACGCTGGGACCGTCGCAGGGATAGTTGACGCGGTCACATGACCGCCCTCGCTGCTGGGTGCCGGGTCCGCAAGTGGCGCTGCACGGCGTCCAGTCTGACCACTGGCTCCATCCGACCTCCGCGTCGTCTCCACCTGGAAGGGATTGGCGTATTATCATCACGTGTACCGACACAAAATACTGGCGCCTGGATGGCATGGAATGCACACACACTGTCCCACCACTCCGGTGCCATATCTAGACTACACGCATCACCAGTCCACCTATCCACAAACATCCCACTGTACACACAAGTGGTTCACATACTTTACTACCAGAACTAGGTCTTCTACTAAGTGTATCAGAATCTAGACATGGTCGATTTGAAATTCATCAAAATATCAAGGTATGGTACTACACTTTTTGTCCTCTGGGTGCCCTCGAGTTGACCTGCCTGTTAAACATACATACTCAGGAATGATGACAAGGTGGCACCAATGCTGAAATAGTCCAGTATTCCTGGGAAACTTTTTGATGTCAGTCAAAACATGCTAGGCTGGGATGCCATTCTGGTTAGGTTTATGTCTATTTCTGACGGTCTATTGGAGCAGACGTAAACCTAAACATGTCTGCATCCAGGCTACTAGCACACGGCTGTATTTATAGGGCTACTCACTGAGGGGACAGTAGGGGCAACAGTCGCTCTCGCTGTCGAAAACGGGGTTGAGACACTGGACCGCAGGGCATTCGATCTTCTGACATGTAGTTCTGGAATCCTGGGAAAGACGAAATATTTCACAGTCAGGCAACAGCGAAAACTTGTGTGCTGAACACCAACAGCGAGATGAGGTGTTTGGAAAGCTATTCCACAGTCAACATGGTGCGGAAGGTAAATAACTCCGGGGTGGAAATGTGCAAGGCACGTTGGTTGTGTCTCACCATCACCATCTTGACTAAAACTGAAAATCTAAACCATATCTGTTGATCCAATGCATCACAATATCTTACAATTTTTCACTGAAAACTTATCAAATCATAACTGTTGATATGGCACATAATATTATGAATCTTGTAGATTTTTCACTTCATCAATCAATCTGAGTTCAGGACAATTGAGATTTGATTAGTCATTGGTATATTTAGTAATGGTGACTGAACCTGCGTCATTGTCTGACCTGTCTAACACGCATTGCATCAGTAGCATGACAACGCAGTAATGTCTGTCGTTGCAGATTTCTAAATAAAGAAACATGTCTTTTCCTGTCTCAAACAGGTTTTAAGATTCTCCAGTACTATTTCTGAAAGAAAGATATGCTGTCTCTTTCCAAAAGGCTCAGACCTTTATCAAGCGAGGTGCTTCAGGCGTACATTCAATCATTTCAGGTGGAAATTAGTACAAATATTCGGGCAATGCGGAGGAATGCCAAGTATGTGACCTGACCGCAAGACATGCCAAGCTTGAACAGGTTCATCAGACAAAACATGTACTAATTTGACAGAAAAATTTTAATGAAAGGCACTTTGAGTGCAATCATTCACGGCAGTTTGCTGACGCCGTCATTCTCAAATTAGCTCAACTTTCATGAACATTTGTGAACGTTTATGTATTTCTAAGTTTCACAAGCAACAATCTCACCGACAAATTTTTCCCTTGCATGAACTAAGTGCTGTAACTCTTTTTTTATTTCTCAAACTCCCGCAGGCCAAGATACACAGGTGTGTGTAAAACGTGTCCTTATGTGACTTTTTGGTCAATAAACTCTTATTTTCTGTTCCCCCGAACAGCCGGGCCCTGGTTTGGAAATGTAACCTGGACAAGAAATTGGTAGGATGGGAAAGTGACCAGACTTCTTACCTGACAGTGACACTTGGTACAACGGTTCTCCACCCAGTCTGCATGGTTGTCATAGAAACGTCCTTCGGCCCAACATCCGCCATGTGGAGGAGCGCCGATCTGTTTCCTTAGGATGTTGTTCTCTTCCCACTGTATGAAGCAAAGACACAAAACTATTGAAAGCGGGGAAACGTCTTCTTCATTAATCATATGGATGAAGATTGACACTTCACCATCTTGTAGAATAGTTATACATCTTGACGTGTACCCATTTTGTACAATATGAGATTACTGACTACTATCCTCCCAGGGTCAGATCATCTCGGTTGGAGCTGCACTGTTTTTTGAAAGCGACGTAAAAATGGGGGTTCCGTGTTCGGAGAGGTGCTTTGAGCATGTTAAAGGGGAAGGGCTAGTAACCCCTCCCTGTAGAAATTAACCCTGCCACTGAAAAAGCAAGTAAACTTGCTGCCCTATGTGCCACTAGGCACTACAAGGGGCTGAACGAAGGAAAAAATCCTCCCGTAAAGTCAAAGACCCACCATTTTCTGCAATCCGTCTTCAACATTGTTCAGGTGGATCCTCAGATCCTTGATCTGTTTCTTCAAGTCGCCCAGGTCATCGCAGGAGACCTCGCACTCGTCCGTGGGCTGGGGGATGAGCTTGAACTTCCTAGTGAGGACGCTACTCTCCGCAGCGGCGGTCTGGGTGAGGTTACCTGTGTTGTATTCCGACCCTAAAAAACAGGAGCACAAAAAGACACAAAAAGTTTACCAAAATGCACCAAATGGATTCCATTGAAAATGAGATTCTAAATCCCTAGCAAAATTTTTGATTCAAGATGTATTTATTGAATTTAGTGAGACACTGAATTGCATTCAATTTAATTCAACCTTGAATTGCATTCAATTTGCAAAGATTAAAAATCATATACAACGACTTACAACAATGCACACCTCCTAGCTCACAACCTAAAAAAAATGTTAAAAATATTGCACCATATTACACAATTTGCAATACTGAGTGTCTAAAAAAAGGTAGAGTCGTCCCATCCTATAAGTGCCTAGGGCAGAGAAGAATGCTTAATGGTGTATAAGAAACGTGGGGTGTCAGTGTCCCCAATGGAGCCAAAGGTTACCCTCCTGTCACAAAACACGGAGCGAACAATCTTTTCATCAACGTCAGAAGAATTCTTCACCGACTGAGTCTTAAATCAACCTGACGTGTTAGAAGATCAGCAATGCAAAGGCAGTCACTATCCTCTTTCTTCCACACAACAAAACAATGTGCCCACAAGCCAGCCTGGCGCCTGCCACTGTTTTTAAGTGGCACAGATTGGGTACGGGTCATTAGGGTACTTGCGATGGCTAATTCTCCAAAACGTACATGACCTTGCCCGCTACGCTCTGCCTTCTTTTAGTTCAAAGCAGACCTTTTCCCATACCCAGCTGTGGCTTAACGTCTTGCACATGGTAAGCCTTTTTACCCGATGGTAAATACTTAAATATTTGGAGCTTAAACGTTGGATGGGACTTTCCATGTAGAAGTAATGCGGTATTAGAACACAAAGTACAGTTTAAGAACGTCGGGTGCATCTTTGTTACTTGTCACGTCATTGAAATGTGGTATTTTGCGGTTGCCTGTGGTTGCCTTCGGCTGTCCGTGTTATACAATCAGTAATAAACGTAGATAATCTACTCTTTTGGTAATTGTTTTCTCTTAGTCTAGTAATCTCAGGCGTAAAGGATTTGTTTTTCTCGGATTCGCGTGGTCTTAGCCCCGTCTAGGTGTGAATGTGTGTAATGGGCCGTATGAAGTCGTCCCCGCCCCCAAACCTCACTAATAACACCTGATAATTGCGCTGCTGGAAAAGGATTTAAAATACCTTGAGCTATGACGTGGGGGATTGGGCAAGAGCCAAGAAACACGACTGAAAATGCAAATAACTCTCGAAGAACAGACAGACACCTGAGAAAAAGTGGTCTAGCCTGGGGTGAATATCTTCTGGAAATTGTCTATATGATGCCATCGCGGTGAGTTACGGGGAAGGGCCCGGGTCCCTAAGGCGCAACAGAGCACAATACTGTCTTGGTGCCCTATCCCAACCTCCGGAATTTCTCACATTCTTCGCTCTCACGTTAACGATCTAACCTCTAGGTACATGTGCCCACCAGACTGTTCTTTTAACCAACACAAAAAAAAAAAAGATCACAAACACACCAAAGAGGTTTACAAAGCTGGTCTCATTTCCAGAGACGAAACTAGTACCAATTTGGGGACATTTGAATTCCTTAGCAAACAACGACGTTAAAGGTGAAGTGCCACTTACTGACCGGCCGCGGACGTAAAGAAACCCTTGATATTTCAATCGAACTTTTACTGAGACACAAGGGACCAGTGTTGCACGTGTGACCGTACAGCACTCAAGTCACTCCACTTCCGGGGATGAAGAATACGAGAGACCCAAAGTCCTCTAAAACCGACAACACTTTCCACGTGCTTGTTATACACTGCACAATGCGCAATTGTAAAATCGTAGAGAGATTTACGTCTGTACGCTGCCTGCCTCTATGGTTCAGCTGTACACTTCAACTTCAAGTCGCCATGGATTATCCGAACAGGGGGATTCTGTATTGGTACACTTCTAGTTCTACACAATGCACAATAGTCTACGGCACTAGGATGCGAAGTTTTGTATCCTGAACTAGCAGTCCGGTCCCAAGTCGTGACAGCCTTGTCTGATAATGTTTACTTGTACCAGGAAATGTCGAACTCGGAGGGACCACAAGTATTTGCGTTAGTGACTTAGTCATAGTTCGTGGGTTTGGCCACATTTCTGGATCTTGTACGTACAGGAAGTTTGTTATTAAGAACAGACGTGCCAAATATAAGAAACCACGGTCCACTATGATACTTACGCTATTCCCAGCGGTGCCTGGTCGCCATCTTGAATTTTCCCGCTACGCGCTATGACTCACGGGAATTTCTCGATATCCACGCACACTCACGCGAGAATATGACCACGAGATCACAACATCCGCACATTGCAGGGGAATTTTAGTTGCCGATACATATCGCTTGGTCCGATTTTCAAGTCCCTTATCCCTGAAAGCTCTCGGAGCAGCCGTTAAAATTGCCAAGACAGTGCTCTAGGTACAGAGCACACTTTAGTGTGTGACAGTTTTCCCCTTCTACAAGTTCTAGCTTCTTGACCCTGCTTCTAGTGTTAAGCGATGTCTGTGTTTTGTCTTCGGCAATGACGCTATGTAAACACTAACGCTTGACGTCGGAGAGGAATGATGTTCAAATGACCCGACTAAGGCGATAATCTTCTGTTCATTTGATAGCAGAAATTTACTGCTCATTGAGTAGATATGCCATCATTGGTATGACCTGACTAAAATAAATCTGTTTTTAAGAGGTCTTGAATGTGTATTCAATGCCCATCAATGATGTAATCTTATGAAAATGACACAAAAAAGCTGTAGGTAACTTGATTTAACCTCTACCGTCATGAACTACTAAATGATTTGATTGTCATGCAGAGATCATAAATAGTTAGTATGACAAAAAGATAACTGCTACCTTACCTTGGAACCTTACCTTGGAACCTATAAATACCAGAGACTGAATGGCAGTACCATAGTCCTGATTCGAAGCACTGTTGTATCAATCTTTACAAAACTGCTAAATTATGTGACAGGCCCATATTTTCATCTTGTTACAGATTTTTTTGTTTTACACTGCATGTGTACATGTATGTATTGACTTCAGTCCAAAATTGTTGATATGCCTCACCTCAATAGCTATTGAGGATAACTTCTTTACCTTTTCTAATGCCTCTCTTTCACAAAATTCATTTGGAAAAGGAGATATCTATCTATGTGCACGGTTCATATTTGAGGTTACAGAGAGTGCATTTGCAATTTTTATACTCAACTATATCTGGGTACAGTCAAACCGGCCAGGTAGGCAACTTGTACAGCATATAACTTATAAGTTCTGTATATATGTGACCATAAAAATTTATATATCAACATGACAGAGACTTTCTGGTATTCAGCATGTACAGTGAAGTTTTATTTACATTTTGAACATTCAATTGAACAACAGTTAAAGCATAAACAGAGAGTTTTAATCTGAGTCACTTTCTATTTTCTGCTGCACATGTTCTGGCATTAATATGCCCTACCATCCTTTCATCTTGTTACTGCACACTCTGTAGACAGTCACTAGGTATTCTCTGTGCTCCTCCATCTGTGACACCTGAAGTGCATATGAACAACATGTTGATATTATCAATATTGACAATATCTGACATATCTAATACATACATACATACTGATACAATCTACTTTTTTTTCTGAAAATGATTATAATGATAGTATACTAGTAGGCTAAATTACTTACAGTCTTTTTCAAACACTATTACAATGCAGTCAGGACTCCAAGGAGACCAGTACTGACCTGTGGGAATGGGTGGTGGTGCTGCTAGCTTTTGCATATAATGATATTATCTATTTATTTCAGCCTGTACACACTCAATCTGCTCGAGCAGAGCTATTTTTCAAGTCTAGAAATCCTAGTATTTTGTGTCTATACTCACTCTGTATTAATCCATACAATAGAATCTATGGGAACGAGACCAATGCATACATTTCGTGTCGACATACCCATGCATATCCTTCGTGTCGTTAAAAATACGGCCGCGTCGTTGAATGACATCATTGTAAAATGGCTCTAAAACATCTCAGGATACAGCAAAAAAATAGGCTAATTCCAGAAAAAATAATTAAGAAAACTACAGCCTAATTACTCCAGGACATCATTAAGGTCTTCACTCACCCCCCTGAGACCAACTCATAATTTCAAAAAGTCATAACTCACCGAAAATTCGCCGTAAAAAGAAGCGGTTTTCACGATCTGCAAGCCCGGACATTCCTCTTTGCAAATGGCACCAGTGCGCAGGCGTGAAAGCTATGCCTCGTTCCCAATATCTTTTGCGCATCTGGAAGTACTAGAAGTCTGGGGTGCCCTGGGACAGAGTCAGCCCAGTCACGTGGTACACTAATGAGCAAGATGGCGGAAAACCTTGTGCACACGTAACTTTTCATAGTGCGGTCGGAAGTGGGCGATACGTATTGATAGGAGTAAGGCTATATTAGGATGCGGCACACATTCCCACCAAAGTTTTGGAGCGACACGGGGCAAGGAACAGGTGTGTGCTTGGCCGTGCCAACCACAAGCTAGTACATCCTGCCCTCTCTGCGGTGAGTAATTCTGAACCTTGGTTGGAAACTGGTGTTAAAAAGCCCTGACTCAAACCGCAGCGGGCCACGGAAATCACCCCCAGTGGCGAAAGTCATTTCCCAGTGGGGAAAACCGCTGCCAGTTGACATAAGCGAAAAGTAAAAGTGCATTGGGAAGGAAAAGTGCCTAGCAGTAGCCCAGCGATGTCGACTTCACCTGCAAGCCCACCCTCTTCTCGTCTGTGGGGTACATTTGTAACGCGACGCCGCACACATGTGGTTTCGCTATTAAAAACTTAAGTCAATTCGGCATATGAAAAACATACTTAAGCGATTTAAAGTGGAAAACGGCGGGAGCCTAAATCAAGCATAATCGAACCTCTAATTAAAAAGACGTGTCTCCTAAATTGGATTAAACTGGCGAATGAATACGCTAATCAAGGTTGGGCTAGACTGTGGAAACATGTTTTTCTAATTATGATTAGGCAAGCCGTGTATAAACACCCTCGGCGAGCACTTGTTATCGGGGTGGGGCCCTTGTCAACGTCCGTGATTTGTAGCACAACATCAACAATTTGAGCTACCGGGTACTGCGTGCACTGGGGTTCCCTGTAGTTAGGGGATCACCCCACCTGCCTCCCGAACGGTATTCAAAATTTGTCTCCCACAATCTTCTTACGACAAGTTTCCAAGTCGCCTGTTCTAAAGATCAGCGAAGGTGACATTCGTCAGAATTTGGAACCAATCCTGGGACAATGCATTTGCGAGCCAATGACGATATCCCCAGGGGGCATCTATAGCCCTGCATACATGTCGGCACGGCAAGCCATTGTGACGCAGGTAAAGTGCACAATGTCTACCACGTCAGTGGTCCCCCGGGGCACAACAGTGGGATAAAAACATTCCAACTTGTCAAAGGTGAGCTGAGGTTGGGTACGATTGTTTGGGGCTACGTGATCAAAAAGAGCCGCGCGTGTTCCTTACCTGTGTCTGGTGCGCAACCTTGCAGGTGGAGGATGTTAGACACGGGGATTCCAAAGATGAACTTGACACTCTGCATCACACCCTGTCAATAAACAATACAAAAATTCCATCACTAAATCGTTTTAACATACAGTAAACAAATAAAAGTTGGCCGAACGCCAGTAGAGATATCCTATACAGGAACGAAGGACGGGTCAAGAGAGAGGAAGCTCGCATGCAGGGGATGGGTATCACTGGCACCGGGCGCAACCCCATCTCTGCCTGTTGATGAGGACACGTGGTGGTGTTGTTTGGGTTGACGCCAGCTGAGCTGGCAGGGGAAGTATCGGTTACAGGTGTCGGGTGACGGAGTATGCGCTGCGAACCAACGCGTGGACTTGACATGCCTCGGCGCAGCGTGTTGGCGCGCCACGCAAAAGGCAGGTCATAAATCGGCACACCGGGTCAACGTTTAGCTTCAAGCATAAACAGCAAGCACACGGAATCTCTAGCATCGCCTCATCTTCGGTCCACGAATTACGCACATCATCATACGGTGTATGTCATGACACAATTACGTTACCATAGCAACTTTGATACTATCTTCAATGTGACAGACGCCTTTTTTTGGACAAATAGTCAAAATTGAAAAGCGTGGATAAACAGAATTTTTAAAAACGAACCCTGTAGTCCTCGAAAGCCTCCCGGCCCGGTAGGCCCTTCCCCAGGCGGAGCTCGCTCTGTCCCGGCTGGAGGACGGTCTGGAAGATGTTCCCCATCAGACCCTGCTCGCCAACCTTGGTACATCCGTCGAACAGTGCGATCAAGTCTCCCTGCACCACCAACGTCAGGTTGCGCCAATCCCGGGTGGCGAAGTTGACGCCGTCGAACGAGGCCGCCACCTCTTTCCCCTCGTGCATGTACACCACGTCCACGGAGGGCGTTTGGCCGTCACTCTGTATGCCGAAGTATCTCGTCCTGCCGTCGGGCGAGTCGACGGACACGAGCGTGCCACGGTTCCGCCGGTCCTGCCGAAGGGCCGCGACGAACACAAAGCCATGGTTCGACATCATCGCGTCGACGATCGTGGCCTGGGCCTGGGGGCTGGCCGGCAAGTCGACGTCGGGCCGGTTGTGGAACTTGTAGGCCGGTGAATACTGATCGAGCCCCCGCACTTTCTTCACTCCCCGTGTGCTCGCTCCGAGGCTCGTCGACTCAAACAGGTCAATCATCGCTCTTTTTACCCGCACTGGAAAAAGTATTGAGTAGAAAAGGCGTCACGGGCAACGCTGGGATATAGGGCAACTTGAAAGCAAAAGCGAAGACACGGCAACAAAAGACCAACAAAAAGGTCTAAATCCCGACAAAAAATGTTTCACAGAGACTTAATCAGCGTAACCAGAGATTACCACATGCGAAGGGCTAGTTGTACGCAGAGAGCAGAAAACAATGACAAAACAACGAGGCACCCACCTTTCTCCGCTGCAGTTACCAGTTCGGTTACAGCCAACACGCACAGCGCGCACAGCGCTAATCTCAGAACTCTCTCTCGCCACATGGTTGAAGCCTTCGCCTTGTCCTTGCTTCTTTTCTCTAACTTGTCAAAGTTCCCTGTACACGGCAAAAGTAACCAAAGAATACTTTGTAGTTGGAAAGACGAAAAAGGATTGCGATCGTCGATTGAAAAACTCAATATAAAAAGCAGAATATCCTCGTGCCTCCTCAACGTAACTTGCGCCCGAGTTGCTCGGGGGTCCTACCTGGTCGGACGGGCGCAGCCTCGGGTTCTCTCCGATAAAAATCCCAGATAAGATCGCGACAACCTCGTGGATACTGAGTGCAAACGGCGGTGTGCTGACTGACAATAACGTCGGGTCTACCAGCTAGACAAGAACGAATACCACTGGCAAGAAGAGAGGCTTTTTATATCCACAACTCGGCGCTGAAACCCATGTGTCAATCATGCCGTAAGGAGGAGGACTCTTGCCGGTGATTAACATGAAGTGGGCGGTATACCGTAACCTGAGTTGATTCGTCACTACCTGCTCGGTTTCTGGGAAAATCTTCCAATGACGCGGGCGGCGGGAAGACCAAATTTGGAATAAGTGGCTACTGATGATAACTTGGGTCTGGTCACCGTAGATAATTGCATCCAGAAGTTGGGGACGAATGGACGCGTTTTCGTTGTGAATGGACGCAATGGCAGGCACAGGCCTTGGGCAGGGGGCGGTGCCGCCAGATGTTATCATCCAATAGCAGACATGGTCGCGTGCGACGCTGCCCAAAATCGGCAGTATTTGTTGTGCCAACATGAGGTCATAGTCTGGGCGGGTATATCCCCATGGTCGTGTGCCTGACTTTCATTAACAATTCCGCTGGATTTCTAACACCCTGGCGATTTGCGCAGAAATTGTTTCTTATAAAATTCCTGGGCAGAAACCATGCGCGTAAAAACGCTGTGGGGTCAGAAACGTACCGACAAGTCGTCGCCACTGTGTCCCCCCTCCTGCATGTTAATGTATCTCAACAAACCAGTGCCCTGTTTACCACAAAGACGTTCTCTTTTCTCACTCCGGTGATATATAATGATTTTCTTTTTCTCTCTCTCGATAAAACAAGGGGCTAATTGTTGTAGAGTTGCCTAGCAGTTAAAATGCGCGCTGGCACGCGGCCAGAACTCTTCATCCAATCATCGGGTTACCAAAGTTTACTTTCGCCGTTCGGTACCGGCGCACGGACACCAACGGAGATAGGGTACTGGTGATGACAGGTTGACGCACCGCTACCGGTTCAGACCTGTATCTGACACAATCACATAGTCATGCCAGCGCAGATGTGCGCCTCACACAGTGGGACGGGGTGACACTAGTGAATCTTTAACCCTTGTGGTCATGGTATGCAAGAAATTCAGGTAAATCCACAGTAGGTGGGATAGTGATTCACACTTCCTGATCCTCTGGATCTGATCTGTGTTAGGAGGACTGGACCGTTTGCTTACAGTTGATTACACGACACACACGTTGCTACAACAGTAGCTGTTGTAAACATATACCGTACGGCGTTGAGAGAGAGAGCAGTACCGGGAGGTAGTGAAAACATTGCGGGGGAGGGCGACAGGGTGCGCTTGCCTGGCGTGCGCTGAGCGGTCTGAAATTTCAATGTTTCGGTGTTTCTGTACTCGTGACATGTTCTTCCCCTGCTGTCGCAGCGCTGACACTTCTCTCCAGCAAACCCCCACGCCCTGGGAGACCACTTTATCTTTCGCCATCAAGGGAGTTCATCTGTGCGCACCCCATGTGCGTGAGCTGACAGCGCTTGTTTTGAAATTCCTGAAGAAAATGGGCGTGGGCTGCCCGGAAAGTCTCAACCAAATCCTGTGGTCCTTACACGTCGGGGATTGCCAAGACGTACCAGGCCCCCGGCTAGTCCGTGTGGTAACAAGTGTCTAGACAAGGAAAAGAAAGTGACGGAGACGTTTCTTTACACATTCTATCTTCAGAGACTAATTAAGAGAACGCTCAGGGGTGTAAGTGGTCTAGTCTACTCTGTCGGCGGCCGGACGTAGGACGCGACCAGCATACGCCAGAAGACTTTCAATCGGAAACCGTACATTATATCATCGAAATTCCACACTTTACGCGCATTGACATCGATATTTCCTTTTTTGTTTTGATTAGGCTTTTTGAGATAAACAGGAAGAAATAAATAATCAGATGTGACATTTAGACTCATCGTGACGTTGGGGGTGTTGTTCGCGACTCGGGATATTGTCACGCGCTTCAAGGATCTTCAAGGAGTGCCAAGGGCTGTAATAGGTTGTTAAATGGATTATATCTGATTGTAGCCGTTAGTTAGAGCAAGTGGGTGGAAAAATCTCGATTTGTCTCAATCCACAAATGTTTCTCACGCGCTGTCATCAAACCGAGGTTATCCACCTTGTGTGTACGTACTGTCGTCCTCACATGCAGTTCACGGACTCAGCGTTCGTCCCTCCCATCTCACTCATGCCGCGAGGACGTAGCTCCTCAACGTAAGACTCGGCCACGTGAGACTCGGCCACGTGAGACGGGTTCACGTGAGGGTCCGTCCGCCCAGTTTGCTCTTGCGTTACCTGGCTTGAGGCCACGTCTTGGGAAGGGCATGGAGAGACGATTAGGGCGGCGCGTTTCAACACTGACCAGAATGGACACCATGCCCTTCGGCAGATAACGTGACACTTGTGTTGAGGCAATAGAGCGCGGGGTTAACGTTCGGACCAAAACACTCAGCCGTGCTTCCACGGGGTCGGGTTGTCATCCAAAAAGACAAGACGCTCTATGCAGCAAATCTCTGCCGACGACCTATACTGAACAAGCAAATCCCTCTTATGGGATATAGGTGACTTTTGTTAGAGCAACAATGGACGATTGTCCGCCTGACCTAGACGACGATCCGCGGACCATGAGTGTAGTCTGGCCTCGTCGTCTTGAAGGAAGAGTTATATTCAGGGTCCTAATGACGACACAAATCAACCAGGGTGACCCAGTTTCAAGTTAGGTGTTGTTGCACATATAAAAGCAGTGTTGGTTCTTTCTTCAACCGCGATAGGGTTAATATCTACACACACATGACTCCAAAATAAAGTTTTACGAAATTTCTATTGTGTTCTTTCAATCGGTTATACAAGTCCCTGCGAGTATAACTAAACGTTTGGCATCCAGTTACACAATTTTGACCTCAACTTGTAGAATACTTTAGGCATAAGATGTAGCGACCTCGCACCGTTTTTACTGTATAAATCTAGAAGAGAAAGTACCAGTACAGTAGCTAGCCATTCCCTTGTCGGATAAGTCAGACGTGTTTCTTGGGTCGTAGTAGATAAATACACAGGTGAGCCCGACCTCAACATGCCCTACTTTGACTGACAAGTGTGCATGTCCGTTCCTCTAAATATAAACAGTGTTGGGGGTACCTTTGTGTATAGTAGAACCTAGACAAGACAAAGGGAAACACACAGGGATACATCGACTCAGTCGTGTGGTATCAGTGACACTGGAAAAACTTCAGATGCGTCCTACGCGACCCTGACTAGTTTTCTGGCCCGTAAACACTTTAAAATTATACGTGCAGGATTCACCGTCGTGAACCAACCGGAGATATAGGCGATGCCCCATGTGGAGGGCGGAAACAGTGCCTGACAAGTCCTGGCAGTGTCTCTCAACAGTTTGTTCCTGCTTATAACACATTCTCTTGTAGATATTGGCCTGGTTTTCCTTTCCACACACACACACAAGAGCTCTTCGCGTAACGTAACCCAGAAAGTAGCCGTTTGGCAGCGTGACGTAACAAAGTACTAGCAAAACATGTTTCCCATCACTGCGAGGGATTGTTTTGCCACCGTTGCCCAGTTGGAAGGCAGCGGTACAAAGCAAAGATGCCTGACAAGGTGACTTGAGGTATGGCTGGCATGCCGAGAGTCTTTACGTATCCGTGCTATGTGCCCGCGCACGTGAAGGCACCGCCCGTTTCCGCAAGCGCAGTCGAACGCTTCTTCTCTGAGTCTTCTTCGGTACAAAGAACTCCTGATGACACAAGAGAGGATCTCCAGCCATGAACAGATTTACGAACGTTTAAGAGTGCCTCACACAAACACATACTGTACTTCCAAAAGCTCCCTTTATTCCCATTCTAGTAACAGTCTCTAAATCTGTCTCTGGTCCCTTTTCAGTGACTGGTTAGCGGTTGCCAAGGGGAGCTCCAACCCGGCAAATATTCGACCAAAACGCACGTACTAGATGTATGGAAGTTTCAGCTGAATTAACAACCACGCACGCAATGTCTACTATCCATTTGTTCGTGTTATCTTGAATGTTGTGTGGAGACTAAATAGTTTCAAGCTACATTTTCAAAATTTGTGGCACCTGTTTTCATTAATCTGATAGTATATTCGAATATATTGAACGATACGTGACTCGGCATACGTAAAATTTCCTCAGAAAGTCTTTCGTTGTAAATGTACTTATGTTATTTTATTTCTGTTTGTACGTATCGTTGGTTTCAGGTCGGTTACTCTACGTCAATGGCCAGACTCAATGCCTGCTGTTTTGGGACGTTAGCTTGTCTGGCACAGCGAGCATCGTGATGTCATCAAGTAGATGCAGATGTTCACGACGTCTCGGTACCCTGCCCGGTCAGTAGGTACCAAGAAAACAACTTCCAACAAGAAATCAAGATCATAGCACGTCCAGGTCAAAAGATACAAAAAAAGGAAGTTCTGCTGCAGTACCAGGGTCACATACCAGGGGGCCCAAAATCAACCTTAACTTTCGGCTTCCCAACACCTGCGCACATACCAAATATCATTGAAATCCATCAAGGGGAGTTATGCTGACTACAATAGTCCGGAAACACAAACACGCACACAGACACACACACACACACACAGACACACCAAAAAGTCCACACAACCTTTCCCCCACTCAAAGTCACGGACAGACAACATGAAGGCGTCAGTCGTTGGCCTTGAACTTCCTTATTTGGTCACGGAAAACAGCTTTGAAATTCATACTTTTCTGAACATGTACTTAACGGGGAATGTTATGCATTTTGATAGGACGGTGACCGACGGTCCCTTGCGTGCAACAACCCAACATTCAAGTCCGGCTCCCTCAACGAATGAAAGGAAAAACATGTTCTACTTATGATATACAGTACTGTTGAAATCTGAGAAAAGATTTAGTTTAGAACTTACAATACTAATCTGAAATAGTTGACATTATTTGGATAATCCAAAAGGTTGGTGGGGAGGGTTTTTGTGACGAGATCACATGTCTTGTCCATATAAACATTTCTAGTAGAACCCGGACAAGTTCACCAGGATCCACGGCCCGTACAGAAGCGCGAGTACGGTCCCCTTTTTGTCACGTGGCCCGACTTGACCGGAAAATGTCCCTTCTCTACTTTTTCAGCCGCTAACTGTTCTAGTAAAGGCCTTCTATAGCCGCTATGGCAGTGTTTTGGCAAATGTATCTACATAACAAGCACTGGAATGTAACTGTGTAATCTCCGACTGGGTACCTACTGACTTTAAAAATCGGGTCGTAGATCTCGGGCGAGGCGTATCTTCTGCAGTCCCGTTACATTTAGCTACACCTAAGAAGAGATACACGCAATCGTAGCTGGGAAATACGTTCCAAGCAGATACGCCCCGGCTTGTTTTTGTCGTCTTTTTAGCCGTTTTTATCGGACTTGCTATTTTCTCAGATTTCTTTTGTCCACTAAACAAACCTCTGTCGGAACTTACCCCGGGGCTATAGCGGACAAAAAGAAAATCTGAAAAAATAGACAGCCTATAAAAATGCATAAAAAGACGTCCAAAACAAGCCGGAACCTAACCTCTGCTTGGAGAGCAGCTGAGAAAGGGCTAACACAATTCACTGCTGACAATAAAAAAGCACAGTTCCCATAAAAGTTAGGTGGGTCGTTAAGACCAAGACGCGTCATTAAAATATAACACAAAAAACATGGATAAACAAAGTACAACTAGCGTTATGTTAATTGGTAAACACCACAACTATTTCTTTTCACAACTTGAGAAATCATGCCCAATTTGCAATTGTTTTCACAGACGCGTTCTAATCCGCTTTAAGTTAATTAAATTAGTCTTTTTGACACCTAAAGGTGCGGGAATGATCCCCTGAATGATCCTGTATTATCTATCACACCATGGTGTCAAATTACTGAGGTGACAACGGGCTCCTATTGAGACCAGGAGGAGATTTGATACCATCCCATGATTCCTCAATACACATCCAGTAATACACACCCACAGATGGCTGACTGTGGGCAAGAAGCATATAGACTTATCATGTTGCCTTTGATATTGCAGCAACAGGTACAATTTGAGCATTAGATTTTCTTCTCTTGAACTGTCAAAAGACTAAAGTAGTCCATCAGACTGCCTGACCTTTGTAATTTATGCACAACTTTCTAAATTGTGTCACAAACACCTACGGACCATTGTACAAACATTCACCACAAATTCTGTGTCCAAACTTGACCAAACTACAGTGTTTTTCTGAAAACACTGTTGATTGATGATATCATACTACTTGTGCATCAGAAAAACCCAAATGCACCAAAAAGCACCCATGGAAAAGTACAGAAAATTATGTTTGTTTACAATTATTACAAAAACAATATCAAATATGATTTTCTGTACTTTCCCATGGGTGCTTTTTGGTGCATTTTGGTTTTTCTGATGCACAAGCAGTATAGTATTATCAATCAACAGTGTTTTCAGAAAAACACTGTAGTTTGGTCAAGTTTGGACACAGAATTTGTGGTGAATATTTGTACAATGGTCCACAAGTGTTTGTGACACAATTGAGAAAGTTGTGCACAAATTATAAAGGTCAGACAGTCTCATGGACTACTTAAGTCTTTTGACAGTTCAAGACAAGAAAATCTTATGCTCAAATTGTACCTGTGTCCTGCAATATCAAAAGCAACATGACAAGTCTACATGCTTCTTGCCCACAGTCAGCCATCTGTGGATGTGTATTACTGGATGTGTATTGAGGGTTCATGGGATGGTATCATTTCCCCCCCTGTATTGAGACGGTAGATAAGATAAACACGTAATTCAGGAGACGGGGACACCCGCCGGGAGCAGCTTCTTCTGAGTAAACTCCGGTAGCACGGGGATAATGCAAACACTCTGGGTCGCCTGGGGAGTCATTTAGTGAAAGGAAACTCTGAATTAAGCAGAAGGGGACCACTACACGGGCCACTTCCGGAAAAGTGAGACCGCTTTTTGGCAGCGATGCTGAGTAAGGAAGGACGGTAAAAGTGGACAATTGGCTATCTCTGAAACAGGCGTTTCCGCGGTGGCACTGTTCGTGGGTAAAAGTAAACTAAAACCGGTAGTTCTATGCACGGATCAATACCAGTGTAGAATCAACACTCGACTGCGGTCAGCCTAAATCTTTTTGTTATATATATAAATAAGGATGGTTGCCGGTCTTTAAGTGATAAGCTAAAGGATTGATCTAAAGAGGTCTACAGTTAAAGATGTGAACGTAACTAAAAATGGGAATGACATACACATAAAAACGCAAGAAAACAGTTACTCAAGAACTGGATAGATTTTGAAAACGGTCAGACGTTTCAGGAAGCATCCACTACCTTTGGCCAGTGACTGGACGACAATTGTAGACCAGAAGTTGTGTTTTAAACAATAACTATGAATTGATATTGACAAGAAATAGATAAAAAAGTTCAGTTCAGTTCATCGGATTCATCCTGTGAGGTGATAAAGTATGCAAGTGAAATGGAAAAGACTAAACTTAACAGTGATAAGGCACATGACAAATCTAAGTACTTACCTAAAATCTCTGAAGTCTCCTTACTTTTCCCGCAGAAGGTTGTCCTAAAATGTCCGATGCCTTCAGACTTGTCAGTTGAGGTGCCTTCCTCACTTTATAAACTACAGGTCAATGACACGGACCCTGTTTTCCCAGGGCTTCCCCGCTCTTTGTATTTTAGGAACCTTGCGTGCTGCTCGCTCCAAACCCCAGACTGTTACACAGTAGGACATTTTTATGGTGAAATATTAGTAGGGGTGTCCTATTCCCATGCACCTGCATGCGATGAGTAAACTTAGCGTGTTGACAACATATGGTTATGGCAATCCCTCTGCAAACCCTCCCAACAACTAAACCAATCATGTTCTCATGCTTGGATACCTGTTTGTAAAAGAACGTTGCTAACTATTAACCAAACATATGTAGGTAGAATGTAACAGTGTGTCCAGGCATGTGCTGATATGTTTAGGTGGCCTGGTAGGGTAACCTTAATTTTCTTACTTGAGATCTACAGATCTTTATATTGGTGTTAGGATGTTGTCTGTAAAAGTGGTAAACGTTGGTGGGCTAACAACTACTTGGTGACCGATAAGCGACCAAAAATTTCGCTCAAAGAATTTCATAGATAAAGAGCAAACAGCCAGCTGCAAACCCTTTTATGTGTTTTGTGTGTTTAATTTTCTTTTAAATCATACCTTAGTGTTTTGTTTTCTTTGAAATCATACCTTTACATTGTGCGTCATATTCTAATTATAAAATAGACTCACAAATTCAATTTTGGTCACTCAATGGTTGCAATGCTATCGCCATCTCATGGAAAGTAGGCATTACTCTGTATCTGATGACAGGATAATGTCCCTGCGACTATGATTAGCTTTTTTCAGCCCCATTTTTCTTCCCAGGGAGGCTGTGGTGGGGACAGGCTTGCTTGTTGACCATGTGAGGGCCAGACACTTGTACTGGGAAGGTATGCTGGGATGCTGGCACACTTCCCAATATGGGGAAGAGGTGCACCAGAATGCCACTGCCCGCTGTTTACGACAGTTTGGAAAAAAACTTCTGACATCCACAAATATTGACCCACCACTCGGAGATGGCAGCGGCTGGTAGCCGTGGTGATCGTCATGTACGCAGTACAACATTGAACAGTCCGGGACGTGTAAGTGATGAGATGTCAAATTCTGTGAGAAAGCGACATCTCATACTAAGACTGTTGGAATTTTACACTGAGGGCATCAAGACCTTTTTGTAATCTAACCAAGATTATTCTCAGGATTTAAAAAGTTTCCTGGCTAAATAAATCTTTTTATAGTAAAATCTTCATTCTTGCCGAGTTGTCTATGTAAACCGCTAAGTAGGACACTACACACTTGTTATCTGAGCAGCATTGGCATGTGGGAAATATGGCGCTGAAGGAATCTTGTCAATACTTGATTGCAAATATTGTTAACAAATACCACAGCACACCCTACGAAAGCAAAACGACAGGGCAATGCCTTCTCTGGAAGACAGTGAGGGCATTTACAGTGACATGTTCTCAATGGTTGTAATGTTTAGAAGCTTGGACAGACATGTCCACTACTGGCTGGTCAGTGTCCTGTCCCGAGGGGGTCCTGTGGATAAGTGTCATGTCAACCTGTACCACTGACAGCTACTGTCTCTCATTTTGTCTGTAGGGCTGCATCAAACAGTGACAGTTTAGACAGGCGATGGACACCCAGGGCTTGCACTATGCTACCGCTGTCATCCCTAGCACGGAGTCCAGCCTTGTCAGCTCCCAAGTCCCAACAGTCGCTACGGAGGAGTAGTGACCGTTAAAAGCGGACCAAAGCTAACAAGGCTGGACTCCGCGCTAGGGATGACAGCGGTAGCATAGTGCAAGCCCTGGGTGTCCATCGCCTGTCTAAACTGTCAGTGTTAAACACTGTCCCAGTACTAACAAGGAGACTGGCCCTAGGAGGTGATCTGATACTGATAGACACAAGAATGGTCATATTTGCTGTGGGGCCCATCATCATGTGTCTGTAAGCCAATATCAATGTCATCAGGACACAGGATCATTACATCACTGGTAAAGGATGCAGGAAGGCTTATTGGTAAAGAAATGACACCCTCACTTGTACATTCCATTATGCCTTTGTATTTGTGACATTTAATATCAAATGATGATAACTTTACAGTAGAAATTTCAACTAACTTATTTAAAAAATGTACAACATTGGCATACAATGTACATATATGTACTTTTTGGAAATTCCCCGCTTTACCTCCCAAGTGTGCATCAAATCTATCAAGAAACTCCAATTCAAGTGTTGTGAACATTTAGAAGCTTCGAAAATACCTTTTCAAGTATCGGTAACAAATTAAAGAGAAATTTCTTCCTATAGAAACATGGCTATAAGCAATAGAAGGTTTTTTGAATGGTGCAGTACAAGTTAAGGCCACACCAATTTAATTTCTTGGTAAACAGATTTTTGTCAAATTTTAGCAACAACAAAAAAATCATGAAAACAGAAGGCTGGGGTGAAAACTTGCACCTGACCCTGTTCACTCCTGAAATCGTGTGCACCAAAGTACAAACTTTCCTGCGAGATTCTGTTTTCCTGTTGATTTTCTAATCTAGCATTTTTTTAAAAATTCCGTTTAACCAAGAAATTAAAACGGTGTGGCCTAAGAAACACATTTTTTTCAAACTTCAGGGGAACAAAAGTAGCAAGGAAGTAAAGGTAATTGGCAATCTGGACAGAGAACAACTATACTGCCTGTCAACAGCTTGACATTGAGGTGATTACCTATTTGAGAAACATGTTCACAGTGCACTGAGAGCTGGAGAAGATGGCAGTCACTAACGCAGCTCGGTGCCAACACAGTGGGTTCTTCCTCCCTGGAATCACGTAGGACGGGGGCGTCGTGCACTTCTTCAACTGCCAACCAGTCTTCTTAGTACACGTTCTGCAAGAATGTGTGCAAGAATGTGGTTATAATGTTGGAAAACAAAAAAAAACTGCAGTTGTGAACAACAGGGCTGTCTCCAGGACCCGTCCCTCCATCAATCCCAGGACGGAAATTTACTTGTCGGGACGGAATTTTCCCAAAATCTGAACTTTATGACATGAAATTGATGAATATGTATCTTCGTAAACTTAAAATGACAAATTTAGCAAGGAAAATTCAACACATTAGCTCACAAACAATGAGTGAGAGTGACGGTGAGACGGAAAAAAGTTCAAAGCTGGAGACAGCCCTATATTCTGGGTTCAAGAAGAAAGTTAAAACAAAATCCTAAACTGGCCAACAAGGTGAACTATTGTGGTGTGCAAGTCACAAGCAGAAGAGATGCAAAATTGGAGGAGGAATGACAAAATGTGTGCAAGTTGAAATTAATGGTTTTTGAATGAATAATAGAAGGCATTTTGTGCATCGCACAATGCTCTGACCTTTATATCAAATCAAGGCTGACATTGTTTCTGTGCCAGTAGATAGCTTGCATAGTTGGGTATACAAGGGGGGAGGGGGTGAAAGGGTAGAAACTCCCCCCATCATACCAACATAAGTATTTCATTAGGGTTTTCTGGTTTAATCTAGTTGGGCCAATCTCAGTAGTTCTAAAGTTTGGCACTAGCTTGTTTTTATTGAAGAGCAAAAAAGTTTCTTAGGTAGTCTTAATCTTATGCACTGTCTTCCTAAGTATGCCACTGATCGGATCACACGTCTATTTTAGCCCCCAAACCTACATTGCTTTAGGGTATTGCGCACGACATATCCAGTTGACCATGACCTCTTATGCAACAGCTAACCGTTTTCAGGCTAGTAGGGCCAAAATAGAGGTGTAAGTGTGCACATATGCCAGGGGGGGTGGTAGGAATTTCATGTCGTGCTCTGAAGCCAACTTTGTCATTAATAGCATATTTGGCATACATTTGGAGTCCTCTCTGCAAAAGAAGTGGACAAAAACAACCCTCATTGGTATGACGTTGTCCACAAGAAATAAATAGCCTACAACATGCGATGGAAGCAAAATTGGAGTAATACTCCCAAGCATACAAACATAACGACGTTCATTTCGTTATAAGTTACACCTCACACACTAACTCTGACAGGCCATTTCATTAGAAGGTACTTGCTAAAATGCTGCCCATTTCAAGTGTCAGAACATCGTTGAGACAGAATTACCAAGATGAAATCAAAGACTTTGTTTCCAGTGTCATTGTACAAGTTCGGAAACTACAGTACATGTAGCTAGATGTTAGAGAAAGTTGGGAACATCTCTTACTTAAAAGACGTTCTTTTGAACAAAAAAGATGTTCCTGGCATCTCCCTCTCTCCGATGACAACTGATGGGGTCAAACATGCTTGTTGATGACGTGTGACCCGAGTCCTGACATTTACCTGTGAAAGCTATTTTTTGGCCGCAAAGGAAGGAAAATATCAGCTACTGTTTCAGCGCTGTTTGATCAGTTCCAGAGTGGATTCCTGAGCAGGCTATGGGCCTGGAACACTGACTAATGTTGTTGTTTTGCAACCTTTAACATTTGTGAAGTAAGGGTCAACATCTCCACTGATCAAGAGAGGCCTGTATTGTGAGGGACAAGCAGCCGTCCCCTGACATTTTACTTGGAGTGTACCACGTGTACACTGTTCGGGTCTGCTTTTGTCCTGGCAACAGTTTTGTTAAAGACTTATACAAGGTCTCCATGACAGCATGGCACTTATGCCAGGAATCGGCGAGGTATTTGGAAGAGTACCGGACCTTTTGGCCAGCATTTGGTCCGTCCCCGTTGCATTTAGTCAGTAAATGAATACTGAGCAAACCACTACTATTTAAATCATCATGTTGGTTTGTATGATAGCTATACTAGTACCAGGGCAAGTGTTCCAAGCACAACATTTACTCAACCCCAGAGTGACTCAGGCCTTAAAATAAGTCTACTTCGGTGAGAAACAGCAAAAGGTATAGCCAACTGACCTACTATACGAATAAATTTGTCCAAACCAAGCTGTCAATCTTTTTAAAGTTTACTTGAAAGACTAGCTTGCAGTACTTTTTTTAATGTTTCAGTCAAGCTTATCTTTCTATTGCAGATGCAGATGAATTTCATTCTTAAGCTCTACAAAATATCCATTCAAGTTCAATCTGTATGGTTTAGGTTTTAAGTCATGTATGACGACCTGAAATAACAAAAACAAAGATTTGATTTGCTTTATCATTCTGTATCAAATATAGCCATATAGACATATAGCCAGGGCTACCCACCTAGCAGGAGGCTATTTTAAGGGCTATATACGATAAAAGATAGAACTGGACAATATACGATAAAAGATAGAAACGGTTACAATGCACTTTAAAAGATCTCCAAATGTATGGCAGTAAGGAAAGTAGACTGTTTGTGATGGCTAGTGTTTTCCAGCACGTGTTGTTCATACTGCGGCTAATATTAGACTGAAAGACTCCTCCTTGTTTGACTAACCCAAAGGGAGAAGGCTACCGCTATTTCTCACCGCCTTACTAAGATGCTAATTCTCTCGAGAATGTCTCCTACCAAGGTCGATTGTCTCAATAACATTCATGTCTTTTCAGACTCCCAGACTCCTTGTCTTGCGTGCCTCGGGGCAGTCTTTACAGAACCTTGACATTCAAAGTATATATTAAGACATAGCAAGCAAAACTATTTCTGGGGTGCGTCCTTGTAGTAGTCCCAAAGAAAACTAAAACATTGCACTGCGATAATTTCTCGTCCCGAGACATGTCCTCTTTGGGGGGAACACATTTATCTCTAGAACTCAAGCACAAAAGTTCAAGTGGTAAGACAGAAATCTATTTGCCTCCAAGTGATTTATACGACAACGAGCGTTTTCGTGTTCTATATATAAGACAAGGAGTGAAGGACGGGAAGACAAAACCGGCGCAAGCCGGGCAAAACAGGAAATCGGACAATTGAAACTGTTTGAGCTTGAACTACAAAATGTTTAAGCTGTATGTTATTTGGCAAAATGGCCAGGAATCTTGCGGGGCATATTTGCCCTAGCCATGGAGATGAAAAAATCGGTGCCGTTGGCCTTCTAAGATGTACACATACTTGTATTTTGCAAGAATCATTACTAACGTCACAATCACGCGGCGAAAACGGCCTCAAGACATTTACCTAACCTGACTTCCGTTTCCCAGAACACGAGATAAACACGCCGAGCAGGAAAGCCCCTTTACGCGTGCTTACATGTATGTGACATCATCAGTGACATCACGTGTGACTCCAAGGTGAATCATGACTGATGCGCGGACAGATAAGATCTGGCATTCTTGAAAATTAGAGGCAGGCACTTTCCGTCAGGCTGGCAGCCATGGCCGCTGGGCAGGAAGTGCTACCAGGGGGTCAGGTGTGATCACGGACATCTGGGGCCGCTGATCGATGTGCTCTTCATTCCAGAACCCCCTGAGGAGGATGCTCCTATCGATGACGCCAAGAAAGTTGTCTGTGATGCAACAATCGCTGTAGGGCACCGCATTATACATGGGCTGCTGTGTGTCCGCTCTAACCTGTCAGGACACCGTTATATATTCTAGTCTGCTTCTTGGTAACAATCTTTTTTGAAGAAGAAGACGTTAAACTGGATAGTGAGTGTGAGTGAGTGTGAAGCCTCCTCCAAATTCAACTGTAGAACACACACGTTAAACCTGGAAGACACTAGGGCATAGGTACTGCTAATCTTAACACATCTACCTATGGTATGAAAACAATGTAGTGACGTTTTTCACTTGTGACCTGCCAGGACTGTGAACACAGACAGACACATGTTGTTTGCGTCCATACGACGTTGTCTCCCCGAAGAATCCGCACATGGGTGAAAATTGTACGTGTCTACAAGGTAGGTACGGGTTCAAGCCATGGCCACACAAAACATCTCACGCGACCACATCCTTAATGTACTGCTAGTGCCAACACCGAGTGCCCGACCTAACCCTTTATGACATTCTCCAACATGCCAAGCATTCTAAATCCATCCAAAGACGCCTGACACGGAGATGTCTAGCTGTTTGGCATCCAATCACGAGAGAAATTCGTTATGACTTCTTCTCGTTACGTACTTAGCACTTGACTTCAATGACTAAAAGGAAGAAACATGTTTAAAGAATCTGTTGGGCTTGGCAATTTGTAAGTGTGACTGTGAGCTTTGCATTTTGTTAAACCTAATGAAGACTCCCTGACATTTTCCTTGGAGTCAATGTCAACTAAAAGGGGTATTCAGGCAAAGTTAAGTCCTTCTAATCTTGGAGGTGGGAAGAAAAACAGCGGTTCTATTAATAGGTACATTGACACGTTGCCATGCAACTAGATCTTCCTTTGATTTCAGTTCATTTTGTTGTGAGGCATTTAAAAGAGGTGTATAAAAGATCACAGCTTGTTAAAGGTTCCATAGTCACAGCAGGTAGAACCGTATTTAGAAAAATGTGACCTAACGCAGCAAGGATGAGACTTTTACACGGCTTGGCAAGTTGAACGCCCTGAAACCAATCCTGCATGCCCCCATAAAAGTTATTCTTGGTTAAATACAATGAAATAAAATATGGGACAAACATGTACATGTGTATGTATACACCGGTGCCAGTTGGTTGCCTGGCCACTGCCAGGTAAAAATCTTGATAGAACTGACATTCAAGATGAAGAGATAGATAAAGAAGAAGAAGTAGCACAGCGGGCATTCCAATCTTGACCCTTTTTGGCCACACCTGTATGTCACTTTCTATTTCTAGCCTAAGTTATTGTCCAAGATGCAGACTTAGATAGCGATTTTGTGAGTGACCTATTTTGGCTAGGAAAACTGTACAAGAATTGTCCTAATTTTTCAAGTTGTAAACAAGACACTTAGCCAAGTATTTCCTGAGAACTGGTGATTCTTAAGTCTTACCTGTCTTCTCCACCCTCCCGAAGAGTGTTCCCTGACACTTTGTTTTTACAGCCTGACTTTGATAACCTTGTCGGTGGGTGTTCCTCCACACAGAAAGGCCTTTTCCCTGATAAGCTATCTTGTTGAAGTGTTACGCAGAGCCAAGCATCAACAGGACAACCTCCATAGGGTAAGCACAGTTTCCCAGGCCATAACTTTCAAATACATGGGAACAACCGGTGGAAAGTGTACCACTATGGTATACAATCTACGTTTTCAAAGGAAATATAGATCAAGGAAAGGACAAAAAGTTACTTTTTATTCTGAGACATTCTAATTTCAATTACAAGGTGTTAAAAATACAAGAATCAACGTAAGATAAAGCTCTAGGGCCAGATTTCATAAAAATACAATTTATGATAATAGTGCCAGCTTGTCTTTTCATAATAACTTATCACTGGTATATCCAACAAATTAATACATTTGTAATAATAATAAGTTTATAATGATAAGTCTATTGCAAGTTCTTGCCCGTAGGCTAATTGCAAGTACATGTAACATGGAAGGACGCACAGACAATTGGTAACAATATAGCATGTGACTATTCTAGTTCAAATACTAACACTAAATTCTATCTTATTTGGGTTTGACTTCTTTTTCCGAGACAGTGGAAGATGAATGAATGGAGGTAAGTACAGAATTTATAGGGACTGGCACAAAAACAGATGCCTTGTAAATAAGTGTTGGCAGCCTTCACCTTGCACTATTCATTCACCATGCACCCTCTTCAACACATAAAATTGGTTTATGATACAGCAGTGGATGTAGAGCCGTGGCACATTTGGCCTGGTTCCTTCCTTTTCACCACAGCCAAGTTCAATGAAGATCAGGACAACCCAAGGACACAAGAGGGTCTGCATGGGGGGTCTAGACACAGCTTTACACAGATGAACCCCCTACGTACTACGTTAAAACCAAGGAAGGAAATTACGCAAAATTTGGTACCAATTACGTGAATACTTTCCCTACGAATTATGGGAAAAAACAGAACAGGCTCCGTACGCTTTACAGAAAAGGGGCATGCAGGCCCTCACAGGAGTTTCTCAAATCGATGTGCACCATTGACCCACAGGTGGCTGTGTGGGTGGGAGAGGGACATCCAGTCACCCCTAGTCCTGCCAGAACCCTCCCGGCCGCACACATGGTACTGATCTGTGGTAGAGAGGCAACTCACCCGGTCCAAAATACCTCCCAGCAGCGGATTCCAACACTTCAGTCACAAATTTACCACTTCCGGAAATATGGGTCAGGAAGTGCAGATTTTGGGCCCATCATTGCCAGTACAGTAATACTTGGGACATCCGATAGATTGGTCATGTCCTACATATGTGTGTTATCGCTGACACAGCGCAATGAATGATTGGACGACGCTGAAAGATTTCTAGATTATCACTGATTAAACATCATACTATCATAATAATATGCAAAGATTTCAAGGCTCGGTCGAAAAGACTGTAATAGAGGTATATGTGTGTGTTATCACTGATACAACACAATGAAAAATTGTACGATATTGAATGATTTATAGATCAATATTAATCAACCATCATAGTATCTTGATATGAAAAGATGTCGAGGCTCGATCAGTCGAAAAGACTGTTAAAGAGATCTTCTCATTATATGGGGAGCAATTCTAAGTCACTTTTTACTGTCAATGACACAAGATCGCATTCCTGAAATGCAACCTTGAACAGAAGGGCGTAAAGGTTTATCTCACAGGAAAAGAGTGAATTTTTCACCAGGAATTTAAGGAAATCCGTTTTCACCCACTTCCATATATTGTCTAATGAAAGTGTTCCTCATTATCTGGAGGAAGTATTGGTTTTCACACAACAAATTGTGGGATGGATAGCTGAAGTCTGAGAGATGTACGTTCTCTTGAGACAAGCCAAACATCCTGTCATTAACCTTAATCATACAAATGGCAATGCTGACAAATCTTTAACCTTCTCCCAGCTGCCTAAGCCCGTAACCAATACAGAATTGGTAGCCAAATGGCTACTTCAGTGTGCTAAAGGTTAAAGTATGCAAAAGTCTACCTAAAAGATTTTTGTACTACAGACTACAACATGTACTATGGTAAGGTAGACAGTGCATATCAGATTCTGTAAAACGAATGAGAGACAACGTTCTCTTAAAACCAAGAGAGTCAATTCTGTTCTAACTTGATGACAGAATAAAAGAAAGGAGATGATTTGATGATTTTGTAAGACTTTTAATGACTTAGAAGGTCTAAATACTACAACGTCAAGAGATCAACTAAACACAGTCATGAAAACACGCCTAGAAAAGCTACACTCTCTTAAAACCAAGAGAGACAATTCTGTTCTAACTTGATGACAGAATAAAAGAAAGAAGATGATTTTATGACCTCACTTTTTAAAGATTTAGAAGGGCTAAACACTACCACGTCAAGAGATTAACTAAACATAGTCATGAAAACACACCTAGAAAAGCTCATGTGTAGTTCATAATGCAAGTGAAGGATAGAATAGCTGGCATTCCTGATGATTTAGTGAGTGCGTCTTCATGACATCACCAGGATATACACACCTTCCCCCCCAAAGGCATTCAGTATCCTTAGGATTAAGATTGCCTGACTCAGAAGAATTTGTACCAGGACACTGATCGAATTAGACAAGCGGAACTCCGGTTCATTTATTTGCCTGCGGACACATGTTTAACATACCAAGTTATGTCATTGGCTAGAAGATTCCGGAGTACAGTCAAAACTGCCAGGGAGACCAATAAAATCTGGTCTATGTGGACAGGTGGTCAGGATTCTTAATGCTTGTGTCAATGGGAAAAATCATCCAAGGGACCACTTAAAAGTGTCCACACTGGCCAGGTGATCCCTTATGTAGAGGTGTTCACCTGTACAGGTTTTATTGAATCAAGTGGGGTTAAGAAATGCCTATGCTAATTTCTTAACAAGCAGGTAGAAATGTCTTAATAGTTTATATCTTCCTCTACCCTTTCCTCATCAAGAAGGCAAAAAGGGCACTTAGACAATGAGTGATGTGCTTATCCTGTAAAGGATTATTCTAAGTGATAAAACAAATCCTGCAAAGATCACCAATGCCCCCTCTAAGCCTGACCTTTAAAGATCACACCCAAACCAGCAGGATGAGAACCCCGCTACTGCCATGTCGTCAACCACACCTATTACATTACAGGAAGACGACTGCTGACCAGCACTTACAAGTGATTGAATCATCACACACATCCAGAAAATACAAAATCAGTTGCAGACTCCTAGTGGACTTTGTACTTACCATTGGTCACACTAGAACACGGTCATCTTGTCGCCTGGTCTCCACGTAGGAATGTAATTTTCCGTCAACCGATGATGTCACCAGCTGAAAAGATAAAGCAGATGGGATGAGGATAATGTTGTTTTACAAAGTAGAGGATTTAGTTGATACAGCTCATTTTGACACAATAGTCTACACACAAAAAAACTCCAGACGTGTCTGTGTATGTGCAAAACAAGTTGAAAAGGAGTGGACTTCTTCCTGTGAAAACATATTTTCAGACATTACCTCAGTAACACTGCCCATTCAACAGTTTGTTTGTACCTTGTCTGTCTCTACCCCCCTGAAGTTTTAGAATAGTGACCACTGTTATTTGCATAGTCAGTGACTTCATGTTCGATGCAAATCTTAGGATCTCCATGCAAGAGTATAAGGCCATGCTGACTTGATTATTTAATTTTCGTCTGTTTCCCAAAAAAAAGCTGCGGCCATACTGTAAATCGTACAAAGAAGCTGCAAAATTAGCAAAGATGTGGCGCAAATTGCAAAAAAAAAAAAGAAGGAATCTTTATAAGTCATACAATGCCTCTTTTCCTATTGTAAAGCATACTGATTCTGTTATAAACTTAATCCTTGCACAAAACATATTTTAAGCCCTGAGCGAGGCTTTCCAAAGGATTTCAAAATGTTTAAAAGACCAAAAATAAAGAATTCATTGTTTGGTTTACCTGTTTCTGTAAGTTCTGTCATTTGTAAAACCTTCCTGAACACATTTCATAATGAAGGCAACTTTTTTTTTACCCAAGTCTTATTATTGCTTTCGCATGCACCTAAGCATCACTTTTGCAATGCCCAGAGGATTTTATCCATGTAATTGAATCAGCATGGCCTAAACAAATGATTGACAATAGGCTTAATGATATTTCAGGGGGGCCCAGCTAGTTGAGTCTTTTCCCTATTTATCATGTCAAGCATTAACCCAAAATGAGGTCATTGTTACCCATGCTGACTTCTAATGATGCCAATACAGATTTTGGAACACAGATGAGAACAGCACATAGAGGGGTCATCTGCTAGAGAAATGTCTGTACAGTAAAACTACTAAAAGGTTTTTGAGGCTTTAGGGGCATTGGGTTGTTATCCAATGTGTCTAGGGCAAGGTACTGTAAATGCATTTTCGTGTGGTTTTAATTTCGCGGTAGGGAGAAAAAGGAGTATTCGCGGTGGTTTTAAGTTCGTATTTGAGACAATAGTAGACAAGGGAGGTAGGAGGGCAAAAAAGCTTGCGGTGGTTTTAAGCTCGCGGCGAAGAGCTTACCGCAAAAACGGCGAACATAAATCCACCGCAAACATTTCTGCATTTACAGTATTGGAAGGCGGAGCTCATCCCTCTCCTTCAACCTCCTTTTACAATGTAACTCCCCAACCAAAGTCAGGCGCCCATTTTTACACCTGGGTGGAGTGACGAAACTGGTTTTAAGTGCCTTTCCCAAGGGTACAAGATCGATGGCATGTCAGGGGATTCGAGCCCAGGGCCTCTGGATTCTCGGCACACATAATCATTACGCCAATGCGTCGCCACTTTTAATGTCTGTGACTGTGGTAGGAATAAACAAACTTATGTTTTTTTATGGGCAACTTTTCAGTATAAAGACAGACCCAGTCCTGGGCTCAGTGCTGCCACTTTGGCTGTGGTGGTATAACTTCAAGGTAGGTGGAAGAAAGGCAGAGAAAGTGAATGGCAGAGGAATCCCAGGAATGCTAATTGCATTTTGATAGAGTACTTTGGTACTGTAACTACTTTTGGTAGAACTAGAAACCTCCCAAACTGTAAAGTACCCTGTTAGGTCTGTATGTAAGCCATGTGTGGTTGACGTTTGACAGTACTTGGCTCCTCGTGCCTGTGTATCTTCTGCTTAAAGGCATGAGGACAATGACAAGATAATAAGTTCGTAGAAAAGCAGGATGTAGCAAAAATTGTGTAATTGTCTATACAGGGGTGTCTCCAACTTTGTTCTGTCCCACTCATTGTTTGGGAGCCCATGTTGTTAATTTTCGTTCCTTTAAAGCTTATGAAAATACATTTTCAGCAATTTCATGTCAGATTTTTTGGACATCCCGACAAGCAAGTTTCCATCCTGAGACATGACGGAGGGACGGGTCCTGGAGACAACCATGTATTCATAGCATGTAAAATATTGTAGGCAAATTTTGGCAAAACCTCAGACAATATACACCTCAATTACACTTTTGTATGCACGATTCACACCTAATTTGGAGCTATTTTAAGACTCTGTGAAGTAAGTTCAAGTAACAGTCCAGAATAGACTGAAGAAAAAGCTAAGGGGGCTAAAGGTTTTAGGGCTGCCAGAAAGAACAAACACCTGTAATGATGCAGTTTCAAAGCAGTTATGACCTGCATAGATAATGTGTGAGACATAATTGGCATGAATATGTATATATATGATGTGTAACCGAGAATACTGGAAGCAGAACTTTGTATACGCTTCAACTCACTGAGTGTGACCGTGTGTGTGTGTGTGTGTGTGTGTATATATCATGGTACTTTTTCTATTGATGGTCAGAGCACTATGGCTGTGCTATATGGATTGTATTTTCTGCAAGGCATACTACAAATTATAGTTGCCTTCATGGAAGTTGACACAATATCGCAAAAATATAATGTCATTTGAAAGTACTGAGATCATGATCGGTACAAATCCATGTGTAATGTTCTCATCAAAACCTGTACAAAAAAAGTGTTTTTCTAGGGCAGGCAGACTCCTGGATAATTTTGTTTATCAATGATTTTTAACATAATTCCTTCAGTTTTGATGATATGCCTCTCACACTGTAGAAAACGGGTCTATCTGGGTTGTTTGTCCCCAATTTGGGGTCATACTGTACTCGAGGAGGGGTAATACCCATCACTCAGTGACCTTGTCCTGAGTTATCATTTGAAGGAGTAATACCACTGAATATTCTGAATGCAGCAAACTACCAGGAACGTCTTCCAGCCTTTCAGCCGAACAGCGGGTAGCCAGACAATAATAGCGATGTCTGACAAGTGCGGCTTCAGCTTGGACAAGCATTTTTCCAACAAAGACATCATTATTATAGCTTTGTAAGAAAAGCAGGCTTTAAAAATGCAGTGGTCTGTTTGTTTCTCAAAGTTACTGGTCGTCACGAGAGGCAGTGAGTTTGGGACAGTCCGACCCCATGGCTGGATGATCGGAAACCAGGAGGTGTATACTTACCAAGCTCGCCTGTGGAGCTTCTATGATGCCTTCGGTCTCTAGCGGAGACAAAGACGTTGTCTGCATACAAAGTGAAACTCAAGAAAGAAAGGAGAAGCCTGAAGTACGAAATGTAGGGCAGCCAAGTATGAGGAAACCTTAATTAAGTTCATAGTTACTGGTATTCTCAAGACGTAGTGTTGTAACACATGTTGTCTTGTACTGTCTCAGGTTGTCCTGTTCTTCTACTTAGCCACCTGATGGATTACACATGATCCAAAAGGGATTACAGGATAATCTGTGTTAAGACTCCCTGTGGGAATTAGCTGCCTTTGCTACTGAATTACTGCTGTAAGTGATGGAAGTAGGTTAAAGACTGGGACAACCCACCCATAGCTAGTGTCAACATAGGACAATAAAAATTGTGATGGAAAATTCATGGGTCAATGTTGACAGCTCAAAGTCTCTGATGGCCTATGTATGGACTCAAGGTCAACACTTAGCTAAATGTACCTTGTGAGACAATAGTTTTTCAGCAAGTCAGATTCGAGAGAAAAGTTTTGAACAATGAAAGCTGTCGAACTGTTCATCGTAACTTAATGTTCACTGTTTTCACGGTTACCTCTATACCGTGAACTTATCATCACCATGAAAAAAACTTGTTGTTATCATTTATGATTCCTTCACACATACATTCTGTAAATCACTTGCTGCCACCGTGAAGTTATAGTTCAATGAAAATGTCCATTTTCCTTACACCATGAAATTTTGCTACTGTGAAGATAAAGTGAATTACAGTATTCAGGGTCCCAAACATGCCTGCTTCTACACCCCAACATGGTTATAAGGGCCAGTAGTGCTGTCTTTACGACCTTTCCCTTCGCTCCAGTCTGAAATTTGCTTGTTGGGATAGACAAAAAATATCTGTCAAAAATTGTGAACTGACATGATATTGATGGATGAAACTGTATTGTAAACTTAGAATGACAAATTTAACAAGGAAAGTTAACAATGCAGGCACAACGCAGGCTCCCAAACAATGAGTGGGACGAAAAGAAATTTAAAGCCGGAGACAAACACCATGATATGAATGTATCCAGTGTTGCCGCTTTAACTGTGATCAAACTAGACAACATTCAAACCGTCCAGACAACAATTTCATGGTTGATTATGTAACCCTTCTGCTGGACCAAGGGACAGAATACTGTAAATGCAGAAATGTTTGCCGTGGTTTTATGTTCTTGGTTTTTGCGGTGAACTTTCTGCGCAAACTTAAAACCACCGCAAAACTTTTTGCCCACCTTTGACTGTTGCGCTACTATTGTTTCAAACGCGAACTTAAAACCATAGCGAACACTCCATTTTCTCACTACCGCGAAATAAAAACCACGCGAACTTAAATGCATTTACAGTATTTCAAGTCTGCTCTTCCGCCACCGTTGTTAACTCCAAGACTTGCCATCATAAAATGAAATCCCGATGCTAAAACTTGCGTACAAACAGATTTGACTATCAGAGTGTCACAGCTTTCTTCATTTTACACATTCTACTTTACACCATTGTGAGCATGGCTGTGGGTAATGTGATATAATCTAATTTCTAAAACTCAGTGGGCACAACAACACATCCTCCCCAGCAGAGCTCCCCCAGGGCTATACAGACTGGGGAAACTTTTCATCCTCCCAAGTTGGTAGATTGTGATGCAGCACAGTGTGGGGTGGCTGCAGCTTGTTGGAAGTACTTAAATAGCTGTGGTTTTTTAAAGGGAAACAGCGTGTGGTAATAGGGGATTGCCATTTATCTCTTTTTAAAGGTACTCTCTCATGCTGTAAACAAGGCAAGGAGATGAAAGAAATCAGGATGATGGACCAAGAACTAACTCCATGGAAAATGCACAAACACAAAAGGAGGTCACAGATCTAGAAGTGGTCATAAACTCTTATTTTTCAGCATGTCTCTCATCTTCTTTAGTGACCATATTTTTGTGCAATATACGGCACAATAGTTGCTTATTTGCAGCTTTTTTGTATGATTTGATTTACAAAAACTACTTTTGGGAGGAAAACGGATGAAAATTGATTTGCAATATACTGTAATTCACTTTATCTTCACATTGGCAAAATTTCACGGTTTAAGGAAACTGGACATTTTCACTGAACTTTAACTTCACACTGGCAGCAAGTGATTTACAGAACGGATGTGTGAAAGAATCATAGATAATAACAACAGTTTTTTCATGGTGATGATAAGTTCATGGTACAGAGGCGATCGTGAAAACAGTGAATATGAAGTTATAGTGAAAGACACAAGAATTACAGTATGTCATCCATATAATCAGCATGGCCTTGTACTGTTGCATAAAGATCCTTAGATGTGTATTGCACTTGAAACCACTGACCATACAAATAACAGTGTTCACTATTCTTAAACTTCAGGGGGGTAGAGACAGACAACCTACAAACTGTTGAATGGGTAGTGTTACTGAGGTAATGTCTGAAAATATGTGTTGTCACAGGAAGAAACGGGTTTCTTTTCAACTTGCTTGGGACAGACAAAGACCAGAATTTCAATGACAAAGTAGTAGTGATGTAGGTGAATCTTTCAAAGTCTTTCCGTAGAGAAAGATCTCAACATCTTGCCACCTTGCTATATTTCCCTCCCTATACCCTGTATGGGGGTAATATCTTGTTTTTGCTGGCATGTTCTTCTTCTTCTTCTGTCAAAAAAACAAGTAGATGTAGGGTGGTAGCTCTATAAATGCAGAAACTTATATTTCCCTTTAATATGGTAAATGCTATGGATGTAATATTTGAGATGGTAGCTTAAGGTGAATGCAACTGAATGTGCATTATGGTAATGAAGACCTTGTTTGCATAATTCATGCCAAACATATTTGTAACTACATCCCCTCCAGACCTACCTGAGGTGTGAGTGGGTGGAAGGCTACATCAGACACCACATCAGTGTGACCTGTCAGCTTGTGCAATGGACCGCTCTCTCTTACATCATAGATGTAGGCCTGAGGGATGAAAACAGTCGTTTTTTACTCCAGGAAGGAGGATGACCTCCTTCTGGGAGTATTGGGAATGCATTTGTTTGCACGTTCGCAGCTATAACTCACGATCCCGTTGTCGCATTGGTGTGTAACTTGGCATATCGTTTGCCTGGTTCGGCGTGGTGATGCACAACAGCTTTGTTACACCATAACTACTTTAAACGTCAATCCAATATCGTAATTGCACCCCTATAATTAATGCTATGTCCCACTGCCCTGCCATAGGGACCATGTTATAATCCGTTATGCATGACTGGAATACTTCAGGCAGATACGTGGTAAAAATCTTCCTTACTTGCTGTGATCGTATAGTCACTGTTACATTGAAAAATAGACAACGTGCATCACCACACGCAACCTAACAAACGATATACTAAGTTACATACCAATGCGGCAACGGGAATTGTGAGTTTTAGCTGCGAACATGTGCAGAGTGACCTCCAGTCTGTGTATTAAGTGTGCGGTGTCCACTCGCAACTCGCATACAGTATGTGCGCACGGGACGGACGATGCACTTTTACGCACAGTGTGAAAATGGCAAATCTCTGGACCTTCAAACTTACCACACTTGTAGTTTATAATACGGAGGCTGTGACAATGTAAAAAGTTTACGCAGGGGATGAAAGATTGTTGAGAAATATCTCTCAGAAAAGTGCGCGCGCCAGTGTCACTTCCGGGTGGTTAGATCCGGTGACCTTTGACCTTCGTGAAATGTTACGATAATATAAAATTAGCCTTTTTTATTGCAAATAGCTTGATAGCTATAGACCAGGCCGGCCTGCGATAAATTGTGGAAAGAGGATTTACTGCATATTTGTGATTTCTGATACATATTAGTTGTAAGGCTGAATGGTTCGTTGATAATTGAAAAGGGGCCATCTAGATCTAACTTTGTGACTTTTCCCGGAATTTCTAGATCCCATCTGTGCCATGCTGTAAAAACATACTTTTCAGCAGGTTGACCACTCCTGTATTGAAAGAAAAAGATAAACAACCAATTTTTCTTTACTTGCTCTAAAACACTACTTGGACTGTGCAGAGATGCAATTTATGTGGGTCAATACTTGTACATACTATAAATACTTCACGGAGAATTGTGTCCTACGGACTCTTGTTTTAGTTTGCATCCTTTGTTTGTTCGTTCAGTCCATTGTAGTGCCTAGCAATTTCATTAGCAGGGTATATTTCTACAGGGAGAGGTTGCTAGCCCTTTTCCTTTAACATGCTTGAGGCACCTCCTAGAACACAGGACCCCCATTTTCACATCCCTCCGAAAGACAGGTGCAACCTCAACCAAGATGTCCTGTCCAGGATTGAACGGGGGTTTCCCAGTTGACCGACGAACAAGGAGCTCAACTGTGAGGCTGCTACCAGTTAAGCTACGGGGATATCCCTTTTAGTTTATATCATGTAATGATATTTCATTTCAATTACAAGCTCTCTTGTGGTCATACAAGGGACATCTGGAGCATGGGATTAAAAAAAAAAACCTTTTACCTTTTCACTTGCATTTAATAGCAAAATTTAAGCTTCACTTAATATTTCTATCTAAGGCTTTGAATTGGTAAGCAAGAAATAAGACTTTATTCAATAATATTGCACTTGAAAGAAGGGATGTCCCTGTAGCTCAACTAGTAGCAGCCTCACTGTTGAGCACTTGGTTCCAATTAGTTTGAAACTGGGAGACCCGGTTCAGATCTCGGGACAGGACATCTTGGTTGGGACTGCACCCGTTTTTCGAAAGGGACGTAAAATGGGGGTCCCGTGTTCAAGACCATGTCTCATTAAAGGGGATGTACTAGTAACCGTTTCCTATCAAAAATATACCCTGCTACAGACACAGCGAGAAAAAATGCTGCCCTATGTGCTAGTCTCTAGCAGGCCCCACGGATTGCTGGGAAAATAGTAGAAATTGGCCAAATAGAGTGAATTGTCTGCTAAGGGGGGTCGGCTACAGAGAGAGGGTCAAATCTACAATTCTATAACTGGGCCTGTGAATGAAACCCTCGATGGCCAAACTCCCCTGGAAAATATTCTCCCTATAGCCTGCACGGTTAGTCTGGTAGAGACTACCTATGTGCCACAAGGCACCACAATGTGAGCAATAACAACAACACTTAAAAGTATCAATGGAATAGGCCATTGATCAAAGGAATGGAGGACAAGGGTCAATCCACACTGTTAAACAGGAAATCAACTGTACACTTCGGTTCTCACTTGACACATCTCATTGAAGATTGATAAAGCCATCACTTTCTGACCAGTTATCCTGACTGACACCGCCTACCTACAGCCCTCATCTTTACAAAGTTAATTATAGTGTGTTTTGCTCTTCTTTGTTGTCTGTTCCAGACAAAGGAGTCCAAAGAGCTGACCACCTGCGTGTTCTAGATCTGTTGGTTACAATCACATGTAAACGACATTGTGAGCAACAACAAAGGTAAAGGTAGAGGCAGGAAGACTGCATGATGTCCTGCTCCCAGCAGGACTGCCGGGAGTAGAGGCGTGGCCATGGGCAGGAAGATGGGAAGGCACGTTATGCACGTAAGTCATGTACATATTTGAATGCAACAATCCCCACAATGCGAACATAGGTAAATATCTAAACGACTGCTTTCACATTAGAAAAAATACTGAAACTAATGATTAAATCAATGATTATAACACAATATCGAAAACGTATGCTAGCCCTTATTGTATTGTATTATTAATTATGATGTTAAGTCTTATTCTATACTGTCTTCCACTTTGTGTTACGTTAACGAATTCTTGCCATACCTTGTACCATGTTCAATTGTCGTGCAATAAAGGTCTTCTTCTTCTGTATTATACAGTCAAAACTGCCCAAGAAGACCGCTCAGGGGACCGATAGAATCTGCTCTATTGCCTCTATGCGGACAGGTGGTCTAAGTGGACAAGTGTACGTAAGGCATGTAATACAGCCAAAATTGGCCGAGAAGACCACTGAGGGGACTGATAAAATAAGATGGTCTATGTGGACAGGTGGTCACTATAGACAGGATTCTACATGCCTGTGTCAATGGGAAAAGTTATCTAAGGGATCACCAAAGAGTGGTCACATTGGCCAGGTGGTTCTTATGTAGAGGTGGTCACTTTTACAGGTTTAACTGTAGTTTGCCTTTAAATGTCATGTTCAGAGGACAAACTGAGGCTGCACATTGTATAAAGCACAAAAAAAACCCTGAAACTTACAGCTAATTGATAATCAACACCTCTGCGCAAAGGTATGATATATTTTAGGCAAGCATGCTACAGTGTCAGGATGATCATGATAATCCAATATCATAGATATGATAATCTATTAACACGTTTACATCTAGATAATTGGACGACTGACCTGAACTTACAAACTTTGAGTTCAATGCCCTCTGAAATACTTTTGAATTGTTCTTCAGTCCTTGTCACCAGAACTAGCCCTTTGCAATAGCCTTTGGCTACATGAATAACCTTTGTTGTATGCTATGCTGCTGGGTAACCAATAAAATACAGCAGCTGTACATAACAGAACTCAAGGCTCTGAGAAGTGATCTAGAAGATACGCCAAAAATAATTACTCAAGCAACCGGATAAGATTTTGAAACAGACGTTTCAGACAGTATCCACTTTCTTTCATCAGTGACTAACGATAGGACTGATCTAGAAGATAGTTAGCCTGGAGTCCAGCCTTACTAGGCTATGTCCGCTACCCAAGCTCCGCTCCTCGCCAATATTTATTGGTTGGGTAGCTGATTAAACAGTTTTTTTCACAGTGATGATAAGTTCACGGTACAGAGGTGACCGTGAAAACAGTGAACATAAAGCTACGGTGAACATAAACAAGAATTACAGTATCACTTACAAGTCAGGAGAAGTTGAATTTATCTAATGATAGTTTATTTTGTATCTTTTCACTGTTAAACATATTTTGTTTTGTTGTGACCTGTACTTAGTCCAGTGTTGCAAAAATGTGCAATAAAGGTCTTCAATCACACATTCATTCTTTCTTAATGTAAACAAGACTAATAAGGGTGTTGTTTGACACCCGAGGCCTGATCATAGTTACTGATAACTCATGACCTGAGCAAGGGCACTCCGTTTTGTCCATAACTCCATAAGCTTAATAGGTTGTATGAAACATGCAGCCACAACCAACTGAGAGGCGTAGATGCCAGACACGTTTTGCACAAAATTGTCACAATTTATTTTAAAGAATTCGTTACCCTTGATAATTCTTAGAATCTTAGCAGATGCGATGTAAAACAGCATTTGCTGAAAACCCCTTTATTTTAGGCTACACCAAGTAATTGTCATGGATGACGTCTGCGCGCGCATTGATTTTGGTCTGTTCCAAGAAAAAAACCCAAGAAATTCCGCTTCCTGTAACTATGACCAAAGAGTTACGACAGTGCCGCAAATCAATGGGATATGGATAGAAACAGGACAGGACAACAACTGCTGTTCAATTTCAACTGATTTATTCAAATCATTGCTGTTTTCATGATGAATAAAAAAATTGTTAGTTGGTACACTGTGTTCTCTCATTCAATTTGTGTCCTAACATGTGTCGTCGACTATTATATTTCAAATGTAGGCATCTTGTTTTTTTCGGCCCTTCCTGGATTTTTTTCGCCCTCTCGCATTAGATTTAGAGTCTCCAAAGGACGTCATCCATAAAAATCACTTGGTGTAGCCTTAGAGTGAGTTACTACTACCTTTCTACAGCAATAAAATAAGATTAATATTGTAGTCCTACAATCCACTGCCATATTCCAAGATTTTACCAAATACAGTGAATCACACTGCCTTTAGCACTTTTCCATGAAATACAGTAAACAGTCTGTGGTATCTCCCAAACAGTGGCCACTAGTTTTTCAACATTGTCAATAACCTTGGGAAAAAAAATATTTGTACCCATAAACAACTCTCGGATTGCAAAAGGCATTCAGGAATTACAGCAGACAAAAGAAAAAGGTCATGTCCAGGATTTTCCACGTGACAGAAGACTCTATCGTGTGAATCTTTGCATACCACAAAACCCATTGTCACGTACCCGCTTACGTGCCACTTGGTCGTATATCATTGCCAAATAGGATTAAAAGATATTGGGAAGGCTGATAATGACGATAGTATAGGTGGTGGCACTGTGCTCAGTGTCAAGCCAGCATACCTACAGTCACACCCTTGTCAGACACAAAAAAATGTCCCTCAGGCCCAAGCAGGTACACTGAGATACCACAGGTAACTTTCCCAGCCAGTCATATGACCTGACTGATTTCCTGTTGATTGCAACTGGCTATTATCTGTCTGTGCAGTCACAGATGACCGTGCTGATAGGCCCAAAGCAGAAATGTTGGCCCTTTTTTGTCACGGCACAATAGACTACAACATAAAACTCAAACCAGCTGTCATTGCTAAAGGGATGGATGGCCTAAGATGATATATTACTGCAATGGCTTCTCGGTAATAGAAATGGGCACTATAATTGACCACACATAAGTGCACAGGTGATAATAAGTACACACCCAATAAAGAAAACACCTTTTTAACAGCAAGTGATAAATTTGGGCTGAAAGGTTCACACTGTATCATTACTGCAATTACAACTTACTAACAACCCTATCCTGTGTCCTTGTCTGAATAAGAAGGCGAGGAACCTAATCAGGCATGAGATGAGCCTCTGGAACTGAAGGACGTGACGTAAGGGCAATTGTCGTGTCGCGTCAACGCCGTTAAATGATGATGTCCATAACAACTATCCACACAGAAGGACTACTGCAGAAACCAATACTTACTTCATAAAAAGGCAACAAAGAACACCAAAAGTTAAGATGAACATCTAGCGACAAAACTTTACCATGACCACATTTTTACTGCTGTCTTCATGTATAGGTGTAACTTAACAGCTTCAAGTCCTTGGAAGCAGTCACAGATGTAAGATGTCTTAATCCACCTTTTAAGGTCTCAAGGGAAGAGAGCCACTTTCCTCTTAAAATCACAGAACCCACAAATTATATAAAAGGGGGGCTTTTGTCTTCCCCTGCTTCCAAAAAAGAAGTCAACCCAATATGTCTATATACAGCCAATAGATGGATTTGAGTCTGCAGTCTGTTACATTAATGTTTATCACTGTCTATTGTCACATATATGTCCCCTATGGTTTCTATCATGTACTTGCAATTAGCCTTTGGGCATGAATTTCCAAATAAACTCTCACTAACATGTGACAACTTAAAGAGATCTGACCATCTGAAGAAACACATCACTCGAATGTAAGACATGACCAGGAAGTTTGTATAGTGACCACAACACTTTTCCAGTTAAATGTGGCACATTGGTCAGTAAGTTTTCTTACTGTTTCAGTAGCAGGGTATACCTTTACAGGGAGGGGTTGCTAGCCCTTCCACTTTAATTAAAGTGCTTATAGCACCTCCTCGAAGACGGGACCCCCATTTTACGTCCCTTCCGAAAGACGGGTACAGCCCCAACCAAGATGTCCTGTGCTTCAGCCTTGCTGCTTTGAGCCGGGGCGCACAATTGTCTCCTACTCGAAAACGGGACCCCCATTTTACGTCCCTTCCGAAAGACGGGTGCAGCCCCAACCGAGATGTCCTGTGCTTCAGCTCTGCCGCTATGAGCCGGGGCTCACAAATGTCTCCTACTCTGATGGGGGTACAGTCTGAGTGTGTTGTCACAAACAACTGCCTGCACCTACCTGCTGAAAGATTGGCAGGTCCTAATGGGGGTGACTTGGACCACCACCAAAAGGACTTATCTCACCTACTGATCTTTTGGAACCACTTCAGTTGTGACACCATTTCGGTATAAGTGACCATAAAAGTAATCCATAGGGGCGAAACGTATAAGGACGAAGGTATTAGAGGTAAATTGATATGTCGTATTTGCAAATGCATGATACAAACATCAATAAAAAGCAAAATAGTCATTTAAAGGTAAAGGTACTTCCCATTGCCTTTCTCAGGCCGTACTGACAATGGGTTATTCATCATTTATCATCCACTGTCTCTAGGACACAAAAAACAGTGCAATGGCTTAGTGGGTAGAGTGTTCGCCTTGCATACGGTAGGTTGTGACAATGTGAGTTCAAACCCCAGCCGGGACATACCAAAGACTCTAAAAATGGTACATACTGCTTTCTCTGCTTAGTACTCAGCATTTGGGAAAGAGTATGGCAGTTAAACACACACCACTACCAGTGGACTAGCCCCCTGCTGTAGTAACTTGCACAAAGTTGTGTGGCCCAAGGGCTGCCGAAACGGAGATGGGCACCGCCTTATGCACCTTTGGTGCGGGAGGACTTTAACTTTAACTACCTCTCGGACACGGTATTGGAACGTGGAGCCATCCCTTTCCTTCCACTCCCAACTGAAGTCAGGGACCTATTTCTACACCTGGGGGAAGTGATATAAGTCGTGTAAAGGGATTTTCCCTAGATTACAAGGTCTAGCCAGGAACGCCAGGAATCGAACCCGGGACCTCTTGATCTCACCTAACTTGAATATTTTCCATAGAGGTATAACCTCCATTAACATTAATACGCTGGGTTACATAAATCCACCATTTTGAAAAACAGTGGGTTTGAGAGATCTCTTATGCAGCACCACCCAGGTATATGCACAGTTTATACATACCGGGGTGCATTATATTGCGAGACGTTGGGTTGGAGATCTGTTTGGACGTATCTTTTCAGGGTGACAGAATTATGTACCCTGGTGGCATTATGTTCGTAGTTTGTGTTGAGAATGTTCTCCCAAGGACGTGCTCATACCATTATAACAAAAGAGGGCATTATAATCAAATACTGTTCTTATCCAGCTCCACCCAAACGCCCCATCCCATAGACCACATGTAGTTCTTAATTCACCATAGCAGACATCCCTTTGTTTAGATCCGACATGCAGTATGAACTTCCGACTCAGCCTTAATACCCACCTAAGATGTCTTTGCCTGATAGCATTGTCTGTCAACAGGTTTTTGACTGACACGAAGATGGGTAAAGCCTCTTAAAAGCAGGTTGAATCACAGACTGTCAACAGAAAACCCACGGAAAGCTCGTGTTTTGAAGGTCAATGCCAAACAATGTCATTGTCTCCAAGTAGTAGGTATAGTCCCAAGCTTGGACAGGAAGGTTGACATCCGCACTGTGTTCAGCTTTTCTAGTTTGGTTTGCCAAAGTGTAGTCTTTGATTAACTAATAGTAGGAATACTGTCAAGCTTGCCTTGAATGAAAAGTATAATGACTGAAAGAGCTTGTCATCTGCATTATGTTTCACTTTTCTGGTTTGGTTTGTTATAGTATAGTTTTAGATTATACTAAATCATAGTCACCAATCCACTGAATGAAATACAGATACCATACATATACCATCACTACATACTACAAATGTACTTAGAATTTGAATTTATGAAGTCCAATCAAGGACATTGTGATCCCTTTTTATGTCCTTGGACAAAATCTCCTTGGTCCAATTCAGATGATAAATGGAGGTATAGATTTTACAATAATGACTGTAATTATATATATTAGCACCCTTTTTAAGCCAAGAGTCAATACATAATCTTTCTACCTGCAAGGGAACTTTTAGGTCTGAAGGACACAGGCGTCTTTTTTATGATGGTTTACGACCAACAACTGGACAATACCGTCCCTCTGCGATCCCACTTATCAAGCCTATTTGTTCGACCAATACAAGGCCATGCCCACCGATTTGTCCTCTGCTCCGGTGGCGATGAAGCGTGCACATGGGCTCATGGTCAGACCGCAGGGGTACGCACGGTTCAGGTGCCCTTCATAGCGCCGTACACACCTGGAATGCGACAAGAGGCGTCAGCGGCTCATCGTATAACACATTACACTTCCTACACAACAATATACAGCACATACTTAACCGTCAAGGCAAAGAGATGCGACTTGCTAAACACATGTACATACATGTAGATTAAAGCACTCATACCATACAGAGTAATCTGTTGCCCAAAAGTGTCACGACCCTGTTCTATCTCTATCTTAAGGTCAAGGCTGGCCGTGTTGTTATCCTACAGCAGGGGAGGGGGAGGACATGCACCATCAGGTCACTAAATGCCTGTAGGTAGATAAATATTACTGATTGACTGCCATGCATCACCACTGCCCGTCTAAACTCTACTAAATGAACTGTATCACCAGGTATAGGTGGTTAAACCTTCAGCCTGCTAAGGAAGCCGTTTGGCATTAGATTTGTATTGGTTACCGGGTTATGCAGCAGGGAGAAGGTTAAGTACAAGGGCTTGGTGTACAAAAGGACCATACTATGCTGGGACTGGCAACATCTGTGAACTGTGACTTAACACATTACACATAACAGATATAACAGATCACTACATTAAAGTTGTACTTAGAAGTGAAACATATCCGAGAATACAAATTCCACTGATTAATCATAAGCTTACTTGTCTGACTTATATTGCTGTCCCAGCTTTATAAATCAATTCTGAACAAGAGTTCCACGACCTCAAATCTCCATGAACAATTCTATTCATGCAAATGACTTACACATTTGCATACTATATGCTTGGTCATAAACACCTTTATCTACCTTACATGTTGCAATATTGACAGTCCTATAATTTTTCAAATTTGATGAATTATGGTATTTTGCATTAATTATGCAAATTAGGAATTTATTTGCATAATTGGTATCTGTTGATGCTCCACTTTCCATAAACTACATATGTTACAGGTATTTGAGTCTGATAATGGAAAACACTGCAAATATAGATTTTCCTCATTAGCTATGCAAATCATGTCACAATTAGCATAATTCGCACTTCATTATGTATATCTCTGTCTAGGCTACCTGCATACTAAGTATCATATTGACAGTCCTATAATTTTCCAATTAGATGAGATATGGTGTTTTTCCATTAATTATGCAAATTAGGAATCTATTTGCATAATTGGTACCTGCTGATGATCCACTTTCCATAAACTACATATGTTACATGTATTTGAGTCTGATAATGGAAATCACTGCAAATATAGATTTTCCTCGTTAGCTATGCAAATTAAGTCCCAATTAGCATAATTTGTACTTCATTCTGTATATCTCTTTCTAAGCTACCTAACTACTAAATATCATGGAAATCCGTTTTTCCTTTGTTCAGTTATTCTCCTTAGAAGATTTTCACGATAACGCCCCTGCAGTTCCAGAGCAAGCTGCTAGGGGGCCCAAACCCACGCCATGTCTTCATTACACCACAAGCTATCTGACGCCAAAAAATCAAGACCACAGCACATCCAGGTCAAGAGATACAAAAATTGAATTTCTGCTGCAGTACCAAGGTCACATACCAGGGGGCCCAAAATCGACCTTGAATTTCGGCTTCACAACACCTGCCCACATACCAAATATCATCGTAATCCATCAAGCGGTTCTTGAGTTATGTTGACTACAGTGGTCCGGAAACACAAACAAACAGACAAGCAAACACACAGACACACCCAAAACTATATCTCCATTTTTCATGGAGATAATAATAAATTGATGTGGAACAAAATCAAACAAGTTGCTCATTCATTTATGGGTTAAATGCTGCCTTGCTGTCAACTGTAACATTGGTTTATAGATGAAGTTTAAAGGCATTAAAAGTGCCCCTGTGGTCTGATTTAAACATTGTTTAGAGATAGTCGACTTACGCAGGGGCACTTAAAGATCAGCAAAGACATTTAAAGATCTTGAAGACCTTCACTCGACGATTTATCACTAAACGATTTATAAACAATGATATATCAAAGGTGGATAAAACCACAGTATTCCATTGCCTCCATCATAAATCACTAACAATTAAGATGATACACTAAGTTGAAGGTCAATTAATTTAAAAGTGGTGTCTAAAGCTGATATACGGCAGAAACGTCACATGACCTTCCATCTCCAGTTTTTCTTCCATCCCAGGATAGTACGGAAGGTCATTCCAGGTCACTCCTGCCCAAACCCAATTTACTACTATAGCTAGTAGATACTTTCATTTCCTCCAGGGGCAATCATATCAAACTTCCATCACGGCTTTCAAAAATAATTTCATCAGGTTGGTAGAACAATTAGGATATTGGAGTTCTCTTTTTACACAACCAGGAATCTCACCTGCTAACGTTTCGGTGTCTGCCAGACACCTTCCTCAGAGCTTCTGACTGGAGTACTGCTTCTCACCGCTATAATAATAAGGGGGATACATACTTAGCCACGTTTGGGATGGTGTTCTCGCCGCAAAAGCGCCACCTACTTTGGCTAGCAGTGAGATGCAATACTCTAGTCGGAAGCTCTGAGGAAGGTGTCTGACAGACACCGAAACGTCAGCAGGTGAGAATTACTGGTTGTGTAAAAAGAAAACTCCAATATCCTATGTTCTACCAACCTGTTGAAATTATTTTCAGAAGCTGTGATTATAGAAGTTTGATATGATTACCCCTGGATGAAATGAAAGTATCGAGTAGATTGAGTTTGGGCAGGAATGACCATAAATTACCTTCTATATACTATATCCTGGGATGGAAAAAAAATGGAGATGGCAGGTGATGTGACGTTTCTGCCGTATTTCAGCTCTAGACACCACTTTTGATCGGCCTTCAAACTAGCATACCGGTATCACCCACCTGTTTGTCCGCAGGTCCCACAGTTTGATGCCGTCTGTTAGCGCGGCTGTCAGGAACAGGTCATAGGCGCTGGAGGGGTGTGACACGGAGGGCGACCCCTGAGGAGGACAGAATAAGCAAGAGCAGTCAGAGAACATTCATCTCCCAACGGGAGTGACCACTTCTGTCAACATACTGCTGTCACAGGGCTGGCCAACACAGATAGAACACCAACTATTTCTAAGTACAGTTCCCTAAAAAGAGACCCACATAACTGTTAGCCAACACAGATAATACCAACAATTTCCAAGTACAGTAAAAAAAGACCGACATCAGTCTTAGCCAACACAGATAATACTTACTATTTCCAAGTACATTGCTCTAAAAAAGACCCATAGAACTGTTATCCAACACAGAAAATACTATCTACAAGTACTCTTAAACGAGATCCACATCAGTGTTAGCCAACACAGATAATACTAACTATTTCCAAGTACATTGCTCTAAAAAAGACCCATAGAACTGTTATCCAACACAGAAAATACTATTTGCAAGTACTCTAAAATGAGATCCACATCAGTGTTAGCCAACACAGATAATACTAACTATTTCCAAGTGCAGCTTCTCTAAAAAGAAGACCAACATCAGAGTTAGCCAAGACAGATATGCATGACACCAGGTACAGCTTTTCTAAAAAAAAGAAGACCCACCATCAGTTTATACTTCAATGTTTATTGACATCTCGTAAAACAATTCAAGGACTGCCAAGTATCCGTGTATGTGTCCTCACGTGTCATCATCTTACAACTCCCCGCGGGCACAAGGATTTAAGTCTTGTTTTGGTCTGCATTTTTCGGAGGCCAAGTATTCGGGACATCACAACATTAGAGTAGTTGTATAAAATGTTGCCACTCAGCCATGATGCCGCAGACTCAGCTAGGGAGACACTGGGGCTTGGATCGAGTTGCCTAGAAACAGACACTCAAACAAGTACTGGGAAAACTGAAAACACCTGCCGCTTATGTGACATGCACTGAACTGTGTCCACTTCATCACATTTAAGGTCATTGGAAGTTAAGACGGAACATAGCTGAAGGAAGAAAAAGAAATAGACATTCTGAATCTCAACGATATTAGTTCTTTAAAGGAAATCAACTTTTGTGTTTTATCAATGCTTCAAGCCCTAAATTGGGATCAAAACAACACATAAGAAGGTACATGTAGATTTGACATAGAGATCTTTTATAGCTGTGTAAATCTTGACTTAACCCAAGGAACTCCGACTGCACTTTATCTATTACTACAGTATATTCAGAATGACTTTCAGCCCACACTTGATTAAAACAGTATTCCACAGAGAAAGCTATGTCAGGAATGTAATAGTGCCATCTCTATTGATGTAAACAGAGATGTGACAACAGTATGATATATACATAACTGACTCTAGCAGCCAACTACAATAGTGACTTGGTAAACTAAAAGGTTTTCACTGGAATTTGGAGAAATTTTGGCATTTATTCTATTCAAATATTATCGTTGTTTAATTTTGTGTAACTGTTCCATGTTGATGTGTTGCTATGCCGACTGTCATGGTTAATTATGATTGACAGTTTTGACAGTTCGGTCAGAAATGGCTACAAGTCCAAGCATCTTAAGCATGGCCGTCAGATAAGTTGGTCAGAGGTCAGAGAAGTCATTTGGTAGTCAACATCTGAGATGGTCAAGGAGAAAAATATTGAAGGGAGAGGGGAATGCAAGGTTACGACAGAGGGCAATGAACTTGTAGTCAGTCTCTTGTCCACATGAAAGACTGCAAAATATTGGGAAGAACTTTATAGAAGAACTTTATTGCACGCTAATTGTACACGGTACAAAGTATGGCAACAACTCTTAAAAATAATACAAAATAGAAGTATGGAATAAAACTTAACATCCCAATTGCCGCTAGCATATGATTTTTAGTGTTATAATCGAGTTGGTTTAATCGTCAGTTTCGGTATTTTTTCTAATGGCAAAGCAGTCGTTAACATATTTACCTATTTTTGCATTGTGGGGGTTGTTGCATTTGAATATATACTCAAAACAGTCTGTAGCATCGAGACTCTTAAACTCGTTGTACTTGATTTGAGAAATGTGAATAACTTATTACGTAAAACATCATATCTAGATATGTGAAATGTGAAATGTTGGGCCATTTTTAGATGAACATCAGAGTTTTCTATAAATACTGTAAAACTTGAAGTGTTTGTGGTGGTTTAATTTTTGCGTTTTTTGTAGTGACCAAAATCGTAACACTATGAATATGTGAATAACTGTACAGAACTGTTTCAACTGCAAACTTAAAACACCACAAAACCTCTTCTTCCTTCCTACTGCAAAACAAAAACCAACGCAAAAGTAAAATGGATTTACAGTAAGTATTTTTTGACACAGGACAATAGACCGATCCCATAGCCCCGCCCACCTGTCAAAATTAAGAAATACGAAATGAAAACAAAAAAACATTTGACAGACATGGAGCCACTCCCTCATTGGTCAAACCAATAATTGCCAGGTCTAACTGCTAATTATGATAGACAGTCTATTAAAATAGGCAGGTTACAAGAGGTTATTTTCAAACCACGTGTCAGTGACCTGATTATAATCATATGACCGAACAGCCTATAGCCTACAGGTGGGCAGGGTGGGCATGATTCATCTTATAACCAGACATACTATTTCCTGTATAGACGGCAAGACATATCTGGACATGACCATAAAAATTGTTGTGGTTTTTCGATAAAGCTGGCACACCTTTCTAACCTTCTCAAGGACATAAGTACAGGCGTGACACTGCTGAGATTACAAAATGTCAACTTTGGTTAGTCACTGAGGTAAAGAAATAGGTCATCATAATGGAATATGATCGTATCTTGATTTATATCATACTTGGGCCGCGAAAACGGTCCATATGGCTGTTCCGCATCATGTGATGATTTTCCGTATCACACAGGGTTCTACATGTATCACACAGGCTTCCATAGAATATTTAGAATGTATTTCAAGTGCGCCGGTTGCGCCACTGTCGAAAATTCAACACAAAACTCTCTCAACTTCTGCCGCATTCCGCATAGAAATATGTGTTTATTCAGGTGGGTATGACATAAATAAAATACAACACGGCGTATTCCGTATCACCCTCAGTCCCACGGTCGGGCCGGTACCTCAGGCGATACAGAATACACCGTGTTGTATTCTATGTATACAAACAATGTACATGTATATATGCTACACCCATACCTAGTAGTTATAAGATGCTGGACTTTTCACTTCTAGCCTTGACTACATGTCTTGATAACAATATGGATTTCGTGAAAGATTAAGAAGCCTTGAAGTCTTGACATCCAAACTAACTACACAAGGTCACTGCTGATCTTTCTGTTTTGTGAAGACCAAAAAAACTGACCATACTGTAAATCTTAAAACTTTTGCATTGGAATCATTTTCATACCCACAGCAATTTAATGACACCTCAAATAATATGTGTTTCTTATGCAATTTACTACCAGTACTGTTCTACAGAATTGTTTCAGCCGACAATTTTAAAACACTACAGAAACCTCATTTTCCCTCCTACCGCGAAATAAAACCACCACAAAAGTAAATACATTTACAGTAGACAGCCATGTACTGCCTAGCGCACAAATGTATTCAAGCCAGTACCGGTTTAAGCTGGATAACAAGCTGGATATTACTGGATGGCAAAAGGCCACAAGACTCCACTATGCCACGCAACTTCCAGATGTGCTAAAATCTGTTCTAAAATTCTACCTTGTTTTGTTGGTTCATTATATTCAGGACCAGACTGGAACAGGTGGCTGCCCTGGCAATGAGATTAGAAGATAATCAAAGTCAAAACTGATAGCATTTTATCATATTTAGTGTGGATGTGGAGCATTGTGATCTGACGTGTGTCAACGGCATCATAGCCACAAAAAAAAGATGATGGCATTGCCAGTAACATCCTTTTATCACCGGTAGTTCTAAAAACAGACAAGGTCACTGCATGTCTGTCTGTTCTACAGATGTCTAATCTGGCACAATATTTGTACATGAACACTTCTTGAAGCTTGGTTGTAAAAACTTTCGAAAGACTGGTAAAATCTGGATCTCACTTGGGTAACATTAACACATTGATGATGTGCACAAAGCCTAGAAGCAATGTTGATAGCTTTTTTTCTGGAGAAAGGAATCTAAATCAAGTGGACAGTTAATGTTAAGCGACAGTCATCTATGACATCTTCCACTACAGTATATTTGAGCAAATGTCTCAGTACTCATCAGTACTGTCTGAGTCATGTCAACAAGGAAACTGGTCCCGTTACACTCCCTCACTTGTTTGTGTGCATTTCTACGCCTTGCACATCGAACACGCCAGAGGTGCAGGGAGCGGTACACACATCTTCTCCCAAACACAGGCCTTCGCCGAGTGATGTTCTGTTGCCAAACGTGTGTTATAGCAACAGCTCAACAGTGCCACTGCTACAGAACAAATATACAGGACGTTTCAGATAGCAGCTCATCCCTCAAGTAAATGTTATGGGTGACTTGTGACGATTAGTGATATGACTGCCTGAACTCCGCGCTTGTTTTTGACGTCTAGAATGGCAGGCCCCGATTGTGAGCCTTTACTTTGGCAAATATTTGAACACGTCAAACATTCAGGTTCACTGTTGAACTTACTCCTAACACATCGTTACCTGCTTCCGCCTCTTGGCTATCCTTGGCAAGGGCTATGGGAAGGGCATGATAAGGACGTACTTCCTGCTAGCCACAACCGTCTTTCTCTGGGAACACGTTCTCTTGTCTTCTCCCTTTATGTTGTAGGAATTTTCATGAATTTTAGCAAAATAATCCAGAAAAATAGGAAAGATATCAATGTTTTCCATATCTTATCTTAATAAGTGCTTACATTTTACATTCAATTGGTATACAATCATGTAGCTTGTACTTGTTTAGCACGCTTGTCAATAATTAAAGGACATGACTTTGAAATCTGTGTCTTTGTCTTGTCTTGTCACTGTCCTTTTCTTGTAAGAAGACCAGATTCTATAGGTCCCCTGGGTGGCAAGTTTTAATATAATGTATTACTGAAACGTTAAGAGCACCAAGTGGAGTTGAGTGTGTATCCCTTGGAAAAAAAGCCTTTTACTATCCTCCAAAGCAAAAAACAGCACTTATACAAGTTTAACATAAATCAGCATATGGATGGTTTGTAATTGTGTCGTTTACCCAAATTCCAGCAGTTTCCCATGCTCATTAATATCTGCACAAAAATCTGCACAAATACCTAACCCAACTGGTGTCACATGCCAATCAGCATGCCTTCCGTACTAATTGGCTCTGACAGTGGAATGGTTTATGATGAATGGCCTAACACATGACCTTATCCTGCATTTATGAACTTACTCTAACATTTCTTGTACAATGGATTGGATGTATATGCACAGGTGTGCGAAAATGATGGCATACAATGAGGCCTTTTTAGGATTTAAAAAAAAGCCCTTTTTGAGGGCGTACGGGCAGTGATTTGTTATCCACTGTGTCTTGGACACAGTATTGGAAGGTGGAGCCCAATCCTCAAGCTCTCCTTCCACCACCTTTTACATCCCTAACCAAAGTCAGGTACCCATTACTAGTGGAGAAAGTCGTGTAAAGTGCCTTTCCCAAGGGCACAACATAAGTGGCATGTCAAGGGATTCGAACCCAGGACCTCTGAGTTCTTGACCAAACACTCTAACTACACAACACCTCGACATCACTCCAATGACAGGTTTTCTGTATAGCAAGGTAATTGTGTGACAAATGGCAGATTTCCATATCTCACCGCTAAGTGGTTATCATGACAGCCATCAATCATCAGACTTCTGACCAGCTGGCCTGAGGGAGTTTCTGGGAATGTGCACCTGCTATTAGTTGATATACATGTACAATCAACGACATTTCCATTTCGTAGGTCTGGAGCTGAAACAAAAATCAGCTTCACTGTCTCATTCAAGAGGGTCTACATGGGGGGATCCTGGCAACACTTAATACAGCTTGCTATACCCGGAAAATAGCTTGCTTCGCGGAAAAAGGCATGCAGAACCTCATTGAAGTCATCATCCTCAAGGTTCAAATTTGATCTTTCCTCTAAGGAAGGATGTAGGATGTGCATGTACGTACATGTACGAACTGACCTCATCAGCACAGTTTTAACCGTTGGGAAGATGTTGACAGAACTCCTATCCATTCTACTGCTATTGTAAACAGTAGCTAAGATTACTACTGAGAAAAAGAAATGTTGGACCTTTCTTACGTGTCACATCGACTTCCTCGAATGTACATGTACGTACTGATCTCATCAGCACATTTTTAACCATTGGGAAGATGTTGAGAGAACTCCTATCCATTCTACTGCTTCTGTAAACAGTAGCTAACATTACTACTGAGAAAAAGAATGTTGGACCTTTCTTTTGTGTCACATCGACTTCCTTGAACGTACATGTACTGATCTCATCAGCACATTTTAAACCATTGAGAAGATGTTGACAGAACTCTTACAATCTAATGATACTGTAAACAGTAAGCTAAGATTACTACTGAGAAAAAGAATGTAGGACCTTTCTTTCGCGTCACATCGACTTCCTCCAACAATGTGGCAGTAACGTTAGGATGTGCAGGTTTATTTGTACTGCCAACTCTGTTTTATCAACCTGTCAGCGGTACAACAACTTAAACTGTCATGGGAAAGCACTCAGAGAAAGGTAGGGCCAGTTTAACACATGCCACAGGCAAATGCTTTGAATATTTTCGTGAAGGGCGGCTCTATATACATTTGTAAGTTTGACGAAATCCTAAGCTACTCAAGAAGTGATATTGCACTATTTCTGCACATTATGTCATAAATCTAGTATCATTATCAAAACGTAATGCTAGCATTAAGCAGAGAGGTTAAAGATCTCTCTTTTAGTGTTTTAAGTTACAAGAGCAGGACTTTTATTCCTTCAGCCATAAATGTTTAAGGAGCTTGTGGCAAGAAATTGATATAAGGAAACTTTGGATGCGATTCACCAATTCTGTGAATTCAATAAGGAAACTTTATAAAAACTTTGGGTGTGATTCACCCATTCTGTGGAAATGAAATTTTATAAAAACTTTGGATGTGCTTCACCAATTCTGAGAAAATGAAATAAAGAAATGTTATGATAACTTTGGGTGCGACAATAAACAAATTCAACAATCCTATTTCTCTGGCCACTGTTAGATATCCAATTTTACTCAGGCTGACACTTGCATGCAGTTACAGGAAACAATGACATCACCACAGACTGTGCACTGGAACCGATGACAGAAATTTCCTTATATCCTTGCAACTAATTGGGAAACAAGTGCTTTTGAAATAACAGGCATTTTAGCCAAACTTCTTATAAGGATATTGAGATTGGTAAGCCTTTTTTGGTGAATATAATTATCTGTTGAATATGCGATAATGCCATCTAAGAAGGTCGAGGCTATTGACAGGATGAACAATGATTTTTCTTGCACTATTGACAGGAATAGAATTTTGTTACGAACCAATTAGAGCATACCTTAGAGACTTTGAAAATCTTGTGGATACCAGCTCATGATCTGTCAGTCCTAACAATACAGACACCCCTTATATAATAGTCTAACTGTGCAAGGCTTAGCGTAAAAATGTTATTGAGCTTAGTGTTAGTATACACGAACAGAAAAATTTATGCCTTTACAGTCTGTCTTATGTCAACGTCTGAAAAGGGCAGGTAAAGATGACGGCTGTCAGTTCCGGGCAATGTGCCTATACTGTTGGCTACAGATGACATTAAGCTGCACTACTATACAAACTGGGGGTTCTTGTCAATGTCAAACTGCCACTTAAGTAAAAGACTTAATGCTTAGTCCTTAAAATTTTTCTAAACAGTCAGTCAACCGACAGACGTTTACATTATAACTTTTGTAAAGCTACGGTATGTACACTGGCATTACACAATGTAATCTTGCTGTCAGAGTGTTTTTCCTTGCACAGCTGTAAGACTGGCCCACACCTGTTTCCCACCTGTGGCACACAACGAGCTGTACACAAGTGCAAGTACAAGTGCACGTGCACCATACGCTCCATCTGGCACTAGGGCGGACTACACTGGCAACAGGAAACACATCCTCGGGCATCTCAACCCCGGGTACCAACCTTTGGACTTTCCATTCTTGACGAGGGTCTGCATGGGGGGGTCCCGACAATGCTTTACGCTGAATTCAGAAGAACCCCATACGTATTATGCTAGAATCAAGGAAGGGGAATACGCATAATTTGGTCACTTCCCTAAAAATCACACGACTATGACGCTTTCCCTACGAAGTACGGGAAATAAAAATAGGCTGCCTACGCCTGAGGGAAAAGAGCATGCAGGACCTCCTTAATATGCTGAACAGATGTGATATCAAGGAATGAACTTTGGGCCCACATGCCCTTTTATGGCAGAACGTAATCAGACATCTTAATTAATGTACTGTAAATACATTCAAGTTTGCAATGAATTATAAGTTGGCCATAGGGAGAAAGTGGAGTGTTAACGGTGGTTTTTAGTTCCCAGTTGAAAAAAAAGGTGGTAGCTGGACAGAAGAAAGAAGTAGCATTTTAATGGTGGTTCTAAGTTCACATTGAAGAGGTTAAAGCAAAAACCTTGAACATAAAATCACAGAGGACTTAAAAATGCATTTACAGTAATTCATGGTTGGACCACTCAAACTTGATGTAGAGTGCAACTGGTGCATTTTATGTATACTGTGTAATCGGCGCCTGAATTCAGCATAAAGTGAAGACAGCCTGCCAATTTTGACGCAATATATATCCGCTGTCTTTCCGAATCTAGCGTACAACGTTAGCGGTTAACGCTCCATGCAGGCGCCCTTAAAAGCATTGAACTTGTAGATGAAGAGTTTTCATTGGCTCAAAGTCTATGTCAAGAACCTGGCGTAAAGTGAAGACAGCCTGCCAATTTCGACGTAATACATATCCGCTGTCTTTCCGAACCTAGCGTACAACGTTAGCAGTTACCCTTCCATGGAGGCGCCCTTAAAAACATTGAACTTTTACATAAGAAGTTTTCATTGGCTCAAAGTCTATGTCAAGAACCTGGAGACTGATTTAGTGCTAAGCACATTCACACTTCTGCCCCAGTGTAATATGTCAAATACGTGTAAGTTGTAAACGTGCACCTGGGGATATAGGCTTTCTTTTATCAACTCTCCCTGTACCATGTTTGCTTGGTTGATGAAATACATTTTGCATCTTTAATAAAATTGTAAATGCCGGTGCTACCATAGAAGGCCATAAGTTCTGTAATCTTCAAGTGCAGAGTCATCATTTTTGTCACAATGCAATCCTTATTGAGCTGCATTTTCATCCAAATTCTCCCTGTTGATTAGTCATACAAGACTGGTAACACTAGACTAACCTGAAAACCTTCAAATTTACCCCGTTGGCATAATGCAGCCTTTGTTCTGAGAAAGGCACAGGTATTGCGAACACCCAGAAACATGCGTCATATACATTTCGCATGTCTGCTTAGGTCTAGATGTCCTGTTTGGTTATTTCTGGTGTCTTATTTCTTGTGTATGACGGCTAAGCACTGCTACATGTCAGCACTGATTACAATGTTGCACACTTTAGCCCAAAGTGATTGATATTCTGGAGCACCTTTGCTCTAATCGCAATTTTTAAAAGTATCCGTTACTGCAGAATGTCTCAACTCGGCCAGCAAAACACTGATGACAGTCATATATAACGCGGTTCTCTTCGGTGAAACCACGCGGAAGACATTCCACGACGCTCACCGTACAGACATGTGATGCCACTGTTTTTCGATTGACTCAACCGAGGGCGGGTAACATCCTCGCACACTGTGACACTCTTCCAACTCTGTGACACCTTAGTAAATCCGACATTCTTCGTCGTTCACTAAACGGATACACAACGCTGCCCAAGCTGAATCACCGGTATTGTCTGAACGCTGGTCTGCCAATAACTTGAAGTTGATCTTATCTCGCTTCCGATAAGGTATCTGTCATCAGCACGACAACTAAGACTCGCAGATTACCGCTACCACGTTCAAGCTGAGCGCCACGCCGATTCTGTGAAACCTTACGGGACGAAAACATTCCATTTCGCTAACTTTACAGACGCACAACATTCCAAACATTGAGTCACTGTCTTTGTCAAAATCTTGGAAGACTAGACTTAGCCTTGTACCTGATCTTATCTTACTCAGTATTTAGCTTTCATCAGTTTCATCCTAAACCCTTTCACCTTCATAAAATGACAATATAGGAAGGAGCGAAGATAAGAAAAGATGAGAGGAAGGCCTCAGGGAAGGAAAGGGGGGCGGAAGGAAGGATACTGTGGAAGGAAGGATGTGTGGAAGGAAGGAATGCTGAAAACAGATGATTGGTCTTCATTAAACTTGACCTTTGCCTACACAGATTAGACCATCAAAAAGTACAACCCTTTTTAAAGTCCTAAGCCCCACAGTAGGGTTTGGGTTGGCGTTAGGAAGGGCATCCAGCCGTAAAAACTCTTGCTACAAAAAAGACTTGCACTTGATGAGGAGTCCCCTATCCATGTGTAAGCACGTCCAACCCCCATATGATGGGGAATAAAAGACGTTAAATTGGAGAGAACCCTGTCTTGATCCTCCATACAAAGCCTTAAGGTCCTCATTCTAAAGCAGTCCTAGAGTTGTGGGACATGCAGACACGGTCCCCGCCACATACATGTAACTACAGAAATCAAAAGGCCACAAACAGCCTCAGATGTGGCGAAAAACATGTCATGTCGACCACTAGACCTCGAAAAACAACCTGACACAAGATAGCTACTCTGTGATCACCTCTTTCACTTCTGTCCAATTACTGTGAGAAATCTTTCTCCAACAGAGGACGCAAGGTAAACCTGTACCTGCTACTTATCCCCGAAAAGTACCAGACCGGTTAATTTCTTGCAGGTTGTTCTAGCAAAAAGAAGACTTCTACACACACAAAAAACATAAGGGAAAGTTCAAGCAAGGAGATTGAAATGTCTGAATAAGCTCTAAAAGTGTTTTCTTTCCCATTTTCATTTTTCTCTCTCAGTGAAACCAAGGAGGTTTAATCATGGTGAAACAAACCTGTGGGTAGACACAATTGTAGCAACCTGTTATCATTGTTAACATTACATCTTTTTAATGACTATTGAATGGAAATGTTGAAGTGCAAAAGTTTAGTACTGAAAAAAAACTTTCTGGCCTTGGCACTTCTCCACCCACACTACACCCAGGTGCTGATATAAAAGTATTTGTTGAACCGGAAGTTCAAGCTATTACATGCCCTGTTTGGGATTTGCGTTAGTCCAATGACTGTGGGTCAGGAATGACACCAATGTAAGGTATGTATCCTGTAAACAACTTTCTTTTCCGCAATGCCAGACCATGCAGACAGGCCATTCAAATGATTACTTGCCATTTTCTGCCTGGTTGAGGTGTGTGTACAGTTTTCAACCCGCAGGAAAATACAGCAAAGATGTTGACATGTCTCAGTTTGCCCGTGAAGCTGTCTGAGAGTGTTTGTGCGCGGTAACTTGTTCCTCTGCCTGGCTTTGTCTTCAGACCTTGAAGGAAGTTTACGAAAAAACACCTGTAAGCTTTGAAGTGTACACCTGACTGTGTGTGTCGACAGGTGCGTTGTAGGGTCCCAAGGGGCTGCTTTGAAAGAAAAGCCTTGGATCTAACCTTGGAACAGTTGCAAAGCAATACGTTACCAAGACATGTCAAGCATCAATAGTGGAGAATGTAACTGACCCATCCCCCTTAAGACTGAATGACAGATCACACCAGTGTCCACCTTGTCTGTGCATTGTGGTTATGCAAAGATGAGGGTCTGCATGGAGGGATCCTGGAAATGCTTCACGGTAGATTTAAGAGGGACAGCAATACTTAACAATAAATTCAGGAGAGCTGGCAACGTTAACCGATAGATTGATCTGTTAGTGCTAAAGGTTTTGGGAACGATTTTATTGGATTGTATTTAATTGTATTCAGCTGACTAGAAGCAATTGTCTGTGAATACAGACAAAATTGGAAGCTCTGTTGTGACTCCCGCGTCGCGTGCCTGCGAAGCTGGTGTGTTACACCTAGAGGCGGTTGTACCGGCTATATAGATACAGATACAGACTTTGGGACACAAATAATTTATCTATGCTTAACAATGAATTTGGGATAACAAATAAAATGTTACGTAGTATTAAAGGGGCCAGTTACACTTCACAAATGATTTACCAGCAATGCTTAACATTGAATTAGAGTGGCCATCTACGATTAATGGTGAATTAAATCAGCTCGCAACGCCTCATCGAAAAAGGCATGCAGACCCTTATAGATGGTGGATACTGGCCTTTACCAGCCAAGGACACAAGGCTCAGTGAAATTGTTGAAAACCTCTGACCTGTATACTTGGAGAATGAAAACAACCCTGGAGCTCCAAATAAAAAAATATCCATTCACTGGAGGGGAAAAGCTTGTAGGTTTAACCTGTTTGAACAGGAAAGTGAGATAATCCTGTTGCCATTTGGCAAGCCCTTTAACACCTAAATGAAGAGATGGGGGACTGGCTAGCGTAGTGGGTAGTGACTGCCTAGAGCACCTTAACTCAGGTAAGAAATATGTGCACACCTTGTTGTCCCATGCAAAAGGCAAATAGCGAACATTTTCTCACTGACCATGTGAATTTAGGAGGACTGAAGGTCACTCACAGTTTTTGTTACGAGCAAAACCATGACAGTAGGAAAGGAATTCGACATACTAGTATTATCAGAATGTTAGCACTTTTAACTACATTGCTGCCATTCTTTATCATATACAATGAGACCGTGAAGACCCAAAGGAGGGAAAAGAATAGAACTCACTTTGTTCTGGCAGATAGCATGTACCGGCCTGGAATGTACGTCTGGGATGGTTCGGACGCTTCTGGCAACATTCATGTCAAACACCTCCATGCTCCTGTTTGACCCCGCACACAAAACAATGTCTGGGGGGAACAGGTGATTAAGGATCATCTTATCTGTGTTCTTGTGATTTAAAACAGGTTTCTGCTGAAAAGAAATCATCATGCCAAATCATTAAATATATATGATAACTTTATTGCTTGACAATTGTACAAGGTACAAAGTATGGCATCCACTGGTACATGTACATAGATAAAGTTCTAGTAGGCTGATCAATCTATCTAATACAATACAGTGTAGTAGTATGGGATGACAATGGGATTTAATAATTATTGAAGGAGTTTCTAACGTCTAGACATTTTGTAATATATATAACTCACATATAAATGTATTACATAATCATGCGTTTATCATTCAATGCCAGAATCTAGTCTACAGGAATACTGCTAGAGAAGGGGATCGACGAAAGAGATTGTGGATGAGTGCTCCTTCGCGGGAAGAATTCTGAAGAATTTCAACACAACTGTTACTGAAAATTGGTGTTCTTCCAATTAGTGGACCGAAAAGTCTAGCAGATATATTTGAGGGGAGAATGCAAGGAGTATGTAGAGTCGCTACTTTTCTAATGTCATTAGAAGAAGAATCTAATGCAGAGACTGTGATTGGTTGCTATTGTGTGTTCAGGAAAGTCTTAAGTAAACATTAATTTTTGATTACTGAAGGAGAATGCCGGACAGCATCTGAAAGTCTGTCATTTCTCAAAAACTTGTATAGACTGAATTGAAAATATCATCTTTCATTCTTGGATGCCTAACTTTCACAAAATGTAGTATTGTAAATGCATTTAAGCTTGCGTGGTTTTTATTTAGCTATGGCAAAAATGGAGTGTTCGCAATGCTATAGTTACAAACTGCTGCAGTATTGGACAAAAATGTTTGCGGTGGTTTTAAGTTCGCGGTGAAACGGCCGCGGCAAAAACTGCCAACACAAAACCACAGCGAACATTTCTGCATTTACGTGCAGTAACCATCACAATTTTTCGTACGCATCAGCTGTTCACGACTATTACATTCTAAATATGTAGGGAAGGTACAGAGGAATTCTATGAGAAAGGAGTTACATGTAAATCAATCCTCTCTCTGATACCTCATGTTGCAACTTGTACAACTTTTGGTGTCTGAACGACCCAGTAGCAGGTGTGTGGGACAGACGGTCATGCAAGAAAAATCCCACCCAGCGACACCAGAGGGGCTTTGCTGACAGAAAAGGAGGGGGATTGTTTGATTATCGAGACTTTGTCGGATACAAATGACAGAAGGGGTTCTTCCAGACGGAGTGAGACCGTGAATGGAGCGGTCCTTAGGTGGAATGTGCATGATGAGGTCGGTCAGGTTTGACAAAGTGAGGCCACACCAATTTAATTTGTTCCTCTCAGATTTTTTCAGAAAAAAATTGGAGCGACAGGGTGAAAAAAAAAAAAATATGATCAATGTGACCACCCTTTTTAGGTATGTGCAGGCCTTTATAAGCTTTTTTCAAATTGGTGGCTATTGAGTTTTACAACTGAACAAGTAGTAAAATTGGGAGTTAAAATTTGTGAATGGGAATAGTGACCCAATTTTTTTTTCAAAATGGGAAAAACAGGACAGGCTATTCCGAGAAGCAACAAATTAAATTGGCATGGCCTAAGGTTTGACAAAGTGAGCAACATGGGCAGGGCCAGAGTCTCTTTATCCAGGCAGGATTACAAATAGGTGATTGTGTTGCCGTTAACAGATAAAGGATGCTTGGTCCAGAATCAAGAGGTCCTGAGTCGAACTCTCTGATATGCCACCGATGTTGTGCCCTTGGGAAAGGTATGACTTTCCCCACTCCACTCAGGTGTAAAAATGGGTACCTGACTTCAGTTGGGTAGGTAAAAGTCGGTGGAAGGAGAGGAATGGTATTGACATTTTTTTTGTACCTTTCAATACCATGCCCTAGACACAGTGGATTAACAATCCACTTTAGGTGTAAAAATGGGTACCTGACTTCAGTTTGGTACTAGGTAAAAGTTGGTGGAAGGAAAGGGGTGGGCTTTACATTTTGTTTTACCTTCCAATACCATGCCCTAGACACAGTGGATTAACATTGAACCCACTGCCCTACGACCTTAAAAAGGCTATCATGGTACTATCTTTTACAAACAAGCCCATGCAACAAAAGTCTCCCTCATCTTCACTGGGCACGGAGGGATAAAGAAGACAAAACCTGAACCTAGCTTCAAGGTGGTATTGACAAAGGTCACAGAGTGACTTTCACCAAAGTGGGTTAAACCAGCCCTTTCTTGTTCCTGATTGGCATTAAATGTCAGCGCGATTATGAGCTTATCTTTTTTTCCACTTGGTCTTACAGCACATCTGTTTGTAATGTTTTCAGTTACGCACACTTCAAAGAGATTTCTTTACGTAATATTGTGCCGTTCCTGTAAAGGAGGATCAGGAAGAATAAAGGAGATAGAACCATGATCAAAGAGAAAGGGTTTCTTTCAAAGGGAGCAGCGTGTAGTCCATAGAGGATCCTAATTTGCCTTTGAAGATCTACTCTCCTGTGTAGACCAAAGTCAGACTGGGTGTCCTGAATCCTTGCAGTTGGACTGCAGATGTGAGTGTGCGTGATATTGGCAATACTACAGAAGCTTTCCCTACAAGACTTCAAGACTCAAAAAATAAGCCTGTCTAACTTCAAAGGTTAGATCTTATGCAATGGTGACTTACAGTGAAAAGAGACGTGTGACCGCAGGAACTTGTGTGACCAAAAAAATGCAATGAACATGAACTTGAAGAATATGACTGTCACAATGATCCTTGTAATAAACAGTATAGTTACTAACTATATGAAGATGAGCGCCAATCGCTGTTTAAGACAATAGGATTAGACAAGAAATGTACAAAAGTGTCAAAGCAGGACACTTTTATATACCTGATGTCATGTAAGAACGAACATATAATAGACAAAATATGTAGTCATGTTTCCAAATGTTTCAAAAAGAGAGAAGAAACTACCCGGTACAAGGTGATCAACATTAGTTTAGCAACAGTACTCAGTTTGTCTATCTTTTAGGTTTTCAATGTTAGAATGTAGCTGATTATCAATTCATGTTTTGCATTATGCTTCCTATATAGACCACGTGTGGTCATCTGTGCATTTAGCCCATCTGGGCAGGAATATGCAATAAAGACTATTATATTATATAGCACCTGTTGCACAAAATAGCCAAAATACATTGGACATCATAACGTTATGGTAGAGAGGTATTGGGAGTGCTTAAGACTTCTTTGTCTAGAGAGAATGGGTCAGTTGTGGCGAACCTTTGCAAGACAAACATGGCAAATGTGCCCTGACGGGGAGATAGTGACCAGAAGGTGTCCCGAGATGTGCATTTGACTGTCTAGCCTCTACCAGGCCCCGCGGATGGCTGGAAAAATAGTAGAAGTTTGCCAAATGAGTGAATACATGTACATGTAGTATGCCAAGGGAGTCGGCTACGGTGGTAGGGATCATTTGCCATCCACGGTCGCAAACTGTAACTTCTGTAGCGGACTAACTTCTCTGGGATGTTATCCGTCTATTTGGCCAATTTCTACGATTTTTCAGCGACCTGTGGAGCCTGGTAGAGGCTAGAGACTGTCTGCAACAGTAACTCTCACGGTGCAACAACATGTGTTCAGTCATGTCTGCAGCCTGCCTCTAAATCTCACATCAAAAAGCCTCCTTTGTCTATATCCGGACAACCCACATAATTTCTATGGCCCCCTTACGACATCAAACACCCAGTTTTAAAGAGACACTTCTGCATAAGCATATCAAGTGTACTTTGCACATGCATTTCACAATCTGATAGACAAATATCGGAGCAAAGGCGAAACATTGTATTTGGGCACGAGTCAAAATCTATGTAGAGATCACACCAAAATTAACTTCTTCGTGGGGGGGACCAAATGTTGTGTCAATTCAGCTGGCTTGACAAAACAAGAGGATGACAACAAGTTCAAAAGTCTGCTAATAAAGAAACTGTTAACTGGCAGGTTGTCACCCTCGGGGCATACGGTACGTGCTTTGTACGCGATGATATTGCCGGAAAATATCCTCGGGGGTGTACACTCAGCAGTGGGTAGCCTTCACCTTGAACTAGAGTTGGGGAACTACAGCGTGCAGACTACATGCAAGTTTTCATTAGAGCAGAATGGTACGTTTAGTAGATGTTTGATGCTACAGACACTGGGGGCATCTCACTTGCATTGATGATGATCTGGTTGTCAGATGCACCTGTTGAAGCTGTCACTGTCTCTGACAGAGATAAAACTGGGGATACTATAAATGCATTTAAGTTCGCATGTTTTTTATTTCACAATAAGGGGAAAATGGAGTGTTCGCAGTGGTTTTTAGTTCACGGCAGTCACATACTGCTACAATATTGGACCAAAATGTTCGCGGTGGTTTTATGTTCGCCGTGAAACGGTCGACCCAAAAACCGCCAAATAAAACCACCGCGAACATTTCTGCATTTACAGTAGCATGTGGGATGGTGGCGTAAGGATTTGAGTTACATAACAAGGGGAGGTTATAGGTTTAGCGGAGTTTCCTGTGGAAACGTTTCCAGCTATGTTTACAGTTACTAATTGGATACAATTTGCAGCCACGTAAATTTCACGGATTTCCTAGCATCAGTCCCCAAAGATTAGCAAGGATTTCCTCTTAAGCCTTTGGATAACTCTAAGTGAACAAACATGGACAGCTATACCACAACTACTATTGGACAACAAACATATTTGTAAATGCAGAAATATTTGCAGGGATTTTATTTCACGGTAGGGAGAAAATGGGGTGTTCAAGGTGGCTTTGAGTTTGCGTTTGAAACTTTAATAGCACTACAGTCAGATAATGGAACGGCTTTTTGCGGTGGTTTAAGAAAAACGCAAACATGAAACCACCGCGAACATTTCTGCATTTACAGCATTAGAATTCAACAAGATGCTAAAAACACTGAGTTGTGGAAATGTACAGGTAACAAATTAAAGAGAACTGTCTCAAAAGTAGCAGAAACACACTGAAGCATCATGTTACAGGTCTTCCCTTGGTGGCCATAGAAAGGATACAGGAGTAGAAGCCATTGACAGCAGACAGAGCTGTTATCTGTTGAGTCTTCTCCATTGTCAGTGTCTTCACCAGCTTGTAGCGACTTTTGGTTTGATACCTGAAGAGAAGACATTAAAAGTTGTTAAATAATGATATAATTTCATAATTCTTATTTGGACTTCAGTTACTTTGGACTCTTCCAGTGTATATTGGAAAAAACTGTTACACTTTGGTTTGATACAATCATCTATGTTGTATTGTATTGAATATAAATCATGTGTAAAATCCCAATATGATATTCAAAATCATGCATCATATCAGTATGTAAAATGATATTCAAAATTGTGATCATATCAGTTTACAAAATGCTGCACTGATGTGTATTGATTCTCAGTCATTTTTGCGTTTCGGCGCATGCGCGCCGGAACGCATTGTCCTGGCTTTTACCTTCAAGGAAGGAAGCTTGGTTCAACCAAGGAGGTTCCTTGGTTCAACACTGTGTCGCACACAATAAGACCTTATATGGCAATACGTTCCCAAATCCTTGTATAGCCGTTGCCTTATATGGCAAGAGAGCACGAAAAGGCAGGCAGGCTAGATTTGCATGTGACACAGGAGGGCGACCGCATGTAACTGCTACAACTGTTCGGAAATATCATTGCATTGTGGTTTCGGACTTTGATATCCTGAAAAATGACCATATTACATCTATTCCACAAGATTGCAGAAGAAAAAAAATGATTTCGTCAAGAAAACGACCAAAAATCGGCATAAATGATACCATATAGTGAGGTTATAGCATTACGTCCAGAGTGATTAGTTACGTACCGCAGCTTGGCCGATCTTGCAACGCGAAGCACTTCGGACCCAGAAGATACGGGTTCGTGTCCGTGCATGGATTTTTTTTTTCTTTTTAGATATTGAATATCAAAAATATATATTGATATTATATTAATCTATCAATATCATATTTATGAATATCATTTTTTTTCATTAATAAATAAAGAAATATTTTATATTTGTTATTTTTAAATATTCATTTAATATATACAAGGCTTTTGTCTTATGAACAGGACTTCATAGATTCCAAACCCGGCATTCGAATTTTTCTGTTCATTGTAATGGAAAATACCGTGCAGCGGCTCCTATGCGCGGTAAGATGATTCTTGCAAAACACTCGCCACTAAACTTCTATCCCCGATGTAAACAGAGGCTCTTGATGTTGTTTGCAAAACAGCGATTCTTTGTTACAGTAGCAAATGCTCCATTGTCTAGTATCGACTTCATTCAGACAACACGGACGTGGAAAGTGGCGCCCCTCGGCACAAAACTATGGGAATTTTCATGAATTTTAGCAAAATTACCCAGGAAAATAAGGAAGAAATGTTGTAAATGCGGAAACCAGAATAATACGGATGAGGTAGCTGTTGATTTGTTTGACATTTGGTAGTCATTTTAGATAGAACCTTAGCTGTTATGAACTTCTATTTCACTTAATTACCATAGTGCTGATGATTCAATGGTGCTTTTTCAAATTTTATGTTTTATTGCGTGCCATGTACATAATTACATTGATAGCTTTTATAATGAGCCTATTATACATTTTACAAATAAGTACAAGTTGTAGGCCAAGACCAGCTTTTTCAAAAGCACTTAAGTTAAGTGACGTAACTTCAAAATTGCTTTCCCCAATCTGCCTTTCTCTATTAAAACAGTACTCATTTCCCAAAATGACAATTTTTCTTATAGACTGAACAGCCCTTGAGTGACTTCCTCTGGCAGATTTTACTTCAAGTAAAGGGAAAAGACAATTCACACTCATAAACGTAGCCGAAACGCCAGCTTTTTTTAAAAGCTCTTGTTTATAATATAAAGACTTGAATTATGACATTGTAATATTGCAATAAGATGAATTCCATCCAATGAATTATGATACTATAATATCATATCGATATCAGTATCAAGTGTTGTACTGATATGTTATCCAGCTAATGACCTTTCATTTCAGTAGTACAATTACATAAACATTCAGACTTGAATAGAAAAAAATACATTGCATAAACAAAAGATAGTAAGGCCTACGATCCCAGAAAGACTGCCAGTTCTAAGAACACCCTTGCAGGTGCATAGCGCAGCTGGTTTAGCAATCACAGCCAATTTGTTTACGATTTGCAAACAACCGAAATACCAAATCTGTGAGACACCAGCCGAACATATGTCAACGACCCATTTAGGATAATTTACCCTGTCGCCGAAGAAAAGAGTCAACCACGCGAGCGCTGATATCTGTTTCAGAACATTACTGGCGACCTATTGTCATGACACCTATGCCCTGCCGATTTCGTAAGTTCGTAATGTCCTTCTGGGCATGTTCATGAAAAAGCTCAGTGAGTCAAGATGAAGGTATGACAAGGACAGGTGTGTTGAATGCTTGATCTTTTGCAAGGACAAAGAGGATTACCCAGGTGATGGTAATGCCCACTACTGGGTAATACTGAGTGTTACGTTCGACACTGATCGACAGATAAGGACAGGTCTCACCTCAGATAACATGTAGGGCAACAACTGCATGACTTGGATTTTTACGAAGAATGCCCTCAAAAACAAAAAACACCAAACAGCAGGTTCCAAGTAAGCTTCACCAGGTCATCAAAGATCAACTGCATCCTAAATATAGGACACTGCTGCAGTTGGGAATTTTGGACATGTGAAGTGTAGAATATGATATTTGGCATCATTTCACGAGAAAATACAGTATTATGCAGACGTTCCTATACAGTTACAACATTCAGTCCTTCATCTATCTATGATTCTTAAGTATGCTAATGAGCCTGTCAAGAGTGATTTCCTATATCCTAAATTTTGCCGTAAAGAATTATAACATCTTGTCTTTCTCTCTAGATCTGACAATACTAATAAATGTACAAGTGGCCTCCAGCATCGAATTTGTACTGTTTACATAGAGTGGTGAAAGTTAATGACTTGGGACAATGGTATCCAGCTACGATCAGGGCATAATGGTAGGCCGATGTGGTTATGATACTGGACTCATGACTCCTAATGACCCCAGCACTATTGACCTGAGTACTAAATCAGTAAGTGACAGTAACTTGTCAGTCCCCTAATTTACAACCTGTTTACAGCTTCGATGTCAATACTGTAGTACAGGTCTCAGTAGATAAAACTGGCAAGAGCCTGTCAAATTAACCCAGTTTAACTATCATTACTGCACTAGTAGTAGCCATACAGTAGTGTCAGTAAGGGTTCACTAATTCTTCCCAAATCATCATCATTATCACATTGTTCAAACAATAACTCTCACAGGGTTTTAGGACGACCTTTGCATAATTGTTTTTTTCTTTCTTTTCACTTGAAAGAACAGGAGAGATTTGGCAGACGCACAAGTATGCGTCTGATCCCCTTATCAAAGATCTCTCTCAAATTATTGCTGGGGGGCATCAAGATTCCATCCACATGGGCCCAATCTCTTTTGTGGTCAATGACCTTTTATTGCAATAAATATGAGGACGTTTCAGCAGCTTGACAGTAGTATGTAAGGTATTCAGGACTCAGAACCCTCAATACGGCCTCGGTCAGTGGACACTACCGCATTTTCTCGAATAAAGTAAGCACCCCAATTAAAGTGCGCACCCCCTATTTGTGGCAAGTAGCAGACAAATCTGCAGGGTTGAAACGTAAAATGAGAAAACTCAAATAAAGTATGCATCCCTTCTGCACAGGTCTTGAAAAAAGTTTTAAACAATCTATTATTGCCATTTTTCAAAATCTGACAATAATGAATAGTTTTAAAACTATTCATTAATATCAAATACCATATTGTCTTCTTCCCTAAACATTTATTTCTATGGATCTTATGATGCTGTCCCAAACTACTTGTGCCAGTGTTCCACTGGGTTCCTGTCTGATTTGAAGTCCCCTCTTCCCATTTGTCCAGGCCATAACCTCAAATAAAGTACGCACCCCGACATTGGCAATGACTAATCTGATGCCTTTTGGATTTTGAAAAGTTTAAAAAGTGCGCAGTACTTTATTCGAGAAAATACGGTAGTAACAGTGTTTGTGATGTCTGAACAGACGCATGTTGTGAAATGTCCTGCAAATCAGGTCCTGCATATTGAACACCTGTACCTCCTAGGCAGCATTTTGAGGTTCAACTAAAGAGCAAGAAAACAACGAAGCAGGAACAATAATATATCTTTAGTGCCTACTTTCAGCCGATGGAGGTAAAGCTGAAATAACACGCAGTTGTAGCAATTCTCATGTGCGAACGTTCCAAGTGTAATGACTCTTTCAGTGCAAAACAAGCTTTGAGAACATTCGTTCGTTTCTTCGTTCATTCGTTTGTTCTTTCAATCCTTTGTAGTGCCTAGTGGCACATAGGTCAGCAAGTTTCCTTGCTATTTCAGCAGCATGGTATATCTTTACAGGGAGAGGTTGCTAGCCCTTCCCCTTAAAGGTGCTCGAGGCAACTCCTTGAAGAGGGAACCCCATTTCACATGATCCCTTCTGGAAGACAGGTGCAGCCTAAAATGCAGGACACTGAACAAATTTGATGTCATACAATACCTGACAGGTACAGTGGCCTTAACTCCATGTCATGACAGAAAAATAGACTACATAATTCTTCTTCCAAAATCTAAGTGCTTATATCATAAAATCATAGTCTTCCTTTAACCAGACACTACAAGTATATGTATGTACAAGTGTCTGCTCCTGCAGGAAAGCCAGCAGTCTCATCACCAATTTCAGACCTTGATAGGTTAGCCTCGGGCTTCATAATCATCATCAGCCAACGTGCTTATGCATCGTCAGGGTTATACAGCCCCTTGCGACATACCATATCGTTGGCAGATACAAGACGGGGATACGCCAGTTCTCCCGTCCGGGTAAATGGTGTAAATCACTGTATGGCTGATACGAGACGGAGGTTCGCCAGGCCTCCATCCGGGTGATTTGTAGTGAATCACCAACTCCAGAAAGAAGGATTTGGACCATTGCACATGGGGGCATGCCCCTACTCTTTTTCGAAAGGTGTGGTGGGTTCTTAGAACGTTTAATGTGCGTAGGGTGTGGCTCTCCCTAAACACGGAACCTCCATCTGAGGAACTTAGATACTATTCTCAACTGTTCTCAACAAAAGTACGCTATATAACAGGAATTTTTGAATTGAGTTGGAGAAAAGTTTAATTCTTCGTCATGTATTTTACCAACTCAGATGAAATTTCTTGCTAACTTCGAATGTTCACTGAAATGTTACACCTTCCATGACAGTCAGTTTAAGCCTCAGAAATCTTTGTCATGTATTCTTAAAAAGACTCGTGCATTGTTGGCAAATGAACCGCTTCCGTCAGACATTTTTATTTCCCTCTCATGTCAGAATTACGTGACTTTATTACGCAACATAAGTTCAAACCTCTTATAAGCGTTTTGCATATTTGACCTCTGTTATCACATGTTGCACATTCTTTCATATAGAATTTCAAGGTCTGTACATTTTAGAGCTCAGATGTCTATTATGTATGGGAGGGGGGCATTTCCATGACGTTCAGTAATGAAGACATCAACAAAATGCTTTATTATCATTGAATATCAAAGTTATTGAAATCAAATTTGTCAATGTAAGCAAATGAGCACCAACAATAGCACAGATATTGTTGCCGCCCATATAAAAAGTCTCCAAACTTTTTGTGTTAGGTTTAGTTTGCTTAACCTTACACCTGCTAAGGTAGCCATTTAGTGCCAAATTTGTATTGGTTATGAGGTTAGGCAGCAGGGAGAAGGTTAATCAGTACATAAACAAAAATACATGTACAATTAGTAAGAGAAATTATATGTCTTGATATGTTGAGCCATAACTCTTTTAAAGGGAACTCAAGCAATATTAGGGCCTGAAAATCAGATTTTGAAAGTCAATTTATTTCTAATAATAATCATTTCTATGCATGATTAGTTCAAACAACGCAATGTATAGCGACATTCGTTATGCAAAAATATGACGTCGTTGTGATGTGAGAACTCACTGAAAATCGTGACTGGAGTTTTTGTAGGCTCGTGAAACGAAGGGGATCATCCTACAGCAAGGTTTTGGGCGGTTTTAAAATGCTCAATGTATGAAGTTATTACACAAATGTGCTAAACAGTGTTTAACTTAGTAAATGTCACTAACATTAAGATCTCAGCATTCTTTTTGATTTCAATTTTTTGGGCCTTAGTTTTTCTTTGGTTGCCTTTATACTACGGGCAAAGCATCTTAGAGATGAACAAACACTAGTAAGGGTGCGAACCAGGTCAAGGTATTCTTTTGTCCGATAGCATCAAATTATGTGTAGTACTACATACTTCCTACCACTACATTTGAAAAATGTTGATGCCAGTTCCAAGGGGGGGGGGGGGGCAATTAACATACTTTCATACATACCAGGGAAAGTCCAGTAAGAACGCTGACCCAGGATTAACCTTTGTCTTAATTACATCCTGATGATACATCATTGTCGGTGTCGGCGGCGTCTTATTACTGGGTGATTAAGCCTCTAAATGGTGAGCTAAATTATGTAATCACATACCCTACAATCACATGTAATGTGACAAGGCCCCATGTGATGCCTACGGCACCTGTCGCGTAAGATCCCCACAAGACGTCAGGAGACGGTCAAAGAAACGAAAGAATCTTTTGATGTTCCGCATGGAAAATCGCTGCATAATTTCAAACTTTATCACACCGCGGTACTTGCAATTAAGTTTTCTGTGTTGATCAATCAGAGAGCAAACACATGACTGACTCTCATAAGAAGATTTCCAAGTCTCAGCAATATTCATTTCGAGCATGAATGAGCCTACAGTGCTACAGCTGAAATCTATACCGGCACACAATACGCTCATTTAAATGTACACATTTTGTAACTTTCGTTACCGTTTGAAGTAAGACGTTTCTGACATTAAGATTTGCCACATATATACAGTGCCAAACTGTCGTTTTTGTGATGACTTTTGTGATAAAAAGCGACAGTTTGGTATCTTACATGTACAACATGTATATGTGGCATATCTAAATGTCAGGAACGGAAGTTACAAAATGCGTACATTTAAATGAGAACAAGCAAATAGCCTGATATATGTAGCTTGATATTGGACAAGACATTTCTAGTTGATAGAGCATGTACACATTTTTCTGTAAAACTTAACGAAATGTGACGCCTACAAAATTGTATAGTGAGCTTCAGTATCAATTTTACAGTCAAAGCATTTCTGTCAAAATAATAGTATCAAGAACAACCAACCTTATTGAAAGTTTGTAAATAAAGTTTCTTGAAAAAAAGAACAAACAACAAGACTACCAACTTATTGATTGATTGGTTGGTTGGTTGTTTAATTGAATTAACAGGTGGTACCTACCTTTTGATGTCATCTTTTGTTTGGTCCAGGTGGAACTTGAACATGGAGATGGTAATAAAAAAAGAACAAACAAGAAGACTACCAACAAGATAACTTATTGATTGGTTGGTTGCTTGGTTGTTTGATTGGTTGGTTGGTTGGTTAATTGAATCAACAGGTGGTACCTACCTTTTGATGTCATCTTTTGTTTGGTCCAGGTGGAATTTGAACATGGAGATGGCACTTCCACAGGACAGTAGGACAAACTTGTCCATGTAGTAGAACTGGGCGTGTCTCACTGGGTGGGGAAAGGCACGGTTCTCCTAAAACACAACGTTAATGGTTAATTTACATACATTTGTATTCTGGTATGTCTTGCCAACTGTTTCTACCTTCGCCAAGAAGGTTATGTTTTACGTGCGTTTGTGTGCGTTTCGTGTGGACAGCATAACTCGAGAAGCTGTGGATAGATCTTTATGATACTTGGTAGGTGGGTATGGATCGGGAAAACCAAGGTCAAGTTTGCTAATGGGCCTCCTAGCAGCTTTCAATGGTACCGCAGCAGAAGTTTTGACATCACATGTTCTGTACATGCTACGGTTATGATTTTTTTGGAATGGTAGATACCTCTTGGCAAAGAGAGTAAATGATGGGGGTTTGGGCCCCCTGGCAGCTTTTTTGAACTGCAGGGGCCAATTTTGTTTCAAACTTTTTTTTGTGATGGCAGAACACAAAGCCCTGGTCCATATCTCTATAAGAGCTTTGCTGCTTTTCAGATGATTTGAGATTTTTTGAGATGATTTAGAATGGTCAGACACTTGACACTTACTTTATTAGCTTAAAAGATGTTCTGTGCTTTATTTGTTTTAGCATAAGACTTTGGAGGTTGCTATTTTGTTAAAGGCTCTCAGGGCATTTTATGAGGTTTGAAAACTGGAAATATTCTAGTTGCTGTAATCGTTATTGAAATGGACATTTGATGCCACTGTTTACTACATTTGCGTGATAATATCATATCATAAAGTGATCAAAAGCGGCACAAAAATTAGCTACACAGTGATCTGTATAGTTCCATGCCCCTAGTGTAATAGACCGATCCCATAGCCCCGCCCACCTCTGTCAAAACGTACAAAATAAAAACATGAAAATGCAAACATTTGACGGACGTGCAGCCACACTTTCATTGGTAGAACCGCTAAGTGTGATGGACAGTCAGGATCAGTCTATCATCGCTTGGATTTTCTGTTAGTTGTCACCACACAACGACATCGCATCTTTGCTCCTTGAATGTCGATTTGTAATGATATTATAATAGCGTTATTGAAACTTACTATGTGAAGGAATGACTAGAAATTGGTATTTTTCAATTCAAGCGTCATAAAATGCTCTGGGTGCCTTTAAAGGGAAATCACAGTGACTGTAGAAAGAAGGTGCAATAAAATACAGATAGAAGATATCACAAAATGTAGTGTAGTGTGGCAGAAACAAGAGGTCTATAAGATTAGTGGTAGAATCAATAGGACAATTTGTCCTTATTATCATTGCCTTGAAATATGAGGACATGGCTTGTAGTCCAGATTTCATACAAGCCAAGTTACAACTCCATGTATCATCACTATCTATTCATAGATTGAACTTGTGCGGGTCAGATGATGACTGAGAGCATGTGACCTTGCATAGCTCGCAGCAGTTCCTTTGATGTAGGGCATACTGAAGGATCTGCACTGTCTGCAGCCATGAGATGGGATAGGGTCGGGAATGGGCATCGTCAGTACAAATAAACAACACAGCAGAACGAAACCTTGAGCGACTTTCAAACTTTTTTTTAATGGAGGGTTGAGGCTTTCGTGTTGGTAAGGTTTACACGTCTTCTGAATTCAGCTTAAGGACATTTGTAGGATGGATAGGGTTTGGGATGGGCACCGTCAATTCAAATAAACAAAACAGCAGAACGAAACCTTGAGCGACTTTCAAACTGTCTTTTAATGGAGGTTTGGGGCTTAGGTGTTGGTAAGCTCTACACATCTTCTGAATTCAGCTGCAGGACGTTTCCACGACTACAGGTGCAGAAACCAATGAATGATGATGAGACATCTGAACTCATCATTTTTGGCTGACTAGGACAGTCATAATACAGATACCAACGCTATATAAACAGAGACGAAAGAAAGAAGAGACAGAGGAATTGGAACAGCTGTTTTTCCAAAATATCATCACCCAAGATGACCCTGTATCTGACTCAACAACTTTGCTTTGGTCACCACTATCCTTTACTTGTGCCAAATACTATAAAATTACTGTGACCCGCTCATGCCAAAAGATTATGATTGTTGAATATTATTTCTTTTCATAATGTTATAATGGTTTTTATGGGTCAGAAATTACCTGCAATGGCAGCCTTTCTGGCGCTGAATTGATGCAGGGTATACAGGTTTCACATAATACACAACATATACATATTTTATCCACACTTGCATTTTGTGGAACTGTTGCAAGGGTCTGGGTGGCTGCCATTCGGCACCACCAGGTGACCGCAATATGACCTTCCCCAACCAAAGTCAGGTACCCATTTACATTGTACATCTGGGTGGAGTGAGGAAAGTTGTGTAAAGTGCCTTCCCCAAGGGCGCAAGATCGGTAACATGACAGGATTCGAACCCGGGACCACTTGGTTCTGAGCCGAACTCTCTGCCGTTGCACCACATGACCCCACATATGGTAATCTTCCTGCAGTGTATAACCATACAGAAAAGAGTGCATCAATCTTTTTGCATGTTCTACATTCTATTCAGTTGTTGGTGATTGTAACATCCAACAGTGATGTACATGTACAAGCTTTCCTCCCTACTTGGAGTTTGATTAATGTGATTAACCCTGGCCAATGACTTGGCTTATATTCATATCTATCATGACCATCAAAGGAGGTTACAATATACGATTTACACACGCCTCACCGATATCCTGCTGTTAAGCCTTGACATTTAAGGATGATCAATCAATCAAGTGCATGTCGCTCCCAAAATTAGACTTGGGTGCCATTCAAAGGAAAAACACTGAACGTGGACTGCCCCGACTATGAACTGCTGAGTCCATGCCGTGGCTGCCTCTTTTGAACTCAAAGAGGCTTACGGCCCCATCAACCTCATTGTTATGAAAATAAATGAACAGCCAAAGATAAATAACTTCCTTGGCTGACTTTGTACCACATAAAAAAGAGACTATAGTGCTACTTTAATTATCATCTTAAGCCTCTTTTCAAGATATGACGTCAAGAATGGTACTTATGATGAGATACAATCATATGCGGTGACTAAATACTTGAAAGTTGAATGGTCTTAGTTGGCACAAGGCTTTCAACAAGATTGCTCTAGTTTCCTTGAAATGTATTTGAGTAGGAGGACTATTTGGAAGGCCTCCAGCTTAAACACAGCTTGGGAGGAACCTATGATTTATTTTTGCGATTCCACATTCAGGTATGTGGCAGGAGTTGGAGAACCTCCAGATTTGGCTAGTGCCTGAAATAGAACTAGTACTGCACTGGAGCACAAAATCATCAGTCCTTGGTAATAACATTTAGCACAAAATAGTCCAATAAAATGTACCCCAGACAGTTTATCACCTTTGCTGATGAGGGTTTGCCATCATCTTTGTCTGCTGCAAAGTTGTGGTTGGTCGAAGAGATGGTCAAGATGGGCTCTGATTGGCCAGTGGTCCAGACGGAGGCTGTTTTATCATCGGAGGCTGTCAACAACCATCGGCCTTCCTTACTCCAGTTGACAGACGTCAAAGCTGCGTTGTGACCTGCGGTGGGAGTATATGGTTTGATCATGGGTTACCATTTCCTTTGATAACTACAACTCCAGGGTACACCAACATCCTCCCAAACTGTCCCGTTTGCGAACTTGACCTACAGTCATTGCCGTGGTACAGGACGAGATCAAAAGCGCTCATTTCTCGGTGACTGTTGTCCAAAAACACAGGTGGTGATAACTTACCTGGAATAACCAATGTACCGACAAGGGAGGTGTAAACAACATCAAACACTAGAGGCAATCACTTCACAACTTCTTGTATACATAAGGAAAGAGTAAATAGATTGTGTTACATGTCTGTCTGCAGTCCGCCCCCCTCCCCCACTATGATATCACAAGGCTTTAAAACTCATCATTCAACAAACTTCACGGTTAGATATCAAGACAAATAGACATGTTGACCTTTTCAATGGATGTGATATCAAGACAAATAGACATGTTGACTTTTTTAATGGACATGTCAAATTGATTACTTTACCAAAACACTGTTTCATGTAATGTTGAATACTTGGCATATTATGTTTCTATCAAGGTGTTGAAGGGAGAAATATAACTGCAGTCAAGTTTTTGTCAAGATGAATAATTTATTCTATTAAGAGTCAGATGTTTATAATAGCATCCATGCACAGACTATCTTTTCATCATTCCCTGAGAATAAGATATACACTTATTACAGTTTTTTAAAAATACATGATTAAACTTTAGATAGAGCCTAATATTGTAGCAATTGACAGAATGATACTGAAGATCTTTGGCTTGGCTTGGCTTATTCCTAAGATGAAAATAAGATGAAAATAACAGAAGCGTTGACAACAATGGTTACCCTAGAAGAATATACAGCTGTAACGTTATATATATATATATAGAGAGAGAGAGAGAGAGAAAACAGAAGGTAAGTCCTCCAAACTTTACAGACTCCAAAAATAGAAGTCTTTGACAAATTCTTGGCCCCGCTTTATTTAGCCTCACCGTGGCCTCTGATTCAGCCAAAAGGCACTGTCATTTTCAGCTGGAACATTGGGAAAACGGAAATTCTTTCGAGTTCAATGCCACTACAGGTTGTTGCTGGCTACGGGTTTGGTTACAGGGTAAGGCTCGGTTGCGTACCAGATGGAAAAGATCAGTTTGGTAAAAACAGCAAACCTGCTCAGTTTCTTACTTCAGCAACCTCAAATGGCTGTGACATTGGCAGGAACAAGTGTCAACACTTTGTGGACGAGTTACACTGGATAGATTACTTCCTGGTACATGCGTGTGCTCAACGCTGTTGATGTTTAGAAAGTAACCTGATGTGGAGTCAGCGTTGTTGTTGAACAGAACGATAAACTGCAAGGTGTAACATCTTACTGGCCTTCTCTTCCAGCATATTAAAGATACAGGGTTCGAGATACAATTCAGCAACTTAATTAAGCAATTTGCAAGCAATTTTCAAGATTTTCAAGTAAAAATAATACAAACTTGCCATTTTGCAAGTTGCAAAATACCGGTGGATCGTGACTGTGTGTAAGCACTGCAAAACAAAATTGTAAGTGCTAACTACTTAACAATAAAGGCTACATATTAAATAAATCTGTAATTAGATGTTTGGTCTTCTATAATAATGCTATAAAAGTTGCTATGTCAGGCTGAGTATGTATGTGCAGCAAAAGCAGTTACATATCGACTATAACACTATATGACTAAAGCTGGACTCGTCGCCCATGGAAGAGTCCACCGACGCTGAACTTTAATCGTCCGGCAGGATGAAAAGGAGCTGATGATGATGATAACACTGCACGTTAATTTTTCAAATTGATTTTCTTTAAAATCTGGCACTTTACATGTATCAAGAAGGAAGGAATGTCACATTCCAACTCCAGAGAGGGGTATATCCCCCAAGCTGTAGCGAAGCCGCAGTGCACTAATATCTGAGACAAAAAGCGACAAAAAGCGTCATGCTTCGTCCTCAGTCTGAGGTTCGACCGCTCATACCCCCAAGGATGTAGGTCAAGTTATTGACCTGGAACACATGTACAGGAAGTACTTATCACCAGCCTGAAGGCGTCTCCTGCACCACCTGCTAATCAGCATGGCACTTTCTGGTCTAATTATTTCCCTCCTTATCAGGTTTATCACAAGTAGATGTGGATCTAATTTAGGGGCTTGCAAATGGATACCATGTTTGGAAAGGGGGTAAGATATGGGAAATACTAGGTGGTGACAAGACGAATGTATTTCTTCATGGTAACTGTTAGCATTTAATGAAAGTTTAGTTACGACAAAACAATGCCTAGAGGTCACAGCGCCTCTCAAGCGGAATCTGCCAGTTATGTGGTTAGCACGAAAACAATGTTCCAAATGCGAGATATGTATCTGAAGTTTTTGAAATATGTGATGGAACAAATTAACAAATTATACAATGTACTCTGACAGCTATATATAGCCCACAAACGTCTTGTTATCAATGCTCCTCTGTCTAGCACTTCTTGCCTATCTTCAGGATCAGGAATTCCTTGAGTTTCAGGTCTACAAAACTTGACCCAATGGGATCTGGCAATACCTTTGCTCCTACTTGCCGCCCACAAGTGGTCACTTAGGAAGAGTATCTGTATCTGTATCTTTATCTATAGTATATACCCTGAGTATGAGGTCTCATTCATGAGTTTTTTCGCCCCATAGGCTTACATGTTACAATACGTGTTTTACATGGGCGCGTTCGTAATGAAGCTATAGGAAATGCACCAATGTCATTCATTCTCTGTTGATCATGAGCACATTTACCCTAGATCATGTGAAAACAGTTTCACTTGTTTACATACAATCTCTTTTTATTGCAATTACAAACTGCACTTAGCTACACCCCCCAAAAAGGCACTTTTCAGCTGTATTACACTTGTAAAAAAAACTGGTGCGAGTTTGCCCCCCCCCCCAAAGAAAAGTTGCCTTCATTATGAAATCTATGTGGTCAGGAAGGTTGTAATGAATGAACGACTAAACTCACAGAGTATGGTACATGTATACCAAATAATAGAGTTTTTTCTCTCACACCTTCTTCCCTGACTTTGGAATTAGACTTTGCCATTCTACGACATTAGTAATATCCATTTTCTGAAATATTTTTTTTACAGCATATGTTTGCTCATTTGGCAGCTGCTAAGTACAATTTACAGTATGGTCGAAGATGTCATCCATATAATCAAATCAACATGGCCTAAGGCTTCTGAAGAGGCGTCTGGCCCGTGGGATTAGGATGCAGCTGCAACGCCATGAAACAGTTGGGAACCGGGGAACCTCAAGTTCAGGTTCAACAGCCATGTGACACTATTAGCCAAGGCTGAAAACTTCCATTTCAGGACAATTTCACACTGTGATGCTCTGGGGAAGGATATTGAATCTTGAGCAGAGGTAAACTGGCTAAGTTCACCTCGGAGTACCTTGTTTAGAAACCTATACAATCTTACCTTTCTCCCGAATCGGCAACTGTATGTATTATGTACTAGCTATAAGGTAGTCCCATAGTCTTTGAAAGAGGTTGTAGGGGCATTGGGTTGTTCCACTGTGTCTAGGGCAAGGTATTGGAAGACAGAGCCTATCCTTCTCCTTCCACAGACCTTTATCTCCCAAACGAAAGTCAGGTACCCATTTTTACACCTGGGTGGAGTGAGGAAAGTCGTGTACAGTGTCTTTCCCAAGGACACAACGTTTAGCCAGGAACTCCAGGAATCAAACCCGCGACCACTCGGTCTCGTGTCCACTAGCCTAGCCACTTCTACCCCACAATGGCAGAGTTTGCAAAATTGCCCATTCTAAATAATGAGGAACCATGGCGTGACATTAGATTGGTGTCTGATGAGATGATCATGACTTCTACCAACACAGATGAACTTTCAAGTGAACGCCACATGTATTATCATTAGACCAAATGGGACATATAACAACAACAGCTCACATGCTACACACTTAGGTGTAAATTACAGACTATGCTACTGCGTATACACGAGTTCAACCATTCGCTACCCTGTTGGCTGTAATTTTCATCCTTATCTCTCATAAGGGACATTTCTCTGATAAGCCTTCAGGATTGCGTGCCATAATCGCAGCCACCTTGAACCCAGCCGTGCCCCATGGGAATTTCATTTCGGAAAAACAATTTGAACTGCCTTCATACAAATGACAACCACATGACAGAGTCTGCCGAAGATTTCGATGCCAGAACGGAATGCAACCTTTGGCTTGGTTGTGTAACAAAGACTAATCCTAATGCCCTTATTACAGTAATTCGACGGATGTACAGTGATTGTAAGGCTGGTGGATAGAATTCGGAAGACAGGCTTACACTACATGAAAAGCTCCTTTCAGTTCTTTATACCTCACAAACAACTTTGTAGATAACAGTATTACTGTGTGTGGCATCTCCTACTCCTTTGAAAAGGTTAAGTGTCTCCGGAGCTTTTCACAGTACAAAAAATATTTACAGAATCTGACATAGAATGTACATACAGATGAAAGTGCAGATTTAACACCTTGACCCAGTGACATAATATCCTGACATAACAAGCTTGCGTGGTGAAAATTTGGTATGAAAACAAAGGAACCGGTTTTGATAAGTACATACAAGTATATAGTCATGGTGGTCCATGGTATGATATCTATAATTGATTTCCTTCTTATGCCATGTTGATTTGATTATATGGATGCACACGCATCAATTTTCGTCTGTTTCCCAAAAAAGTTTTTTGAACATACATTGCACTGTTAATCATACAAAGCAGCTGCAAAATGAGCAAAGATATGCCGTAAGTTGTAAAAAAAATATTGGAAAACAGATACTAATGTTGTAGAGTGGCAAAGTCAATTCCATAGTAAAAGAAGATGTGAAAGAACAAAAATGAAGAATCTGTGTGTTCAGTCATTAATTTGTTCAACCTTCCTCATGACTACTTAGATTTCATAATGAAGGCAAATTTTATATTTTTTGCTAAACTTTTTTTTCGCCCTCGCATCAGTTTTGGGGTTCCCAAAGGATGTCATACATATAAGCGAATCAACATGGCCTTACATGGAGAAGAAAAGTTTCATTATCATTTACCTCTGCTTACTATAAGTAAACATGCAGTCGTTATGAAAACACATTCAAGGCTGTTGAAATATTTCGTTCATTAATGCGTAGGCATACAATATGTATGTGCGTGAGAACAACAGAGATTTCCATGTGACCTTCAAGCTCCCCCAAAATTCTTGTACCCTCATGCTTAGAAAGTTTAAATGCCACCCAGCAAGACGTCCGTCCAATTATCATGTTTAAACTTCACACTGACTCTTGTTTCACACTGGAAGCTTTTGCTGTAAGTCACAAGCCGACACACCTGGCCATTTTGTTTTCTCTATAGTATAAGCCCTAGTCCTCAGCTAAGCAGCTGAGCTGTCAGTTATTACTTGACAGGACGCTGTCGTACAGCACTGATCATGAGGGGGGCGTTACACATGTAGGGTTCGCCGACTACTATCCAACTGGGCTGAATTGCAAGGATCTGGTGCTCAGGTGACCTCAATACGGCAATTGCCCCAGGTGTGGTCATATAACTGTATGACTATTATAACTGTATGGCTATGAACCACTTATAGCCGGGAAGAACCCCTCAAACTCTTTACAATAAGTGAGGTGGGATCTTTAACGTGCTCAAGGTGTGGCTCTCCTCAAACACAGGACCGCCATTTAATGTCCTATCTGAGCAATATCGCTACCTGAAGCTACATGTATGCACTAAATTTAGTGAAGTGAGGAAAGTCCTGTAAAATGCCTTACTCAAGGGCACAAATATCCGAGCATGTCAACGGATTTGAACCCAGAACCTCTGGATTCTGGGCCAAACACTGATGCCACTCATCTCGTTTATAACATGTATGTTCCAAATTCTTAAAATGGAGGAAAACATGACATGCGATATAATATAACAAGACAGGATGCACATACACAATTGTTTTGCCTCAATCAACAAAAGATCTGGTCAAGCTAAAGGACGTTGTGGCTTTCAGTTCCACACCTGCTTTGAGAATCAGGTGCCCATGCTTATCAACATGATATCAGCATGTAAATGTCAGAACAATATTGTGATACAATGTGTATTGAAACAGGACGTTTTGTGCATCGTGTGCTTTTGGTACACCTACGTGGAAAAACATCTGTTTTGAAGCATAATGTGTGGCTTGTGAGAGAGACACATTGTATAAATCAGAAACAGTACTCCTCTTTCCTAACTCACGACCCTTGGTGACCCAACAAGCATGTCACTGTGATGTTTGTCGCTCAAATTATTTTGGAAACAAGTTTCTACAGTCATAAGTTATTCTGAGTTAAATGAATGACCAGAGCTACAGATAGTTTTGTCTGTTTGTTTGTTTGTTTGTATTGCATACCCGGTAAACCGCCTCATGGTGTAACACACCAGGTTTGTTCTGAAAAGTACTAGCTGCATGTTGGGACAGATTTATTTGATCCACTCACACCGGGAAGCTATATTCGATAAGTGTGGTGGGTTCTTTAACGTTGTGGCTCTCCTCAAGCACGGGACCTCCATTCAACGTCATATCTGGGGGACGTCCCTTACCAAAGCTAGGTACTCATTTCCACCAGAGTGAAGTGAGGAAAGTCGTGTAAAGTGTATTTTCCAAGGGCACAATGTTGGTAGCATGTCGGGTTGGGCCAAACACCCTAATTGTTAGTTAATCACATGATGCCACTTTTGTTGAGCTTATTGACCAACAATTTCTCATGAAGAATCCGCTGGTTGTAGTTTGTCAGTCCTAGGTCAGGTGTGTGCCAACTCTCTGTCTGGTTAGCACTACTGGCACCTGACCGGTCAGGATCCGCTGCATGCAGTTGCCATGGCGACCTAACAATCATCCGTGATGGACAGCGCAGAGACGTAACCAGTTAGGGATCAACAACCTTAAATCAAAATCCCATGTGCCCCTGAGCACATTCAGTAACCAGAAACACGACCATCCGATAGCAAAGTTAATACACTCCAACCATTATTTCTTTTGTCACTTTGCCCAAAGTACAATCATGTAAGAGTGTATATTGAAACTGTATAGAGTGAAGACAGGAACGGTGGAAAACAACCCCTACTTTCTGTCAGGTTGTTGATCCCTTAAAACTGGTACGTTTCTGCGCTGTCCATCACCGATGATTGATTAGGTTGAGTACCTTAAGAGACAGAAAGTATGGTGCTTTTCCTTAGTTTCTTCCTTCTAATAGCATATTATTTCAATGGATACTCTTACGGGGGTACATCGTACATGTACCCCGGTGAGAGTATCCATTGAAACAGAGTATACTATTAGAAGGAAGAAAGGAAAAGTGACATACTTTCTGTCTTTTAAGATACTCAACCTTAACTATCATTGGTGATGGACAGCACAGTTATAAGGAATCAATGACCTTTAATCAAAATCCCATGTGCCCTCAAGCACATCAGTAACCAGAAACACGACCATCCGATAGCAGAGTTGGTACACTCCAACTACTATTTCTTTTGTCAGTTTGCCCAAAGTACAATCATGTAAGAGTGTATATTGAAACTGTATGGAGTGAAGACAGGAATGCTGTGGAAAACAGCCCCTGATTTCTGTCAGTTTGCACGGAGTACATTGTACATGTAAGAGTATCTATTGAAACAGAGTATACTATTAGAAGTAAGAAAGGAAAAGTGCCATATTTTCTGTCTCTTAAGGTACTCAACCTAAACAATCATTGGTGATGGACAGCGCAGGAACAGACCAGTTATATAAGGGATCAACAACCTAAAATCAAAATCCCATGTGCCCTTGAGCACATCAGTAACCAGAAACACGACCATCCGATAGCAAAGTTGGTACACTCCAACTACTATTTCTTTTGTCAGTTTGCCCAAAGTACATGTATATTGAAACTGTATGGAGCGAAGACAGGAATGCGGTAGAAAACAGCTCCTAGTTTCTGTCAGTTTGCCCAGTGTACATTGTACATGTAATCTATTGAAACAGCATACTGAAAGGAAAAGAGGAAAACAGCCCCACGAGAGTACTCTCTTTCTCTTAAGGTATTGTACCAGTGAGATGCATTTGTCCTTACTGAATCTCAGCGACTCAAACTTTCCTGACTGTGTAATGATACAAACATGGTGCTGTAAATGTACAGTGGAGTTTTCATAATGAAATCAAGAGCACAATTCCATGTGAAAACAAGATATCAAAACCAAAGTCCTGCTGCAGTACCATGAAAAGCTATAAGGGGGCTCATAATTTCTTCCCTTTGCAAGCATCAACCAATATACCAAAGATCCATTAACAACTTCTTTAGTTAGTTATGCTGTGCACAGACAGATAGACAGACGAGCACACAGTCCTGAAAACGTAACCTTTTTGGTGAAGAAACCGCATTTTCACGTGTGGCACAGACTCTTTAGTCACTTATCATCGCACGAGAGTGCACAGGAGAAATTTCCCACGCTTTCTAACGCCTAAAATAGCAAAGGTGTCATCTAACATCAGAGCTTCTTTGATACTCACCTATACATCTTGTACACCTCTTGAACCATCAGGTCCATGTCACATAAACAACCTCTCTAACTAATCGGGACTGTCTCAAAAACACTGCAACCTGCAAGATTCCAACCGTCACTTTCTTAATCCTACTCATATATCATTGCCAAGTCAATGTCAGATGGGTGGGAGTTGCCTTCCACCTACATTTTTTTTTTTCACCACTATAAATTGCATGAAATGTGCTGACAAATGGGATGTGCTTCTACTGTACAGTATGTAAATGTAATACAAAGTTGTCACATTAAGGTATTTAATCTATTTTTGACAAAAGAAGACAAAGATGATTATTGATAGCGATGTCAGGTACCAATTTTTACACCTGGGTGGAGTGAGGAAACTCATTAAAAGTGCCTTTCCCAAGGACATAACTTCCAGCCAGGAATGCCAGGAATCGAACCCTGATTTCTTGATTTTGCGCCCACTAGCCTAGCCACTCCGCCATTTTATGCCTACTTAAGTCAAATTGATCATGCAAATTTTCATTTTGAGTACTAGTCTTGCTCTGAATGTAGGCTATGTTGCCAATGGCATTTACTCTTCCAAGAGTCATAGATAAGAAATGCACAATTCCAAGCCGATAAGTACAGCAGTCCCCGATCCCTGTATATACCACTTGATAGCCTTCCAACAGTTTTTGGTAGACCACCAACCTGTCATTACAATATTTACCAGATTACTGGGATGTTCTGGATAGCTGGGATGTTTGCATTCAGCGGAGCATGTTGCGGAAAGAGCCTTACCTTGGCATACTTTCCTTGTTATTCCGTTAAAGGTTACACCACACAGCATCTGTCACCATGGTCACCGTACATTGAGGACCGGGGTACCATCACCTCACAGTGTGCGCATTCTTGCCTCGTGTTTTCCACCCACTTGTCTGCCCTAGGTCATCCCCTGACCACCAGTCAGTGCCACTGACCTGCAGTTACCTAGGATGTAACGCAACGATTGCGTGTGGCCGGAATTCATCCTTTGTAATAGATAAGATAGATGAGGGATTCTAGGTCGATCCATGATGAAATGCTACTTGGGGTTACTGCACTCTTGTAACTCACTACAGTTCAGGAGTCACTGGTTTGCTCTTGAACTTAAAGCAGTAAGTATCTAAGTATTTACTTAGTATGTCATACGCGGGCCATGATAATGTTCGATACGGGTGTTCTGGACCGGACTATATTTTACGGTATTGCACAGGGTTCGAAGTTGTATTGCATGGGCTCTCATCAAACGATTCGAACACCCTCGAAAATGTGAATACCGGATTTGAAATCCATGCTGGAATTGATGTTGTTACATGTACATTTTTACAAAATTTTCTCAACTTCTGGTACATTTTGCTTTGAAATGTGCGTTTTCTTTGGTGGGGGTAAAATAAAAGGATTCATCACCGTATATTTTGCATCACCCTCGGTCCCTGCATCACCCTCGATCCCAGCCCGACCGCGGATCGGATCGCCCAACGGCCTTCCGGCGATCGTACCCGCTGCCGGGCTAGCTGGTACCTCAGGTGATACGGAATAAAACGTGTTATATTCGCTGTTTATCCCACTGATCGTGCACTCCCTCACTGGAACATCTGGCTGATCACGATGCCACAAAAACATGATCATGGACTGACATTTGTTTGGTGTCATCTGAGGCCAATGCTGGCAACTGAAAGAACAACTGAAATGCTATATAGAAAGGCGGTCACTGCCCTACACTACCAGTACATTCAATGTTTTACGTTGCAGGTAAGATTAAATTATGACGAGTTGTTTATTACAAAATTAATGTACTAATACCCCATCCACATCTGTCAAAATGTAGAAATGCAAAATAAAAACATTTAAATGCAAATATTTGACAGACATTCTCTCATTGGTCAAACTGCTAATTGCCATGCTGGCATTGGTTGAACTGCTAATTGTGATAGACAGTCAGGATCTGTCTATTCCCTAGTGAGTTACCACATTCTGGCATCTGTTGCTTCTAGCCCACTGGTTTGTAATTGGCCGTTGCCACATCGGTAGTCATAGTACACAAGTCATGTACCTTTGAACTGAAGGGGGGAGTAACAAAATGCCATTTTGGATCTGTAAATTTTCTGCAGTATTGTTTGCAATAATGCCTGTAGTTCAAGTACAGGGCACAAGGACACTCCATTAATGAACAAATCAATAAATTAAACTATTTTCAGCTAGCATCAGTTTGAGTTAACCTTGCTAGTGTCACATCAATTGCAATGCCCAGCTTTAACAGTCCCTGGCCTTGGAAAAGGTTAATGAAATGTGCCTGGCATAATCATCAAGGTAAACTCATTCTTGGAAAAACGAATAAGGGGGCTGGGTTACTTCAAGGTGGATTAGTTAAACACCTGGTGACTTTCTGACGGACAGGTCCCACTGTCAATCAAACAGGCGACATACCAGGTGAGGTTCGTTTGCCACGCGGTATGTAAAACAATCAGAAGACACTGTTCCAAGAAGCCAGAGGGAGACAACCGCCAGTCAGTCCGATGTGTAACGGTCGACCTGTGATTAACCCCTGTCAACTACATCTGCCAATCACGGTTTCCTAAAAAACAACCTCGTTAGCACACTCCACAGGTTAATCACTGAATACAGTAGAGATGTTTTATGTACTATGGGGTCATTTGAATCGAAGGCATGTACATGTAATGAGTCACCACCACAAGGATTGTTCTCATCAAACAAGCAGATAAAGGGCCAGGTGTGTACCTTTGGGCATTTTACATCACTTTGTGACTCAAAAACGATTGTCATTCTTTCCTCAAGTCTTCTTGGAACTAGACCTTTACACTTGCTTTTCACATTCTTTTTCCTCCACAGACAACCTTGCATTTTACTAATATACTGATAATAATAACCAGTTGAATGAAAAATAGATTTGGAAATATTTTGGTCCATCAGACTTGAGGAAAAATGGCATTTGTCTTAAATGGTTCAAACTTCAATGAAAAGGTTTGTTTAATTTGTGGAGAAAAAACAAATTTACTTGAAGAAACAAAACCATGTCCATGTTTTCTAACAGCTCACAACATATCATCCATGCAGCGTTAAGAGAGTATCTGTTGGTACCATCATCAATGCAAAGCTTGTCTTGCTAAGCAGTTCTAACTTTTCTGTGAAGTACTCATTTTTCTGACAAAATAATAAATGTATATAAACTGTAAATTCTTACATTAAAGGAAACCCTCTGTGTTCCATGATCTGACTTTTTGATCATGTGACATTTGTAACTGATGAAGAGAAGAATGTTGATAGATAGAAGATATGCAAATAAAGACCTAATTTGCATTAATTAATGAGAAAGTACTGAAATTCCATACTGGTAAATGACTGCAATTTCATACTTCTGACATTTGGAAGTTATGTGAATGTGAACATCGTTGAATTAGATCATGTTAATTAGACCTCATTTGCATAATTGATAATTAACATTAGCATTACCTTCTTAAGTTCATACTTTGGACAACTTCTGTTTATTAAGATGATCAACTGGTATGATTTTCATCAATGAGGAACACCCACAATACGTCAATCATAAAGGTTAAAATCATTTGGCGAAGATAGATATTTGAGGTCAAGTTTGTAAATGTCACTACCAGAAAAATTTCAGCACTTTTTTATTTCCATATTTTCGGCCCTGATATATTGCTTTGGTTGCCTTTAAAGCTGAAAACTACTCCAACGCTATCAACAAGATTGCTTCAATCGTGTAGGCTATGCCAAGCATGGCCTGTTATTTGGCCCAGAGCACCTCCCTTGACTCCACTATATCTCCAATCTGATAGGGTTCTTGTACACATCATGCTCTAGCCAAGATTTTGTTTTGGGCTGGGGATTCTTTTGTAGATGTCTTGAAGACTCAAGATTTCTTGGGGGTCCGGGGTTAAGGATCTTTAAATTTAACCCCCTGAAATAGTATTTTCTATGTTTTTGAGACAATTTTGAAGTAAGAAACTGAGACTGTCGATAACAGCGCTGTCAAAAGAGGATGCACTAATCATTCTTTTCGGGTACCTCTGAGTGTTCCAAACCACCAAACTCCTCCTGCCTTGGGGCGTGCACATCTACAATCTACATATAAGCTTAACTATAGATAAGCTGAAATTGCCAAGGGAAGATCGTATTTAAGTACAATCACTGAATTACAGATTATGGGGATTGGTAGACATACCAGAGACATACATGTAGCGACCATCCTTAGATCTGTATCACTTCATCCACTGTAACTAAGTGTAATCTGTAAGCAGGCATCTCTTGCCAATAACTATCCCCTCCCCGGGGATGCCGTGCCCTTCACCTCCCATCTCCCCATCCTCACCTTGGGTCAAGGCCAGATTAAAAGGACATTTGTTTAACTTTTCCTGTGAGCCGCTTTCTGCACACTTCACGAAGCTCCGCTACATCGGTGATTAGTACCCTGTACACAAAGGATAAATCACCCTCCTAACCACCTGGTGAGAGATTTTTTTACCATGTATTCCTGTTGTGACCACAGTTAGCCTTCAAGGCCAGGACACTGCCTGGAGGTGGCCGAGGTTCGTTTGCCTCAAATGACCCAGGCTGACTTCAGGCCTGCAATTTGCTTCAGATATAAACAACCTCATCCCCAGGGCATGACGTACATATAGCCACCAGAAATGGATAAGGCTTAAATGCCCCTTAAAATGTTTCTCAGCGAAGCCAAGCCAAGAGAGACATACTGGTAATACTGTACTGTAAATGCAGATTGAAATGTTTGCGGCGGTTTTATGTTTGCGGTTTTCGCGGTGACCATTTCACCACAAACTTAAAACCACCGCAAACATTTTTGTTCAATACTGTAGCAGTGTGTGACTATAGCAATGCCGCGAACATAAAACCACCGTGAACACTCCATTTTCCCCTTAGTGTGAAATAAAAACCACGCAAACTGCATTTACATTTATTTTAACATAATACAAATGTACTGGATAAAAATGACATATCGCAGATGCATCATGCTGTAATTAAATCTTACATTATGTGCTAAACCCAAATACGTATACCTGGTCTATGTATAATCGTTCCTTCAGCGAAGTTTCCTTGCTGTTTCAGTAGCGGGGTAAAATTCTACAGGGAGGGGTTGCTAGCCCTTCCCCTGGTCTATGTATAATAGACAACCCATATCAAGCAAACATAATTTTTCTGATACTACAGCAGCTGTGTTTTTCTATTAAATTATTCTAAATCACCCAGACTCTTCCATTATCATCAGCTTTCGGTTATGAATAGCTGGATCAGGCCAGTACGTTAGGAGATGCACTTGTCTGATTCATACTTTTGCTTGCCCTGGGGCAATCGGGCCAACGGACTTGTTCAACCCTCCACACACCATACAGCGGTATGGATGACACTCAGGCCACATCATTTTAATTTCTTGGTTAACAGAGTTTAAAAAAAATGCTAGATTGGAAAATCAACAGGAAAACAGAATCTCAGAGGAAAGTTTGTACTTTGGTGCACACAATTTCAGGGAGTGAAGTCAGGGTCAGGTGCAAGTTTTCACCCCAATCTTCTGTTTTCATGATTTTTTTTTTGTTGCTAAAATTAAAATTAAAAAAATCTGTTAACCAAGAAATTAGATTGGTGTGGCCTTAAAGCAGAGTCAGTCTGGCAGGAGAGACAAATGATGAGCACGGGATGAGCAGTTTCCAGACAATCCTCATTAAGGGACTCGTTAACTACACAGGGGAACGATGCGCCTTTATGGTGATCCCTTGTGATTTTGCGAGCTGTAAACAGAGTTCCTTCTTTTTTACAGGGTGGGCTTCAGGACCTCTCCTTCCGTCCCAGAACAGAAATTTGTTTCTTGGGACGGAAAAAAATACAACCCTTTCCGTCCCAAAAATATCAATTTCATGAGGTAAAACTGATGAAAATGTATTTTTTGAAGCTTAAAATGACAGATTCAACAATGAAAATTTTAAAAATCGACTCCCAAACAATGAGTAGGACGGAAAAAAATTTAAAGCTGGAGACAGCCCTGGTAGGCTTATTGACATTGGACAGGTGTTTCTAATGACGAGCGAATGATAGGGTTGAAGGTGAGTTACCTGTGATGCTGTGAGGTTTGGTGAGGCCAGGCATTTTGAGCACCAGAGCAGACTTATTGGCCAGTCCACATGCAAGCAGGGTCCCGTCATCTGTGAAGGGAGAGGAAAGAGACAAAATATCGTCAACTTGATGATCATTGCAACATGTATGTAGAGGAACAAACTTTGGATTAAAAATCCAACGATCATTGTGCATTGCAAAAAACGAAAATATCATCAACTTGATGATCACAGCTGTATGCAGTACAATGACAATATTAATAATGAAAGATTTGAAAAGAGAAACCAACTTTTTGGATTTAAAATCGATTACTGTGCATAATGCACACCTAAAAAACATAGTTGTGCCATTAGTCAAGTGTCAATCAATGGAGCGATCCCATGGCCCCGCCCACCTCAATCCAAACGTAGAAATCCAAAATTAGATTTCTCTCTCATTGGTCGAACTGCTAATTGCTATACTATCATTGGTTGAACTGCTAATCGTGATGGACAGTCAGGATTATTCCATTCACTCACAGTGCATCCTTCACCTTCGACTCAACCCCCAGAGTCTGTCATCAAAAGAAGTGAACTAAGAGCGAACCACCACATTGTGCGCCAACTGACTACTGTGTCGTGAATGTCAGCCATGTCCCCCCCCCCCCCCACATGTGCTACTCATCTTGACGCCACATCTGATCTTCATCCGTTGATCAACATATTAACTACATCAGATTTTATCAAAGAAAAGTTGTTACATGGCCTGGGTCTGAGGTATTTATGCATCAACATCATTGTGGGAACAGTGTCTATAATTTCAGAAGATGTTTTATGATGTTTGATCAGCATATCATGTATCACATGGAACGATTGTTGGTGAAGGTACAGTATAGTTGTTGAAATTTTCATGGAGGTGTTAATTAAAGTTTGAAGTTTTCACGGTAACCTCTTAAATGTGAAACCACAGTGAAAATGCAGTCTTCTGCCCACCTACCCCCTTGTTTCAACCACGAAAAACACAGCAGCTCTGAGACTCTCAATTTTCTCCCTATATATCCCAAAATTAAATCCCTGCGAACTTTAAGGTATTTAGCTTACAGTACTTCATATTCATTCAATTAAAGCTGTCACGACTAAGATCTGAAATACAACATAAGAGAGATCACAGAAATGCTCTTTTCAAAAAAATTTGTATCATCTAAACAGGAATGCATGGCTTATGAATTATGATATGGAGCAAATTAGGATGAAATCATCAAGCCAACAACTTTGAAACAAACAGCATTATTGAATGAAAAATTAGATTGGAAATATTCCACTCTCTCATTGGTTGAACTGCTAATTGCCACGCTATCATTGGTTATTTTTACGGGGATATGCTTTGATCAAGTGATCAATCACAACTAAGTGTTATCAAAGTGTTAATCAAATTAAAAAGAAATTTAGCTAGCTTGCAGTTTACAAACAAATTACACCTTGTATGGAGTTGTAGCACAAGCAGAAAGAGAAGGTAAAATGCGGGCACATGCAAAACAGTCATGAAAACACATTCTTGACATGTAACACATGGAATTCGGGTGTCCAGCAAAGGTGAAGGTAGTTGCGGTGATATATTTGGCATAGCCGCAGCTCTGACATGTTGCCACCAGTACTGTCAAGTCGCTGCATCAAGTACAAGGCATAAACTGATGCAGACATGTGGGGTCTACCGTATGAGGAAAGGTGAGCGCACTGATGGCTGTCACCTTTGCACCGCGGAAACTTCATGTGGAAAGTGAAAAACTGAGTTGAACCAGTTTAGCTCACTGAAGAAGAACAGCTAATCTTCCACTGGTCGTAACAGAGAAGACAGATGCTATATACAGTATTTACAGGTTCACTGCACCAGGGAAATTTCCAAAGCTCTTTTTGACAAGCACAATTAACAGTGACATAACGCCCCGTTCTAAGGACTGTAACCCTTTCCAGTAGTATGCATGTTGGGTGAGCGACAACAGCCTGGATTCGAACTCACAGCTTTTTGGTCCAGAGGCAGGGTCACTAACCTTTGGACTATGCACGCTACACTAAGATGGCCCTTATATAATGAATGAATGAAGACCTTTATTGTACATGGTTGCCCGCTACGTACAGGTCACATGTTAACAACTATATGCACATTCATGAGTAAATTAACATCTAGTATACTCTAGTACTTAGTTTAGTTAGAGTTGGTTTATCGAAGGCTGAAAGATATATCATCCCATATGGAAGCAGTGATTATTTCAACATTATATGATGAACACTTCACCTTGAAGACTTTTGTCATGATAAGAAAACGATTCAAGGGTGCATTCTTTTATTTTCTGAAGTACAATGTAGTTCTTTTTTGTCAGTCTGACAAAGATCATAATGCTCTTATACAATGACCAGCAAAGACAGGATCAGGGATGTCATACCTTCAGTATGGTAGCTCCTTCTTTTTAAAAGATCTAGTTGATTCAAGTGCAACAGTGGGGTTCAAGCGCCTCCAACTGACCAGTCTAACTGGTCTAGACCTTTTGGCCTAGTGGTTAAGGCATGCGTGCCTGGGTCCGGTTTCGGCATGGGTTCGAATCCCAGGGGCCAGGAGACTGTTCTACTCACTTTTTTGTTATACAAGTCACAATACCACACCTAGAAGGTCTGCTTAAAATGATGCATCACACAGAGGACCTGCTATCTCTCCTAGTAGTCTGGAAGGATCAACACAACTAAGCGTAGCCTTAACCCACATTTGGAGAGGATGTAGATAGATCCTTGATAGCTGAGTGACTGGGAAGAGGCAAGAGTACTGTAAATGCAGAAATGTTCGCGGTGGTTTTATGTTCGCGGTTTTCGTTTCACTGCGAACTTAAAACCACCGCAAACATTTTCATCCAATACTGTATCAGTATGTAACTATAGCGCTGCCGGCAAACTTGAAACCACTCAAACGCTCCATTTTCGCCAAATAAAAACCACGCGAACTTAAATGCATTTACAGTATCACCATGGAGCTGGGATTACAAACCAAAGAGGACACCAAACCAACCTTGAATCGCCTCTTGAGGAATTCTTTTCATTCCCGAAAGAGTCAATTTCAATCGAGGGGATTAAATACAGGAATCTCAGTTGAAGCCTTTGGTTTCTACCTACTTGTACCCAAAGACAAAACAAAGTCTAAAATGAAGTGGATTTAGAAAAAAAACTTACTCTACCATCAGACAGAAGAATTTGAACCATCCGGCAATACGCATGGAATACTTGTAGTCTATAGGTCTTGGCTCCACGAGTTGAAAAGAAACACAGAATTCGAGACATCTAATATAAACTGTTGAGCCAAGTTCAGCATTCAATGTAGATTAACAGAAGACCCCGGAATTCGGATGGCTAACATTTAGAGTTGTCACAGTATCAACAAAAGCCCGCCCACAAGGAAATGGGAACTACAATTACAGTGTGCCTGGAGAGATGTACAAAGAAAATAATCTGTGAATGCCTGGGGTTTCAGTATACCTGTACTGTGTTGTCAGAGACAAGGACTGAAAGAATTGGTAACACTGGAATGAGTCAGTGACCCAATCACATCTGATATGCACACTAAAAGTAAAAGATGGAGCCAGCGGTAACTATGGAGGATGGTACCCAAGCTAAGCTGAAGGCCTTTCGTTTCTGGTAAAGACATGTTCAAGCCAGTGTAAAAAGTCAACTCGAAAAACAACTTGATACCTTACACATCTCAACACAGTTGTCTGACCTCTTACAAACATTCACGTTCTTAACAAACACAAGGCAGGAGAATCCTGTTCTGATAGACTGGACACTGTCTACAACAATGTACTACGTGTACTATGAATAGTCAGCTCCAAAAACAACATGATACCTCACACAGACATCTCAACACAGTTGTCTGACTTCTTACATTCTTAGTCTCCTTTTTAAAAGCCCCCCTCTCACTGGACCCATGACACGCTGGCGACCTCGCTGCGACTGAGCGATTTGACACCGCAATAAATGAATTTCATCGATAAAAAGGGAATCTTTTTACGCTTTGTGTGATTTGTTGTCTTTTTAGTCATACTTGTACAGTCATGTATGTTTTGCGTGGTATTCCCATTGTAAAGCTAACTCAAATTCAATCTAGGACGCAGCGGGTCCAGTGAGAGGGGGACTTTACAAACATTCAGTGACATGTTCTTCCCAGAGACAAGACAAGACAATCCTGTCCTGTCTGCATGCCCTGACAGATAGACAAGACACTGTCTGGAACAATGTACAGCTCCTCCCAACTCAGCAAAGGTGAGACGCCACCTGTGGCTATCCGGCTACATCCTGACACTGTTCCACACAGACCATTCCCCTCTGTCTGGAGATTCCATGCTCGAAATTCCACAAAGGTTCCGCAGGAAAAAACAGGTTATCTCCAGAGGAAAAAGGATTGTAACACTTGAGAAAACAGGTGATGCAGAAAATTGCGATCTTATCAAACAGATATGTGAGCTAGAGGCAATTTCTACATTGTATCATCTTTTTATAAACCACAGAATTGGAGTCATTGAAATCAGCAACATGTTGAAGGCATGTTAACTGTTGAACCCCAATATAGATAGAGGTACATGTAGCAGTGATATATTGGGTGGAGTCGATGGACCCATGTCTAGGTCTTTCAAGAAGGATGGATTTAGACTTTTGAGAAGGTATCTGGAGATGTCGATGTACTATACTAACCAGTGTATTCACAAGAAAACAGTTACTATAAATGCATTTAAGTTCGCGTGGCTTTTATTTCACGATAAAGCGAAGATGGGGTGTTGGCGGTGATTTTAAGTTTGCGGCAGCGCTATAGTCACATACTGCTACAGTATTGGACAAAAATGTTCGCGGTGGTTTTAAGTTCACGGTAAAACGGTCACCGCAAAGAAACACGATCATAAAACCACTGCGAACATTTCTACACTTACAGTTTATTGGAGGGATCCATGGAGGAGTCTTTCAAGATGGAGGTTTTGAAACTTTTGAAAAAGTATCTGTAGATGCCGACGTACATGTACTATACCTACCAGTGTATTCACAAGAAAACAGCTACTCAAGCAACTGGATAGATATTGGAAACTGTCAGACATTTCAGGTAGCATCCACTACCTTTTGTCAGTGACAGTGAAACATCTCACCGCTTCCAAAATCTATCCAGTTGCTATTATTAGAGGACTAGGACCGTTGTGGTCAGAAAGAAAACTACGGGAGCTAAGGAAGCTTGCGATGAATCGGACAAAGTGGAAGAGAATTGAAGAAAGACTGATTGCAGCTGCAGGGTGTTCAGACTACTGCAGCAGCAGAACACAGTGGACTACTACTACTACTACTAAGGCCACACCAACTTGATTTTATGGATGACATCCTCTGGAGACCCCAAAACTAATGCGCGCGGGCGAAAAAAAAGAAAATCCAGCCCAAAAAAAATGCTGCTAAACCACAGGGCTACTAGTACAAAGCTGCTATTGCGAATTGAACCACAGAACACAGTTTATTTGTAGGAGGTACATGTAGGTTGTCTTGTTTATCATAACAGACTCAGTGCAAGTGATTAATTTTAATATATTGACAAGAACGACCAAAGAAGTATACTATTAGAAGGTATTTGGCTCCAAGGACTGTGGATGATATATGACTGTAATAAGAATTATAACTCATATACACCCATAAGGGCAGTTTCAACATACATGGCATTGAACTCCATATTAAGCATTCCATGGTTTACGCTCACAAATCTCACTGTGAAACCTCTGCCAATCCCCCAATTCCTCTGCCATGTCTCTCATTATTGCAAAAGAAACTTGTGAGAGCCACTCTGGATAGGTCGTGTTTGAAATTGTCTGGGCGATACTCGCTGCATGGCCTCCGCGATCCTCTCGTACAACTTTGCAAACGCAAAATCTCCCTAGCCAACATCGATGGCATACCAATCCACAAATACGCCCCAGTTTTCCGATAAGCCGGCACAATGCTAGCCTTTTGCGGCAATCTAAGTCAGCAAGTTTCGGAGTTCCATGTAGCCTTTTTTTTTTTTTTTTTTTACAACAGGCGAAAATCAATGCGCGCGCGGATGTCATCCATAAGATTAAGTTGGTGTGGCCTAATCAGGTGCTTGAGTAACTGTTTTCTTGCGTATCTCATTACCTGTATGTCTAACCTTCATCCACTTGTAAACAGGGTTCACTTGATTTTAATGGTGTCTAGATTAAACCAAGCCCCTGGTGGGGGAAGCTGTTAAGTCCTATGGAATGCCAGTAAAGCTTGGAGGATCTGGCTACCGGACAAGTTGGAGGGGGGGCTTTCGCTACGCGGTATCATGGCCGAGGGTCGATCTGCCCCTGCCATACCGGCTCGACATGCCTGAATCTGACTGACAGTTGTGGAGATTGGTGTCACCAGGTTGAGCCACTGGACCTGTCCCCAGAAATCCCAGATGGGGACATGGTTCTCATTATAGCTGGATCCAAAGTTCAAAAACAGCAGCTATCCTACAGTGGTATAAAGTTAGAGATACAGGGAAAGAACGATTTGGTCCATTCGTTATGATGACAGTGTTTGTGCAAAGTTGGTGCTATTCCTGTTTGGAAGGGACACAAGTGCTGTGACAGCTAGAAATGCACATTGGGGAATATGAAGCCTGCCAGGTACATACCAAATAGGTAAACTTGACTAAATCAAATTGTACTACCAGAACTGAAGAATCATCGGTGACCAAATTGATCAAAAGAAGTCGGCCTGCTTTACTCAACGTCAAGCCTTGTCGGTAAATTCTTCGTAAAACATAACTCTTGGTCACTTAAATTCCATGTACATAGCATATTTTTGTTATCCAGAATTCATCATTAAGCGTTAGTGACAAATTCATCTTTTTCTCGGTATTGCATAATCGAAGGACACACTGCTCCCGAGTTACAGTGGAGCATCCGGTTTTGTCGGTGTTCGCAGCCTAGTTTGCCAGACACCCCCATGAATTCAATGGCGCAATCCAATGAACTTGTTCCCAAAAACTTTTACAAGAACGAGTTCACTAATGATAGTATGTGACTCTCTCAGATCTACAATAAAGCATTGTCAGGATCCCCCCATGCAGACCCTCTCTTCACATTAATTTTGGTGACAGCATCAAATTTTCGTAGATATCATTTCTTTCTCAAATGTGTCTTGTTTCTGTCAATACTTTAAAAAAGCCCTGCCAGTTATTTTTCAAACTGTCATGGTTAGGAATTAGGTGTATGACTTTGATATGATATACGACATTGGGTTGAAGGTGTAGTCAATGGAGACTGCACAAATAGCTTTTCTGTCCTGTTAATTGGACAGATGTGACCAGCGTGTGGGTCAGGTGCCAACAGGCAATAATGCATAGTTAGACATTATACAGGAAAGCACAAACAAGTGAAGAACTGATTGGTAGAAGTGTAAAAGCTCCCCCTATCACAAGAAACTGCTTGGGGGCGTAAACCTACACCACTTCTTCAGACACCAAAAAGGCCACCATAGCATGTCCAGAACAGAAGATACAAAACAGGAAGTTCTGCTGCAGTACCAAGGTCACACACCAGGGGGCCCAAAATCAACCTTGACCTTTGTCATCCCAAGACCTACCCAAATACCAAATTCTATCAAGGTGACTATGACAATTCATTCAGAGTTTCTTAGGTTATACTGACAACAAATATCCCGAAACACAAACATACACAGACAGACACACACACACACATACATACACAAAACAATACCTCCATTTATTATGAAGGTAATAATAATATGTAGACAATGAAGACTTTTGTTCCAGATAAATCATTGAATTTCCAAGAAATAAAGCTAGAACTGTATATTCCAAAACGGTATGTCAGTTTCCTCTAGATGTTAGAAACTTCACTTTAAGGCATTTGGTAACGATATCTATGAGCTGTCACAGTTACTGATCTTTCTAATTAGACATAGTCTCCAGTGCCATGATCCAGGTAACCTCTGTGTTGGCATGCTGTTTGCAAAGCAACAACATACAGAACAAAAATGAAGATTGCATACTTTGATAAAGGTGGGAAATCAGGTGTTGTTTTGACACAAGAAGATGATAATAATTAAGGTTTAAAGCAGCGAGGATGAGCTGCAGGTTCAAATGGTCCGTGACCGGACCAGATACATACCAAAGGTCTAGACTGCGGATTTCCTATCAATCATCTTTTTGTTTCAATAGCCAAAGATGGAATGTTTCTCAAATTGGGCATCCAGACGACCGGCCCCACTTTTATCAACTCCAGGTTATTTGCTGAGAGATATGAAGAGGTTACACTACATTAAACGTTTACAATAACGACCGGTGTTGTGCAAGAGTTTACACAAGTGTCGTGTTTCTGCGGTATCTGTATCCCATTATGAACTTGGAATTTATTAAGGTATGCGGCTGGCATGGGCACCCAAGTGTGAAGGTCGGTGGATGGTTTTGACATCGCAGGCGTATGTCCAAATGACAAACAGGAAATACAAATTACACACAACACCCACAGAAACCAACAGGTTGAAAAGACATCACCACACTTGACTTTGTTTTTTACGATCTTACTTGCTGAAAAAAAAATTTCTTACTCGTATCTATCTAACATTACAGTCTGTAAGTCATTTCTTATTCATTGACTTATCCAGGCACGGGCATCGATCATGATTTTAATCCTGATCCGCCAAATCCCGAGATCAAGCCCCCCAAACATGCACTAAATCCACCTCAGAAAGATTACTAGTAATCTGGATCAGGATTAATACTGTAAAATTTATGTTCCTGTGGTTTTATTTCGCGCTAAGGCGAAGATGGAGTGTTTGCGGTGGTTTTAAGTTTGTGGCAGTGCTATAGCCACATACTGCTTCAGTATCGGACAAAAATGTTTGCGGTGGCTTTAAGTTCGCGGTGAACCGGTTGCTGTGAAAACAACGAACATAAAACCACCGCGAACATTTCTGCATTTACAGTGACCCCCTTGGATCTAATCGTATTGGACCATTCATACCCAGATTCGCGAATCGGGATCAATCCCTTGCTTGGGTGAATCCCGATTCGCAATCCTAGTATGACTTAAGGATCTCAGTTTCCTACTGTTGGTTAGAACATGTACATGTGACATTGGTGTGAAATTTGCCCCTTGTTCCAACAAAATGTGTCAGACAAAGATCATGGTTGACAGGGGCAACACACCCCTCTGCCGAGGCTGAGAGCAGTAACTATGGCCCTGAGGGGAGAGCAATATCAGAAATATATCATGCCAAGTGCGAACAAACGCTAAGAAACCCTGGAAGTGATTCGTTGAGAGATTTTTACTGACATGATAATCAGACATATATTGATACCATATGAATTTGGATGAACCAAGGACATGTATATAATGTCCTTAGACGAACAGATCCAAGTCTTACCATGGGCAAATACGAAATAAAAGAAACTACCAAAAAAACAAGAAATGACAGATTCCGTACCTGTGTGAAATATTGAGAGTTTTGGTGAATTTCTTGTTCTAATCTTTATGACTGTGAATTTCACGCTAATTCTGTCTAAGCATTATTCTGCCAGCCTGTGGGACCAACTTTAAACCTGGGCCAAGCCAAAGTCACCTGTCACACAGGAGACAATGTGACAATGAATTGGTCATGTACAGTTACAATCTAAAAGAGAAAAAACAAAATGAACTTTGCTTTCAAAGTAAAATTTTATGTTAAAGCGAAAGATTTGGGTCCCAAATTGCATGCTTTAGGGTTGAATTAACTTACTATGTAAAGAAATGGTCTACTTTCTGCATTCTCCTAAATCTTACATAGTGGGCCTTCAAAAATCACAGTCAAGATGCAAAATGGATCCTTGTTGTCACTGCTGGTCATAGTACACATACACATGTAGATCTTACATAGTAGGCCTTTAAAAATCACTGTCAAGATGCAAATTTAAAATGGATCCTTGTTGTCACTGCAGGTCATAGTACACATACACATGTAGATCTTACATAGTAGGCCTTTAAAAATCACTGTCAAGATGCAAAACAGATCCTTGTTGTCACTGCAGGTCATAGTACACATACTCAATGTAGATTGTAACATCCAAGAGTGTTCCATAACTGAGGCTTAAAGGAGGACCATGGGGTATTAATAAGAAAGTTGTTTCAGGCAGGTGGCAGTACTTAGGGGTAAATGTCATCGAGTTAACCATCCATCCCCAAAAAGAATGCCAAAATTTGGGGTCATTGACATGAAGATGATGCCCTTTCGTGACTACTTCCACCTTCAGAATGCTAGCAATATTGACATTTGATGTTAGGCCACACCAAATTTTTTGTTGCTTCTCGGAATAGCCTCTCTTATTTTTCCCATTTTGAAAAAAACAAAATTGGGTCGCTATTCCCATTCACAAATTTTTACTAACGATTTTACTATTTAAGCTCAATAGCCACCAAAATAGATTATAAAGGCCTGCATATACCTAAAAAGTGTGGTCACATTTTATCATAAGTTATGATTTTTCATCTATTAAAACTATTTTTCAATATCAATCCATATATTACATGTCGAAAGGTAATTTTGTTACTGAAATTATTTTTAGTACTTGGATCAAAGAAAGGGGTACATTGCATAAAATGAGCCATAAAAAGCTGAAACTTGAATAATTCTCTTATTCTTTATGTTATATAAAACCCTTTCTTCACCCCAGACTATTTGCCAAAATTTTATTTTAATTTTTCTTTTCCCTGTCGCTCCAATTTTTATCAGAAAAAATCAGAGAATCAAGAAATAAAATTGGTGAGGCCTTATGCAAGGAACACAACAGCACTATCATCAGTCACCAGCCTATCGACCACAACAGTCATGAAATGTGCTATCGAGGTAAAACAAGTTCACATTCGAATGTTGACACTGGCAAGCCACTGTTATTATAGTCCCGCGAAAAGCTTTAAAGGTGTCTACTTTATTGGCGTATTTACAGTAGCTTAGGTTTAGGTTTCTGCTTGTTCTTGCCAAGTGTCATCTGGCAATGTAAACATTTTAACACACCCCTTGGTAAAAGAAAAGAGAACGGTTGAGTAGTAACCGTCAACCAAGAAGACTAGGTCAACGATTGAATCTTTAAAAGAAGTGTCATTTTTCTTGACAAATCTCCATCACGCTAAGGAAACCAGGGGAAGGCAATAGTTTTATTTTTAGACAATATAAATAGATCTTAAGCTAAAATCATCACATCAGCAGTATTGTTAAACAGTGGGTCTAGACACTGTATAAAATTATTCATATCTTGTTATGTACTTATGTCATAAGTCTTAAAGTTTATGATATTGCAACTCTCACAATGCAAAAATAGGTACTAAATAAAGACTGCTTTGTTATTGTTAAAGATTGACATTCACGCCTACCTGATCATATTTTTCAGAGATTCACATATTGTGTTAACCTAATATTGTTATCAATATTAAGTAGAAATTTAGGATCTATTTTGTATTTCAGAATCTGTAATTCATAGTTGGCCACGAAAGTCACTGTACTTTTTGTTGGGTCAATAAAAGCTTCTTTGAACGTTTCTTTAATTCTATTTTCTTCAAAAATATCTTCTCCACAGCATGACCAGTCTCCTAACCAGACAAGTGTTTTCACTGAATGAGGACCTATTCTGGGCATGTGTCCAAACCACAACTACAACCAGTAATGGAAATACCAGGCCGGACGCTAAACCTGCTCGCCGCTGACACCTGTGTTTTGGCAGGGGGTCCTTCCTGTTTTTTTCCTCCGCATCAAAAGGAAATGATACCCATTGCTGACACCAAGAGTCCGGAATTGAGTCCCTGCCAACAGATACTTCTGTTGACAGCAACAATTAACAGTATCAGTTCTCTGTCCTACAGCACTTACAGACACGGGAAGACGTAATATGTGTTGATAGTTTAGACTGAAAACAGATCTTGTTCCATGCGATCAAACAAACAGTAAGCTGTCCACATTGTGTAAGGTGTGCTCTTCTGATGGATTTTTTCAGTGATTTTTCAGTGGTTTGGGTTGGCATTAGGAAGGGCATCCAGCTGTAAAAACTCTTGCTACAAAAAAAACTTGCACTTGATGAGGAGTTCTGGGGCTTCCCCATCCATGAGCAAGCACGTCCAACCCCCATATGATGGGGAATAAAAGATGTTAAAATGGATAGAGAGAGAGAGAGACAGGAGACGTTTATTCCTTGTAGTTTGTTTTTTCATTCTTTCATTCCTTTGTTCGTTCAGACCCTTGTAGTGCCTACATAGGTCAGCAAGTTTCCTTGCTGTTTCAGTAGCGGGGTGTATTTTTCACAGTGAGGGGTTGCTAGCCCTCCCCCTCTAATGTGCTATAGGGGTACCCCTTCGAACATGCACCCCCATTTTACGTCCCTTCTGAAAGATGGGTGCAGCTTCAACCGAGATGTCTTGGCCAGCATTGAACCTGGTTATCAACTTATTGGAACCAGGAGCTCACCTGTGAGATTGCTACCTATTGAGCTATAGGGACATTCCTCAGATATGAGACACCACATGACTTAAGAGCAAAGAAGAGTTTTTTTGTTCACACACATGTATGAAGACATTTTTTACCTGAGGCACACAAGATGCAAATCAGCTACATTTCTTTAAGGGTGAATGTTTTCTCATTCTAGATAACTAGTTCCATTTGTTAAGAAACTTGCCATTGACTTTCCTTGGCCGTGACAGGACAATTGACACAAACTACATGTAATTCATAGCAGACACCTGTTGGTGGACAACAAAAAGAGTCAGATATGTCAGAATAAAAGAAGTTTCAAAATATTTACCATTTACAGACAAAATAATGAGTTTGATACATACCTTGTAACAGACTTTAGTCAAGTTTTATCCTAGTTATCTAAGTTTACAAACTACTGGTCCTTCATGTACCTCTTCATTTTTGTCTTAGATGATTATTTCGAACACGCAACCAGTTGGCCAATACTCCATTGCAACCTTATTTTGCTTTTCTACAGACATTTTGACAACCTCTCTGCAGTCTCTTCATCAGTGTAAAATAGTGTAATTCACTTTATCTTCACGGTAGCAAAATTTCACTGTGACTGTAAGGAAAATAGACATTTTCACTGAACTTTAACTTCACGGAGGCGGCAAGTGATTTACAAGTGTGAAGGAATTATGAATAATTTCAATAGGTTTCTTATGGTGATGATAAGTTCATGGTACAGAGGTGACCTGAAAAACAGTGAACATAAAGTTACAGTGAAGGAAACAAGAATTACAGTAAACTTGTCCAGTCAGAGCAAAGTAAACTTGTCCTATTGTGACGTTCTCGAACGTGACTACCGTCACTACCACGGTATTTACCGCTAAAAGAAGCAATGGTAGTCAAAAGCACAATAGGGCAAGTTTACTTTGCACTGTTAGGACAAGTTTACTTTACTCCGATGGAGACACCCCCGCAACATTCCCCAGTGGAATGCCCTGCCTGGCACGGTTGTGACGTACGGCTCCCACCGTTGAGTCTTACCGTGCCAGGCTGGAGGCCTGCCCGCCTTAGCCTGGGACCTCCTCCCCCCCTACTTTGCCCCACGTGGGGTCATCTGGGGGCAACAAGTATGATGATGATGACAACAGCAGATCATGAGGTTGTCAAAACATCTGTAGAGAAGAAAAATAAGGTTGCGTATCTAAGAAAACTATCTTGAATATAACTTCAGTCTGCAGCTTATGCATCTTAAGCTGTGATAAGGACTGAAAGGTAATCCAACCTAACGTTTTACATGTAACAAGTGTGCCTTTGAGAATGGAAGAAGTATCAACAACAGTCTGTCCCTCTTAAAGGCATCCAGAGCATGTTATGCGGCTTGAAACTTGGAATAAAAAAACTCCAATTTCTAGTCATTCCTACACATAGTAAGTTGCAATAACACTATACCATTACATATTGACATTTAAGGAGCAAAGATACGATGTCGTTGTGTGGTGAGAACTGATAGAAAATCCAAGCTCTAATAGACTGATCCTGACTGTCCAACACAATTAGTGGTTCGAGAGAGTGACTGCATGTCTGTCAAATATTTGCAATCTTATGTTTTAATTTTGCATTTCTACGTTTTGACGGAGGTGGGCGGGTCTATGGTATCCGTCTATTTACACAAGGCGCGTGAAACTAAAATAGCACCATGTAGCTAAGTTTTGTGCCGTTTTCGAGCACTTTTATTAAGAAATCCGCACGCAGATGTGGTAAACAGTGGCTTTAAATGTCAATTTCATAAAGATAACAGCAACTAAAACATTTCCAGTTTTCAAGCCTCATAAAATGCTCTGGGTGCCTTTAAGCTGTGATAAGGACTGAAAGGTAATCCAACCTAATGTTTTAACAAGTGTGCCTTTGAGAACAGAAGAAGTATCAACAACAAACAGTCTGTCCCTCTTAAGGGGCACCAGCACTTGAAAGATTGCCCAAAGATAATGTTGTTGACTACAGGAAGAACCTACTCAACCGTCAATACTACAGCAATACCCAATGTTCTGAAACATACATACATACATATACATAGTCATACTCTATCGAGTTGAAGTGTATACAAAGTTCTGCTTCCAGTATTCTCGGTTACACATAATTTCTGTCAGGTCTTTTGCCACTTAGACCAGTTTCTAATTCTATAATGCTCACAAGTGTGGAGAATGGATGGCCTCAGGGGTCGTAAAGAGTAGTTTACCAGCTGGTAGAGAGAAGCTTATAGATATGTTTGATAGTTGTTGCCATACATTGTACCGTGTACAATTGTCGTGAAATAAAGTACTACTAGATCTGATATTGTAAAAAGCACCCATGAGACCGTCACGACCAGATGATGATGGTACAATGTAAGTTCTAACTGCTATTGTTCGTTTGTTCGTTCCTTATCTATTTATGTATTTATTTCTTGGTTCAGCATGTACATGCCAGGGTTGCCCAACTAGCCGGATGCTATTACTAAGGGCGAACCCATGTGCGGCCATAGGACTGGGTGTTTTATACCTCTCACACCAGTACCTGGAAGCACTCCTACTCTTTTCGATAAGTGCAGTGGGTTCTTTAAGTTAAACATGTTCGAGGTGTGGCTCTCCTCAAACACAGGACCTCCATTTAACGTCCTATCCGAGGGACGTCCCTAACCGAAGCTAGGTACTCATCCACACCTGAGTGAAGTGAGGAAAGTTGAGTAAAGTGACTTTGCCAAGGGAACAAGATCTGTGACATGACAGGATTTGGACCCAGGACCTCTTGGGTCACTCTGCTGCTACGCCACAGTACCTCGCAATGTGTTATGCCTTTCCAAGTATCTCACTGTCTCCCCATACTCGTACCATGACCGTGTAAATGCTTCCTTTCCTTCCTTCACAGTAAGATACAGTTGAGTTGCGTTTTGGCATGACACGAGGAAAGCAGAAGTGTGCCACCTGTCTGCACCTACACCTGAGGTGTGCAGCTTAGTCACCTGAGTGATCAAAGAACCACTGTGGGCAGGTGAAACACAAGTCTCCTCAAACAGACCACTTTAAGTTAACCTTTCATGGTATGGAAAAGATGTAGGGATCGTTAGGTAGTGCATATCGTCAGGTCATCATGCACCAAGGACACTTCATGGACCTTCCAGCTCTTCCTTTTTATCTCCATGAAAAATGGAGATATAGTTTTGGGTGTGTCTGTGTGTGTGTGTCTGTCTGTCTGAGTGTTTGTGTTTCCGCACTACTGTAGTCAGCATAACTCAAGAACCTCTTGATGGATTACAATGATATTCAGTATGTGGGCCGCAGGGTGTTGTATAGCTGAAATGCAAGGTCCATTTTGGGCCCCCTGGTATGTGACCTTGGTACTGCAGCAGAACTTCTGTTTTTGTATCTTTTGACCTGGACGTGCTATGGTCTTGTTTGTACCAGTTGTTTGCGTCACTATGGCCGGTCTATGGTATCGGTCTATTTACACTAGGCGCGTGAAACTAAAAGATCACCATTTAGCTTTTTTTGTGCCGCTTTTGAGCACTTTTGATAAGAAATCCTCACGCAAATGTGGTAAACAGTGGCATTAAATGTCAATTTCAGAAAGATTACAGCAAATAGAATGTTTCCAGTTTTCAAGCCTCATAAAATGCTCTGGGAGACTTTAATGACAATGGCTTCATTGTTGATGATTACACTGCAACAAATACTATATTTGCCTTCACACAAGGTTCTTGGTCAACTGTATGGTTCACTGGTCTGTAAAGTAGGTCAAACAGGGCAATAGACAACCAGTCTATAGTGTCTACAAGACAAGGCAATTAAAGAAGATGTAACAGGTGATCCCCTGAACAAGGGCCATTGTTTCCTTTACAGCAAAACGGTGTCAACGGTCTCAAGATCACTTCCCAAAGAAAAGGACGCATGACCTCCATGTTGAAACCTTAAAGAACAACAAGTGTCTTTAAGTGGATATGAAAGGTAAGCCAAAGAATCATCCTATCACGTAGGACCAACAATGGACGTAGATCCAACAAAAACAACAACAAGACAACAATAATGTACCCTTAGCGCAGGCATATGGGAAGGTAATCCTTATGATAATAAATTTTGACACCTGGATGATCCCTAAGGGTGCATCTAATCTGTTTTCACATCCAATATCAAACAAATACCAGTCATACTCGTGTATCTGCCTGAAGGGACAGGGCAGCTAATTGGTCGCAAAGTGGATATCACCGAAAACAGAGGGCTTTCACCAAACTGTCAAAGGCCGCAAGCAGACCATGTACCCATTGATTAACCTGTGACTGGACTGTAAACATTGGGGGTATCAGTTCATAGGGGGAGCATGCAGGGGGCACACTGTCCACAAACACCGGTGGGGGACATAGCTCGTCATACCGAGCATACCCTATGGTCGGCCGTACACGTCCATTCCTGGTACAGTCCAGCGCTGAGCTGACATACGCCACTGCGGACAGATACAATATGTTAATGAACCAGGGCTGTCCTCCAGCTTTAATTTTTTTTTTCATTCCCATTTATTGTTTGGGAGTGTTGCTAAAATTTTTCTTGTTAAACCTGTCATTCTAACTTGATTTCCATACAAAAATATATTTTCATAAATTCCATGTCATGAAGTTCAGATATTTGGGACCGATGGGTCAACATCTTCTTTTCGTCCCAACAAGAAAATTTCCATCCGGGGATGGAGGGACGGGTTGCTGTCGACCTTGTTTTGACAGTTATGACATGCCACATGTCATCGATACACTACCATGTGACACTCTGCATTGTCAGCAAATCTTTGCCAACAAACTTCACATGGATCCTCAAGACAGTGATTCAACTTTAAGGGATACTGTAAATGCATTTAAATTCATGTGGTTTTTAGTTCACACTAAAAGTGGCGTCTGTGTAGCACAGTGGCAGAGCATCCGGCTATGAACCAATAAGGCCCAGGTTCAATCCCCAGTGGAGTACCCAGACATGTCCGGACATGCACCCAGACGTTGTGCCCTTGGGAAAGGCACTTAACACACATTTCCCATGTCCTAAGCCCAGCAGTAGGGTCTGGGTTGGCGTTAGGAAGGGCATCCAGCCGTAAAAACTCTTGCTACAAAAAAGGACTTGCACTTGATGAGGAGTTCTGGGGCTTCCCCAACTATGTGTAAGCACGTCTAACCCCCAGATGATGGGGAACAAAAGACGTTAAATTGGATAGAGAGAGAGAGAGACTAAGATGAAAATGGAGTATGATACAATGCTAAATTTTCTTCCAACACTAAGGTATTGACGGATCGAATTTTCGACGACCACTGTCGCCTTCTTCAACAGAGACAGTGGGCGTTATAAACTTCCTGGCACGTTTGACCAATTACTGACGTCACGTATCCGCAATGACACGTGTCAATAAAGTCACCTGTCTGTAACTCTCGCGAGTTTACGTTCGGATGTGATTGGTCATTAATGATCCTGAAGAAGGCAACAGTGGTCGTCGAAAATTCGATCCGTCAATCGTGTTGGAAGAAAGTTTAGCATTGTATTATGATTACTACCAACACAGACGAGCTTTCATTATAATGAAAATGGAGTGTTTGCGGCAGTTTTATGTTTGTGGCAGCGCTAGAGTCACATACTGCTACAGCATTAGACAAAAATGTTTGCGGTGGTTTTAAGTTTGTGGTGAAACGGTCGCTGTGAAAAACGCGATAAAAAAACCACCGCAAAAATTTCTGCATTTACAGTAATCCTTTTTATAGTGCAAAAGACGGTGCAGTGTGCATATTTAAACCACTTGGCAGAAATGCAGTGAATCTGCTTGAGTGATGTTCCAGGTCTTTAGTCTCCTAAGCATTTACTACACTTGACTGTCAGACTTCCTAACTTAAAAGTAATCCCCTCTTCTCACTTTGCCTTGCAGCAGCTCTGTAACGATGCTACTTGCCAAAAATAGCTGCAAACGCTTGCAAAGTAATTTTGCTCCAGTGTAAGGAATGCTTCTGCGATGACAAAAAGGGCTCATAGTCACTTAAAATAGTTAAATAGCCAGCTTCTGACAAGCCTCCTTGACTCCTACTCAGACCATAGACACGTTGGTTTCCAGTCAAACCTATCTCAACACAGTATCTACTTTCAACGTCTACACTCTCTAACAGTTATGCAGACAAAACCAGCTTAAAGACAAGGACTATATTCAAGAAAACAGTTACTCAACTGGATAGAATTTGGAACATCTTGGGTATCTTATTTCCTGGATGTCTAACCTTCATCAACGTACCAAAGACATTGTCGCTCCTAAAAGGTTTTAACATGGTTAAAGTGTTAAACAGCAACAGTTGCCTCAACTTGCCTGTAACAAAGACATCTTTCAAATTGATAGACTAGAACAGTTAGACAGATATCACAGGACATTTTTCCTTTAATACTAACCTCAGTTACCTCTGTGACTTTATCCTGTTACTATACCAAGCTACTGTTAAGCTGGGTATACCGGCTATATAGATACAGACAGATACCAGACTATACTTTCTGGTAACAACATCTCTGGAACTCTAAGTTCCAAATTTACCAGTGTAAAAACAAAGACTGGACTTGACTGGAATACCTCGACAATGACTGCATTGTCTAGAATAACATTCTGATGTGTGGTTGAGATAAGATGGGCCATACCCCTTGGACTTTAACCGAGAGTTTATTCCCCGATATGACATTGCACGAATGACAAGAGATCAGGAAGATATGTCGTTCATCCCGCTGTTCACATTCAGGAATGTCGCGTCGAGTGTGCCAAGTATGTTTATTCAGATTAATGAGACGAGCTATCCTAATTGTTGGGTGGGTGGAGTTGAAACTCACACCGAATTCTTCCTCGATGATCGGGACGATGTTATCTACAGTAAGCCACATAGCAGGGGCACGGGTAACACCAAAAATGGTGCTTCTGGTACTGAAGAGACATTCCATACTTAATGTCCTGCAATCATAGTTTAGGCCACTCTGGCTTGATTACTATAGTATGAGGATGTCGGCATCCACGCGCGCACCTATTTTCGTATGTTTCCCCCAAATAGGTTTGCAACCATACTGTAAATCCTACAAAGAAGCTGCAAAATAAGTCATAAAAAATATCTGAAAACGGATATAATGCCATACAATGCCTTTTTTTCTATTGTAGAACATACTAATTTTGTTATACAACTTACTCTTTGCACAAAATGTACAGTATTTCAAGCCCTAAGCAAAGTCTCCAAAGAAAATGTTAAAGAACAAGAATAAAGAATTTAATGTTTGTTCTACTACGTTATGCAAGTTCAGTCATTTTGAAAGAATTCCTGACCACTTAGATTTCATAACGAAGGTAAATTTTTTTGGCCTAGTTTAATTCTTTGCACATTTGCATCAGTTTTGCAATGCCCAGAGGATGTGATCCCCATAAAGGAATCAGTATGGCCTCACCTGAGAGAGCGATGCTGTTGATCGGTGTGGGTCTCTCCGCAGCCTCCAGTTTCTTCTGTAGGCTGATGGGAGGTCCACTATCCATGGAGAACTCCCTCCTTGCACCTGGCCTGTAGACCAAGGACAGAGTCACAAGTTCAAGTAGGTAGGTAAACAAACAGTGCCCGTTCCCCATGACGCAACCTCACCATGACCCCCTTTCGGACACGCCGAGGGGCCACGCCCCCTACAAACACCGCTGGCCGCAAATCACAGACAGTGTCTACAAAAATACACCATGGGAGACACCTACAGCTGGCCATGTGCTGTGAAGGATAGGAAATTCCTGTAATCCACTTTGAAGGTCGCCAGACCTTCTCAAGGTACAGGTGAAGGTTATTTGACCATGCCGACGACATTGTGTTTGATGTGGGGGGACGCCATGTGAGGATAGTTTACTTTCGGTGTCCTCGGTGAAGCCTCCTATGTGTAAACGTACAAGAACAAGTTCACCGGACACAAAAAACGAAATCTTTAGAGATGGAGGAGTATGTAAGCTGAGAAGAACTGTTCCTAGAAGTATGTTAAGGACAGTGTTTGAACAGGTTTTCATCAGGTAATTACATCAAGCTGAGAATCAGATTGGAGACAAATTGGTATTAAATGAAACTAACAAATCGTATATCAGTTACTACAGACACGATCTGATGCAAAATTTCACCAGTGCTACTAGTAAATTTGCCGTTTAAGGAATTTTATGGTCCTTTTAAACTGATCTTAATTATTGAGAGATCTCAGAAAAATGTTTGGAATTTCTAGTGCCAAATATCATGTTCAACACTCAAACACTGGCCCACCATTGTGATGACATACCAACTTTATCATCTGTAACACAAGCTGCCTTATCTATGTTAATCAGTCTACTCATAATACTGTACATGTTGAAATTTTTACGGTGGTTAAGTTTTTTGCAGTTTTTGCGGTAAGGTCTTCATGGCACAACACTGCAAAAATGCTTGTCCTGTCTTCTGCCTGCCTACCCTTGTTTTAACCACAAATTAAAAACTACAGCAAACACTACTGCGAAATTAAATCCCGGCAAATTTAAAGGCATTTACAGTACTTAGGCCACACCGTTTTAATTTCTTGGTTAACAGAATTTTTAAAAAAATGCTAGATTGGAAAATCAACAGGAAAACAGAATCTCAGGGGAAAGTTTGTGCTTTGGTGCACACAGTTTCAGGGAGTAACCAGGGTCAGGTGCAAGTTTTCACCCCAGCCTTCTGTTTTCATTTTTTTGTGCTAAAATCTATAAAAAAAATCAATTAACCAAGAAATTAAATTGGTGTGGCCTTATGGTACAGATGAGACACATACCTCTCTCCTCCAGTGGACTTGGTCCTAGCCCTACTTGTTGGGCTGCCTTTTGTAGGCCTCGTGCTTGGAGCGAACATCTTCATTCTGAGCAAAACGAGATCAAAGACTTAAAAGTTTTCTTGATATTTTTACAAACAGAGAACACATATTCACAATCTATCAATGAAAATTTCATTCCCCGATGTACATTTGTAAGGAATATGGAAAATCAGACGAAACAACATTTATTCAAGGAAGAATACAGATAACTACAAAGGGCAAGAAAACAATAAAAATATCATTAGAAATAGAAAATGTTTGTATTTGTTCTCAGCTACCTTGGTGCTTGGGTGTATCCTGAGGACTTAACTTTACTTTTGAAGGTCAGTGGCTGATCTCCAACTTGTCCTTTAGGTTTAGTTGCCAGGTGGCCTGCATATGGCAAAGCAAGAAGGCTCCAATTAGCAGTACTCAAGCGCCCCCTGACAGCTGTAACACAAACTGCACAAATTTTGAAGCTACTGCAAAGCTAAAATATGAAAACACTGGACTTATAATGGACACATTCTATCAAGACTATGAGATTGCAAATGAATGGTCTGATTTCAAAACTGGTATGCTTTATTGTCATGCCGTCAAAGGTCTAGTGACAAGGCTAGCGGACAAAAGATTGTGATGTCACAGGTTTGATTCCTGGTATTCCTGGCTAGATGTTGTGTCCATGGGAAAGCAATTTATACTTTCCTCACTTAAAGTTAAAGTCCTCCCGTGCCACATAGTGGAACATATGGCGGCGACCATCTCCGATTCTCAGCCCTTGGGCCACACAACTTTGTGCAAGTCTCTACAGCAGGGGGCTAGTCCGCTGGTAGTGATGTGTGTTTAACTTCCATACTCTTTCCCAAATGCTGAGTGCTAAGCAGAGAAAGCAGTATGTACCATTTCTAAAGTCTTTGGTATGACCCGGCTGGGGTTTGAACTCACGACCTACCGTGTGCAAGGCGAACACTGTACCCACTCGGCCATTGCACCGGTACTCCACTTTCCTCACTCCACTCTATAAAATGGGTACCTGACTTCGGTTGGGAAGGTAAAAGACAGTGGAAGGAGAGGGATGGGCTCCACCTTCCAATACCATGCCCTAGACACAGTGGATAACAACCCACTGCCCCTACGGCCTCAAAAAGGCTACCGGACCTTTACCTTTGCAAATTGTCCCTGACAGTGACCTGAATTGGCCACATGTTAAACCCATTTACACAAATTACAGACCATCTGGACTACTTAACTAAAGTAACCAGAGGCCACAGTCAGGACTGTCTCAAATTAAGTCAGTCAAATTGACTGTAAAAAAAGAGTTATAGGTCCATAGCCTTTTTGAGGCCGTAGAGGCTAGTGCTGCATACCTAAACTCATGTTCAGGTCCGGATTCAAGTCCAGGGGTTCAGGTCCGGACTTATAAGTCTGGACCTGAACCTATGGCATACATGTATGTAAAATTCCATGTTGACATAAAGTTGACATACATTTTGAAAAATATACATACAAAATTATATACACTCAGTCAAAAGCTCAGTCATTAACACAATAAAAACAGCTGTTTTCATCTTTTTCCAATTCAAATTTCATGATCTATGGAAGATTTTTAGATCGTTTAGAACAAAAAGGGGAACTTGTTTCCAGACATTTAGTTTTTTGGGACTTGAACCTAAACGTTAGGTCCAATCCAGGGTTTAGGTATGCAGAACTAGTAGGGTCAGTGGGTTTATCCACCGTATCTAGGGCAATTGTATTGGAGGGTGGAGTCCATCCCTTTCCTTCCACAGCCTTTTACGTCCCCAACCAAAGTCAGGTACCCATTTTTACACCTCCTTGGAGAGAGAGAAGTAGTGCATTTGTATAAAGTGCTTTTCCGAAGGACACAAATTCTAGCAAGGACTGCCAGGAATCGAACCTGTGATGGCTCGATCTCGTGTCCACTAGCCAAGCCACTCGGCCAATCAATGCCGCCCAAATTGACTGTAAGATGTCCATAAAGGATATATTAATTTCCTCTGTCTGTCAGTGCACCCTATATTCACAGCAACTCATAGCCCACAAAAAACTGAAATTACATTAAATTCAAGGAAGGCAATGGTCACCTAAAAATGAATGATACACAAGTAAATAAGGTGGCTTTCCCTACAAATTATGGGAAGTCAAAGTAGCTTGCCTTAGCCTGACAGAACATGGAACATGCAGTCCCTCTTACAATGGTCCTAGTTAACAAAATAAAAAGTGGTAGCATATTCATGTATGTACCTCTCTGTTTCTGCTTTCCTGAGCTGGTTTCTTTGCTTCTTGGCACCAGTTCCGACCTCAGTGGGGAGCTTTCAGACAGCGGTGTGCTGTGGAAAATCATAGTGGATAAAACTGAATGGTTAACTTATCACATACTGTGTTAAGAATTACTATAAAAGGGAAAATGTTTGTGGGATCGAACTTTGCAGTAGGGAAAAAATGGAGTGTTCGCGATGGTTATACAAAGGACATTATATAATGTCCTTGGTTGTACTGATTGTGGTTGAAACAAGGAGGTAGGCAGGCAGAAGACGGAATAAAAAATTTTGCGTTGAATAACTTCACGTTGGAGGTCACTGCGAAAACTGCTAACATAAAACTATTGCAAACATTTCAGCAATGGATATAATATATACATCTATGACAGTTGGCTAAAAATCGGCTTGTGGCAACATGGCACACATTAACACACACACACATGCGCATAATCTATGTCCTGACACTAGTCCAAAGGACAATCTAATTTCATCATAAAAAGCAGGAATTTCAAAGATAGAACAAAGAGGCTGTATCTTTTTTTTGGGGGGGGAAAGCTGTTTTGAGTTAAGATTTCTTGTTTTAAGTTGACATGTCTTAAATGGGGAAGCTACATACATTCGGTTGGAGGTAGCACTTTAGATATCAAAATAAGGGATTTTTTATATCAAAAGTGACAATGGTTGGAAGTACAAAGGTGGCTAAATACTCCCAGCTATCATCCCATTAAAGGGTCGCCGTAAAAAAGGGAGGTGTAGTATTAACAGTGACACTGGCCGGAAGTGATCTGGTGACCAGACATTCCAAGCTATCTACCTATTACAGGGTCAGCTGAGCTCAAAGGTACGGTTCAAGGGTACCTTAATAGATGAATTGGAACCACACAAACTGGTTTCATCATGGGGGGTACCCACAAACTGGGAAAGGCACTTTACACGACTATCCTCACCCCACCCAGGTGTATATATAGAATACAACACGGGGTATTCCGTATTGCCTGAGGTACCGACCCGACCGTGGGTCGTAGGAGGGCAACCCACAGGAGGGCAGGGACGGAAGGTGATGCGGAATACACCATGTTGTATTTTATTTATGTCATACCCACCCGAGAAAACACACATTTCAATGCGAAATGCGCCTGAATTTGAGAGAGTAAAAAAAAATCGTAACAACATCCATTCAAACCTCCGAATGCGGTATTCAAATTTTCGACAGCAGCCGAAGCCTGTGTGATACAAGAAGAACTCCGTATGATACGGAAAATTATTACACGATGTGGAACACCCGTATTGAACGTTTTCGCGGCCCAGGTATGACATAAAAACGGGTCTATCATGTGTGGGTCACGACACCAGCAATATATAGCTGCCTGTGTTCCACATGTATTGCACTGTAACTGTTGCAATTCAAGTAAAATCAAAATCACATCACGCACAATCGTAAATAATAAAAAATAACGACATTCCCCTCAAGCCTGGAAGAAGCAGCTGTTCGATCACAATCAGACGAAAGGTAAATACAAAATAAACTATTTTTCCCTTGTTTTTACACAAGCGAGGAAGGAGAATAGCAACTGTCATTGTAAAGCGATATCCCGAAATGTCTGACAGCATAAGTGCGGGCGCCGGAACGCCAGGTGGAAATGAATACCTGCGAGATGCCGGGCTCCGTGACACAGGTTGGGGTTCAAAGAATGTTGTTCGAATGCGTTCTACAATTCACGGATGTGCGCAATGACATTCTCACATAGACAGTTTGCGAGCAAAATACCCCTATGTGGAAAGCAGTTTGTATGGTTCAAATTCGTCCAGTGTACCGAAATAAACCCGTCTACCTAGGTACTCTAGGGACAGTCTACGGCTCTAAGGGTAAGGAACTCCAACTCCAGGTCCTTGCACTTGAAATCATCTAATCCATCATTTAATGTGACAACCTGAATGACATCTTTGGATGAGATCCACTTTTTTTGCAGCCTAGGCCATACCTGCTATAATCAGCCTGATTCGCGCTTAAAGCGACCCGCCAACATCCACTAGCTTCCTACGGTGGAGTTTGCGTTATACAGACTAGGCCATACTGATTTGATTATATGGAAGACATCCTTTGGGCACTTCAAAATTGATGCGTGCATGAAAAAAAAAAGTTGTGTGAAAAAAACTTTGTCTTCATCATGCAATCTAAGTGTCAGGAAGGTTTTAGAAACGACTTAACTCACAGAAAATAGTTTATTCGCATTTTCTTGGAAGACTTTGGAAAATTTTGCTCAGGGCTCGAAACACATTTCGTGCAAGGATTAAGTTTACCAGTATGACAAAATTAGTACATTTTATGATAGGAAAAAGGAGGCATTGTATGACAATGACATCAATCAATCAATCAATCAATCAACCACATCAGTATACGTCTTCCAATATACAAATGTATGTTTGGAATCTATAGCATATATTATCTCATTTAATTTCCAGCCTCTTACGATTTACAGTATGGTTGCAAACATTTTTTTCTTTTTTGGGAAAAGACGAAAATTGATGCACGCATGGATGTCCTCCATATATGGTCTCATGCCTGAACTAGTCCACGTGTAGAGTCCCAAGTAATCCGGCCTAAAAAAATTACAGGCCTGGGCATAGAAAGCGTGTGTTTAGGTGGATCATAAATTGCCTTTTATCGGCCTCACCTGATATAAAAAGACTTTGACATGAAAGATTGTTTATTACTGTCAGGATTAGGTAGGAAAGTTTTGTCATCCGAGCGATAGGTCGGACGTGTACGCATTTTGCCATGAGTGTTGCAGTCAGCCGCTGGCGGTACAACAACGGCCTCGTGCGGACAGTGGCTACTTGCAGTTTAAAATGCGATAAATATCGTTGTAATGGTTAGATTTGGGTGAATCTTTTTTTATTGCACGATGAACACGTGTGCTTCAAACAGAAAGCAAAACATCTTCAGTGCAGTTGTTCGTTTTCTAGATTTGCAGTAAAAAAATTGTGTATTTCAACGTTGATTCCTATGGAACTGTCGTGTGAGACCATATATGTAATCAAGTCAGTGTGGCCTTATTCAATGTGGCAAAATGAATGAGATCTTTGGATGAGATCTACTTTTTGTTGCAGCCTACCTAGAAAGAACACTTATTTCTGCACTTCCTCCCTCCCCACTGGCTCCATAGTCTAGTACAGACTGTGATGAGAGGCTTAATGACTCTAGCCTCTGACCCAGGCCCTCGTGTGAGGGCACCGTCAGTCGCAGCACGTCCACAGACTTCTGGAACAGGCTGCCCACGAGACACCACACTTGCTGTTTGTTGGCTCCCTGAGCGAACGCAAAGCTCCCAGCCAATGGGATGTTACACTGGGATGGACCATCTTTCACCATGGACGGAATATAGTCTGGAGGAAGAAAATAGCAACATAATATGTTAACATTTAGCAGTACACTGAAGAAAGCTCCCAGCCAATGGGATGTTACACTGGGATGGACCATCTTTCACCATGGACGGAATATAGTCTGGAGGAAGAGAATGGTATTACCAAGTTTAGTAAGAACTGCGATGGCAGGACTGCTACCTACAAGTATGTATCATTTTAGAGGCCACCCCACAAAGTGGAAACCTCAGCCCAGTTTAGCAGAGCCTTCCCAAGGTATATTGTATAGATCTTGCAGGAGTTTCAGTACAATAGACCAATCCTGGCTGTCCATCAAAATTAGCAGTTCAGGCAATGATGGCAAGACAATTAGCGGTTCAACCAATGAGAGAGTGGTTGCATGTCTGTAAATTTAATAAACTTTGTGCATATTATGTTTTTATTTTGTATTTTTACATGTTGACAGAGGTGGGCGGGGCTATGGGATCGGCCTATTCCTTTTATAACGTACAACTTACAGTCCAAGTACATTGCTGTACTTACCTTCAAAGTCTAATAGAGAAGTAGTTTCAAAGGTGTGTGCGTTGATGAAGACCAGAGCATTGGTGGTTCCAACGATGAGGACAGGGGCCACATCCAACAGATTACTGAAACCAGAAAAGGATTCTTATGAGTAAAGGGATTTCCCTTGCACATGTAATGGATCAGAATGTTTTCAACTACAAATCATATAATCTCCGAGCAGATCTACACGGTGCCCGTTGGGCGCTTATCTGGTTGACTGGAGCTTCTCTGGCTAGCATATACGATTTAGGCACCGTGTAGATCTGCTTGGAGATTACAAATCAAACACATTTCACAGGTACAAAAGAGTAAGACAAGAAAATGGTTCATTCAAACTCTTGTTGAAGTGCCAAGTGGCACACAGGGCAGCAATTTACTTTGCTGTTTCAGTAGCAGGGTATATTTTTACAGGGAGGGGTTGCTAGCCCTTCCCCTTTAACATGCTCAAGGCACCTCTTGGAACACGGGACCCCCAATTTACGTCCCTTCCGAAAGAATTTTTTTTCTTTTTCTGAAGTTAAGAAAATATTTCTAGTATGATGTTCTCCAATAAGAATGTTCTAGAAAAATAAGAAAAATTTTCTTTTTTGTTTGGTCAAATGTGGTATTCTTATACAGATTCTTTCCTGAAGGTTTTTTTCTTGAAAATTTGATTCTACTAGAATAATTTTCTTGAACTTTCTTGGCTTAAGAAAAAAAATCTTAGATGCAATTCTTGTTTGTGCTTAAAACATGGATTCTTGTTTGTGCTTATAACAGGGATTCTTGTATACAGAATAACATTCTTGCTGACAGGAGAAAAATTTTCTTTGTACAAGGAAAAACAAGCTTAAGAAAAATAAGAAAAACGATTTTTGCCTAGCACATGTACCCAATAATTGTCAAACTATGTTGACAGCATACATGAAGGTGACTTACTCCACAAGGCTTGAGTCTTGACCCAGGAAGTTAGGTGCTGTTTCTTGCACAGCATCTTTCCTGGATCTAGCCTTTCGACAGTAATGTAAGCCTATAACAGCAGTACTGGCTTCTGATTCACCACTTGTTGGGTCGTCCTGGTTGACGGGTTCTTGTGCCTGAGGTTTTTGCCAGGTTGGACGGCTACTGACTGTAACTGGACCTACAAGGAATAAAGAATATCAGTTGAACTTGAAACAAGGTGGTCTTGTAGTTAGGGTAGTCGGCTTAGAGTCTAAAGGTTCTGGGTTCGAATCCCCAGCGGGCACCAATGTTGTGGCCTTAGGAAAGGCAGTTTACACCTACTTTTCGTCACAGGTGAATATTATTTCCTTGCTTTGATTAGGGATGTGTTATCAGGTGGGACATAAATCTGGAGGTCTCGTGTTTGAGGAGAGTCACACATCAAACATGTTAAGATCCCACCACACTTATCAGTGAGTGATAATCATGCATGTATAAGTCTTTATTATTTGCCTGTCAAAAAATGCTGGCACATAAAACATTCACATCTATTACTGGTAACACTGCTGTAATGTTGCTGTATGTGCAAATTTCGCATTTTTTGGACCTCTCCAATGCAAAAATGTGTTTCCAGTGTATTACTATTGTACTACAAAATTGTTTCAACTGCGAACTTAAAATACAACGAAAACCTCTTTTTCCGTCCCATCGTGAAATGAGCAAAAATAAATGACTTTACAGTACCTTTCTCCTCCCTTGGCCTGTTGTCCTCCTTGGCTGCTTTCCATTTGGAGATTGTTTTTCCAATGTCCACTTGATGCAGTAGCCGAAAGCCACTGCCATCAGAGAGGTCATATATTCTGACCTGTAACAGTTATAACACCCTCTGTTTACATTTGTCGTACGATCATCATGTGTTGCTCTGTAGTTTTATGCGAGTTGTAGTCATATGTATGTACGTGTTGTGTTTTGTGCTATTGTAATCATGTGTATGTACGATTTGTGTTTTTATGAATCCAGGAAGAGTGGATTGGATTTTCAAGTCTAATCTAATAGGCTTTCTAATAAAACATCAAACATCATGTAATTGCAAACTGAGAGCACTTTTGGGATAGTCGTGTAGGTGTTTAGCTGTCTTGTTACGGAAAAGGCTGTCTTTGGATCCTTGACGGTTGTTGGTTCTGTCACAGCCTGCTTAAAAATTCTACGACATCAAAACCGTATGACGATCTACGATGAATGTGACTACGCACTAAACCTACAAATCTGCACAGAACAAATAAGTTGTTTTTGTTTTCAACATGCAAGACATCATTAGAACTTCCTAAGACAAACTGTAATGAAATTCAAACTTAAGTCACCTGGCCATCTGATGTCCCCACAGCAAAACTTTCTTTGGTTGGATCATGGGACAGACTCAGAAATGGGAAAGCTGAAATTAACAAAGAGAATAACACATACCTCATTAGTATTCTTTTAAAGTAATACATCACAAAGGCAGTACAATTAAACTCAAGTACTACGTATATTTTATTCCTGCATAAACATGTAGCGACAACAGAAATCTCACGCTATACAGTACTTGTTTTGCTTGTTCACACCCTGGTATTGTAGTGCAGTGCCTAGTTGCACATAGGGCTGTTTCTGTAGTAGGGTATATTTTTACAGAGAGGGGTTGCTGGCTCTTCCCTTTTAACGTGCATCTCTTCGAACACGGGACCCCCATTTTAAAATGATGGGTGCAGCCCTAACCGAGATGTCCTGCCCAGGATTGAAGCAGGGTCTCCCAATTAGCAACTAATTGGAACCAGGAGCTCAACTGTGAGGCTTCTATCAGTTGAGCTACATGGACAATTATAATCTACTCATACAAAATGATGTTGTAATTTATACTTACCAGATATTATTGTTGACTGGTATACTAAAGATGAATTTTCCAAGTCCCAAATCTAGAAAAGGTATTTTCAAACAAATTATGTAATATTGACACATTTAGTATGCATTTTCATTATACGGAGAGAAAATAAAAAGAACAGCGAAGAGCTTCACACAAAAGCTATCTGTATGCATAGGAATAGTAGAAGTAATAAAGACAGAAGTGAAAGTACCTTGAATCAGAAATCTCAATAACAGCACTCATCACAGTCCATAGTGGAGGTAGAATGCATTCTATCCAAAACACAGTGCAAGATAAGTTGTAGAAAACCACAAGCAAATGTGTCCATCTGGTAAGAAGAAAAAAACACTCAAGAAGTGAAGTAATATGAAAACTACAAATGTGTACCTTAAAAGTCCTGTCTTCAGAAATAGACACTATAGTCCTTTTATGATGTGGACAGAATTCTGCTGATGTTACAGTAGAGTCATGCCCTTCAAGGGTAGAGTGAAGTCTTTCAACCTGAAAAAACAACAACAAGATTGGTAACTAATGGAAAAAAGACATTGCCATGGCGACGGTTATCGTTGTGGGTGATGTGTTAATGTAAATAAATAACTTTATTGCACAACAATTGTACAAGGTACAAAGTATGGCGTTCACTGGTACATTGTTAATGTATTATGCACTGTAAATTGGTGTTGTTCATACTGTATATCCAAAGAAGTGGGCTGATAATGACGATGGTCTAGATCTATATCGACTTGCACTTGATGAGTGATTGGCTTTTGGCAGGCCAGCATTTATTTATGAGATTAGACTAGGTGGGAATGGGGTAGCCATATAAAAAATGTGACAATGCATTACTTCCAATGGTTTTTGTGTGTTGCATGTACTACAGTCAAACCTGTACAAGTGGCCACCTCTACATAATGACCACCTGGCCAATGTGGCCACTTCTTGGTGGTCCCTTAGTTAACTTTTCTCAAGCATTAAGAATCCTGTCTATATATATATAGTGACCACCTGTCCACAGAGACAAGATTTTATCCGTCTCCCGAGTCAACTTCTTTTGTTTGACTGCGCAGTATTTACAAGAAAGACTAAAGAAAATTTCAGTGTTTCATATAGCGTTGCACATGAGCATATGATGACTGAGACAATGAATGTTTACATTTTATTTGTTGCACACTAGACTGGAAATTTTCACATACAGTATAATTGCAATATTACAAACAGCTCAGGTTCTTGCCAAACCTGGAAAGCTCACTTACCTGAGAATCTAAGATGAGAATTTCTGTCCCTATGCAAGCTGCTATCAAGCCATCATCTGGACTGAAGCTCACGTGTTGCACATAACCGAGCACCTGGCCAATGATTTGTCCTCGAATTTGTTGTCCTGCAAAGTAATGTTACCAGTTAGTTAGCCCATACATTCACCTGCATGTACATTATTAATATAAGAATAAGATAAGAAATAAATGAATAAATGTATATTCTTATGTAGTAACCACTGGGAAAATATGGGATGAAAAGCTTTTTCGTAATCTAAAAGTTATGACTATATATGATATTAACAAGCTTCAAACTTCTATTTTTGTCCATAAAATAATCAATGATAGTTCCTGTGTACCAAATCAATTCAAACGTCTCTTTCACTACAACTCGGAATTTCATCATTATAATACAAGGCAACAAAACAACTTGAAACAGATACAAGCAAAAACACAGCAGCGAATGTTCTCCATGATGTACAGATGCCCGCAAACTTGGAATAGCTTACATGAAAACTTACAGAACTGCAAATCACTACTGAGATTCAAAAACATGTTAAAAAGCTCCATTTTAAACAATCAATCCTTTGCTTAACCTTCTATTCTTTGGTTTTTCATTTATATCCTGCATGTCTGGGTGCATTTTTTGTGTTATTGACTTGTGTTGTTATATATACTTGTCGTTATTTGCATCGTTATTATTTATCGAATTGTTTCCTTGCTTACTTAGTTGGTAACTTTTCTGTGTTCAGTTAGGTAATTGTTTCTTTATATATAATAATTTAGTTCCTGTTTTTTGTTATTGTTATTATTAGTTATTGATTTGTTATTTGTTACGATATTAAGTTGTCATTTTTTTTCTCTATATCTTAATTTATCATTGTAATTTATTCTGTTTGAAAAATGGGGATGGAATATTATAGACCACATTGGTCTCTACCTTCCCCGGCACTATGTGTATTGACCTGTCATATGTATGTAAAATTCTTTTACCTGTGCGAAATAAAAAGACAAAAAGACAAAGACAAAAAGACAAAAGACACAAATATACCAAAAATATGGTTGCTTGTTTTTCTAAAGATAAGTAATTGACCGATGAAGACGTCCATCACAAATTAGGAATTCAACCAATGAGAGAATGGCAATCAGCCATACGACCAATGAGAGAGTGTCTCCATCCATCCATCAATCCCGTAGGGGCAGCATGACAATACATGTCCAATAAATATTTGCAGTCCTATGTTTTAACTTTGCATTTCTACATTTTGACGTAGGTGAGCGGGGCTATGCAATTGGTCCATAACTCTACATGCGGTAACCTGAATGTCATCCTAGTTAGATCCAGGCTTTCCTTTCACAAATGTTAGTGTAAGGAAAGCCTGGAACTACAAGTAACTAGGATATAAATACAGCAGCATCCATATCAATAAGCAATCTGTGCTAAAATCTAAAGGTGCATCTACATAAGGTTACAAAAAATTGCTAGCAATCTGTTAGTAAAATCCATACCTTGTTCATACATATGACGTGCCGCCTCAATGTTCCATACTATGATGTAGTCTTCAGCAGCAGTGCACAGGCGGGTAGGCTGGGAATGGAAGCCGAAGCTTGTGGCAGTGACAGTCTTCTTGTGCGCTACCAAGTCCAGAGGCTGAAAAGATGATTTCCATTTAATTGTGCATATGGCTTGCAACACTCTTGAAAAAAAAAAAAAAAACCTGGAAAGTACACTGTTGCAGAAAGAAATATGTTCATTTTTATCACGGGGAACTTAATTTCATGGTAGGGTGGAAAAGGAGGTTTCTGTGGTGTTTGAAGTTGGCGTCTAGGCTATGTTGATTCAATGATATGGATGACATCCCCTGGGAACACCAACACTGATGCTAGTATACGAATAAAAAAAGTTTGGCAAAAAAAACAGTTGCCTTCATTATGAAAACTACATCATGTAGTACATGGTCAGGAAGGTTGAACATTATGACTTAACAGACAGAGTATGGTATGCATCTAACAATACTAGATTCTTTCAATTTCACATCTTCTTCTTTGACTTTAGAATTGACTTTGGTATTCTACGACATTAGTATCCCTTTTCCAAAATAAGTACTTAAGTCGTTGGAATTCCAAAGATGGCACAGACAGCCAGTTGTAACTTGTAACATATGCCCTACCCTAAATCCCAGATCTTGCAGGCTCCACACTCCCACTTCACCCTTGCCATGTGGCACGGCGAGGTAAGTTCCATTGCAGGAGAGTTGTGTGTGAGAAGGTGAGGTTGCTGTAGGTATGGTCAGCTCTAACCAAGCAGCCATTGTTACATCTCACACTGACCTAAACTGCACCTGAATAACAGAACATAAGAACAGGATTTTAGTTCATTCGTTCAGGCCCTAATGTACTATCTGACTTATCTAAGTAGGGCAACAGTGGGGTTCAAGTGCCGCTAACTGACCAGTCTAAATAAATGGTCCTTACCTTTTAGCCTGGCACTTACTAGTATATTAGTGTGTACGGTATGTGCACTGGTGGGCCCGGGTTCGATCCCGGGAGCCAGGAGACTGTGCTACTCGCCTCTTGTGTTTCAGTAACTTTCACTGTTTCAGTAGCAGGGAATATTCTTTTACAGGACGGGTTACTTATAATTTTTAATTAGCCCCTTCCCCTTAATGTGCTTGAGGCACCTCCTAAAACAGGGGACCCCTATAAAAGGGTGCAGCCCCAACCAAGATGTCCTGCCCAGGGTTGAACCGGAGTCTCCCAGTTTATGGGAGATAAGATGGTATAAAGGTAAAGGTATAGGTAATAGTACTAGTAATTGGAACCAGGAGGTTGCTACCAGTTGAGCTACAGCCTGACTTGTAGTTGTAGAGTGATTCAACTACAAGTAAAAACTATAACTTACATATAAACCTGTGATAATATATCAATACAAAATGTGCATGTGGCAACTTTCCCCCACTTTTCCTCTGGTGGTACAAAACGTTAGCAGTTTTGACAGTTCCCTTGGGACATAATTCTCAAATGGGCGGGATTGATTTGATCAATATTCACCTACCTTAGAAAGTAAGAAGCATTGATTTCAACTCCATTCATTACTCCAGTCCTTATGAACACAACTTATACTACAAAAAGCTGTCATCGCCCCTAGTTTGTGATTTAAAGGATAGTTTTTAGAAGAAATTCCAGATGTTTGGGTAATCGACAGCCATCTTGGTTACTTCTTTAGGTCAGAGGTCAGTAATTATAACTCTGTATGCTGATTGGTCCACTTGTTTGACTTCCGACCAATCAGAGTAAAGTACGTCCTTTTTGAAAGTGCAGTGTCAAAACAAAGGGTGTCGCTAGTCTTTCATTTATTCGGCTCCACAATCAGCTGGGTTTAAACTAATTTCTAAAGCGCTGACATTAATTTTGGACCACAGTTTTAGATGGCAGCAGTTCCAGGACATAGTGGGCGCATCCAGTGGGATTTTGTAAAGCGGAAGTATGTGTGGGTCCAAGAAAATCATGGGCCAAGTCATGGCCGGAAGAAAGCCGATCATAAGGCACAAGGACAGCAACAACGTAAGGCAGGAGACGAACAGGTAAGTTATGGCGTTACGTTATACATTGGTGAATACAATGCGTATTTTGTCACAAATACATTGCATTTTATTACGACATTATAACTATGTAGCCTTTTCTTCCTTGTTGGTACAACTGTAGTGTTACATCATACATAGAGTAGAGCTATTAGAGGGAATTAGTTCGAACTTTTCACATGAACTTGATGAAGTTACAGCTTGAAAATGTGTCTTTTCAGAACAAGATAACACCTTATGGAGAGGATCAAGTGCAAGCTATGCTGAAACGGAGGTAAAAAAAAAATTGAAACCTTACGTAAGACAAGAATTTTTAGATGCATGCATCCATTTGACAGGTTATCACCAGGTGTGATGACCCAGTGTATTTGGACTTGGGTTATAAAAAGATCTAAAAAGCGTGCTGTGGCGAGGCTGCCGTGCCATTGCACCAATAGCCCTGAGATTATACACAAGGTCCGTATCTAGGGACGTTGTTGCATTTCATTTCATTTCATACAGGAATTTCCAATACCTTTCCTCCACAGGGCAATGAACCTTCAACTTCAAGGAAGACAAAATAATCAAGCGAAACACCCACCAGTCTTTCAAATGCCTGGGAAGAAAGCTTGCAAGAAGCCAACCCCAACTAAAAGGAAGAAGGTATGCAATTACACAAATAAAGCTATCATAAAGAGCTGCTGAATTATATTAAAGGATTTGCATAGATCAACGTCATTTCAATTATTTCCCTATCCAAGCAGATTACGCTTATTGTGAAAGTTATGTTATAATTACCAAAAGATAAGAATATCTTTGATGAAATGGTAGGTGCCAAAATTGAACATTACCCCAAAAATACTTGCACCTCTGAAAAACACATTTCCCTACTAGTATGCAGATTCTCTGATTGGCTGACAGCTGGTTAGAGGTCACACCCACTCTCAAAAGTGGAAACCTCAGCCCGGTTCAGCAGAGCCTTTCCAAGATTGTTTAGGTTACGGGCGAGGCTCTGTATAGGAGTATGAAATGAGTGCCAAATTTGGCGACTATAAATCTTACCTGTAACCAGGACTTGGCCCAAACTTCAATATGTCAATAGATCTACTGCCTAGTAATTTTTGGTTAGAAAATGCCAGTAACCACAATTTGTTTTGTATATCTATCATATTTTGTATGTTCTATATTATAGAGCAAGTCTCCGTCTCCTCCAAGACAAGTCGCCAAAAAACAGCCGCGCGTAGAGAACATGGACTGGGAGTCGGTCTTATCAGATGACAGGGAGAACAGGTCTGTGGCGGCTAATATCAACAAGTCTAAGGATTCAGGAGTTGCTACAGAGGAGGAGGATGCCCTCTTGCAGGTAACTAAGAAACTGCATGTAACATCCAGCCAAGATAAACAATGTTGCGACATACACGTACATGTATCAGCATTAGTTTTGAAAAATGATATCATTCTTTACTATTACAACTCAGTATTAACTTGTTTCCCAAACTGAGACTTTGAGACTTAATTGAAGAATATCCCCTGGTATAAACTTCCTGGAATTTTATCATTTTTTACACTTTGTAATGATCTAGTTTCTTTTCTATGACTTTTCCAGTTGAGTGCAGGCCATCCCACCATGACAAAAGTCTTGTCCAGCCGGCTTCTCTGGCTCCAAGCAGCTCTGACCTTCTGGAAACAAAGCCCAAGTGCCCTTGTCTCCTACATTCTGAGGTATGGAATCACTTACATGTATAGCCTGCCATCCAGTTTTGTTGTTAGCTTTAGTCTGCTTCCAATAGGGGTAGCCACTGTTGGAAGCAGACTATAGCTTACAGGACTGGAGTGTAGTTACCACAGTCTAACTCTTACTTGAACATTTTAAAAACACTTCTGAATCAGCTTATGCAGGGGTGCCGGAGTAGTCATACGAATTTTACGGAATGCATAAATGCACCAAAATCTTACGGAATTCATACCATTCACTACTATGAAACAGAAGTTTTATGGAATGTAGGGAATACTAGTCCGTGTGTGCTTACTGTAAGTAATTCTGTAAAATGCGTACATACTATGTTTCTCTGTAGTGGATCGTATGAATTCTGCAAAATTTGTATGTTTCTTAGTGGTGGATTGTATAAATTCTGTAAAATTTGTATGTATTCCATAAAACTCCTTTGAATTCCATATTATTCATATTTTTTGTGGCAGAGACTGCCATTCTCGTATAGGGCTGTTTAGCCATAGTCGATGCTGTAGGACTGTTGTGAATTAGGATTTTACCATGGTCAATACTGACCGACGGAGGCCATGACGTATGAATACTTAAGCACCCCAGTCCCCTTATGTGAAAACCCTTTTCGACTTGTTCTTTCAGAATAAACAATGATGCTCTGCTAGCTGATGTCATTCCAATCCTGATTAAGAGGTGAGAACTTTGTTACTTAATTTATCCCTGTAAAAACATTTCTTTAATATTTGATAAGCTGTAGTATTTTGTAAAGGAGTGATAGATTTTGTAAAGGAGTGATGCTTTATAAAGTGTTAGACATAGTAGGACCAATCGTAGGGAATTTCTCTGGAGGAAGCGACCCTTGACCTCCAATCGTGCCACCTCCATTCTTGCGACATCTGCCGTCAAACGGCTGAGCTCGCCTCCCGCTTACCACCATCCCGCCCTTGCTGCAGTTTTGTTTCTTCCAAGAATGCTTAGAATTGTTTAACCTTACCAATACTGTACGTAAATGTTACACTGCAGTTTTTATTGTAATCGCCAAGACCCCATCTTTGGCCGTTGATGTCTCTGTCTCTGTTAACCAATAAGCCTCTACCACAGAGCAGATTCACAGATTAAAGACATCTCATGCCCCAAACCGCATAGCTCTCTCCTTGTATCGTATATGTGTACGTAAGGGTAATAATTTGGCTCTTCTTCAACTTTGAACAAATATGTTCTTACACTTCTTTTTTTGTTCAGACATCAGTGACAAATACTGAATCTGATTTTTGCACCGATATTTACAATTTCTAGCATCAAGGATGGAAATGCCATTGGGAAACCGATATCAATGGGAGCATGTCTTGAACTGCTACCGGCTCTGCAGAAGATGCTTACAAGCAAGTATGAAGAGTAAGGAAGGGCCATGTTTCTCAAACTATAGTTATGATACAAATAAAGTCAACATACATGTACAACATACAATATTGACTGAGACCGATTTTTCTGCCAGCAAAAATTGCTCATTCATGTGAAGAAAGCATGCAAGATGCTTAATACTAGTGTGTATGATATATATTCATAATCATTTGTAGTTAATAATGTTGCATTTTCTTGACCTATGATAGATAGACACAAGAAGCTCATCTAGTTTGATATGCTTGTCAATGAGGATATATCATAGATATGTTTTAGTATTCCAGTCATTTAAAGTTGTCGTTACGGTGCGGACTGGAGCTTCTCTGACTAGCATATATGATTTTTTGGTGTAGATCTGCTTGGAGATAAGTCGTTAGTTATTATAGTTGTTTACTATGATGCTCAGCCTATGTTGTTGTCCCCTCGTGCAGTTACATCTCTGGGACACTGGACTTGATACGCACCATCCTGAAACACTGGTGGAAGGATCTCAAGTCGCTGCAGGCTTCACAGCAGAATCTGAAGCTTGGACTCAGGAGTAGGTCAGTGACCCATCAACACATTTTTGCTCTCCATTTGGAAGAACAGTGGAACATTCTGCTAGTAGGTGACAGATGTGTCCTGTAGTGATTGTATATCTTAGTGAATGTAGGACTACAGATTATTTACTCCATTGTAGTTACATATGCTGATTCGGCATTAAGATCTAATTCCATGGATCCGTGGGTTCAACACAAGCTCCGACATTTTCTAATGGGTGTGTGTTCATCATTTTCTTAAGGTGACGTAAAGCTGATAGCTTTGTGTATGAGCGAGCTTTAGGTGTTATAATTAGCCCTTGGCATCAAACATATGCAGCATGCAAAAGAACCCATGTATGTATCAAGACGGGGTGACCTGCTGTGGTTGGCTAAAAACACAGGCCATAGCAAAGCTGCACTGCACTATCATAGTCTTAGCTACTTTAAAAAGCATTATGCTTCAATTGAGGATAATAAATTAAAGAAGACGCTATTACTGCCGGTAATTGAGTTTGTTTCCAAATTCATGTGTATCATAGTGTTACAAATTATTTTCTTGTTATCATAACTAATTTTCATGTTTCCCCAGGAGTGTTAATGGGGTGTACACTAGCATAGTGGCCATGACTGACACCCTGCAGAAGATAGCCACAAGACCTGGCAAAATTGGACAGAAGGCTCAGGTAAGCCAGATATTTCTGGAAGTGTACAGTTGATAGTCAATAAAGATGTCCCTGTAGCTCAACTGGTAGCAGCCTCACAGTTGAGCTCCTGGTTCCAATTAGTTGGTAACTGGGAGACCCCAGTTCAATCCTGGGAAGGGCATCTTGGCTTGAACATGTTAAGGGGAAGGGCTAGGAACCCCTCCCTGTAAAAATATACCGTTACTGAAACAGCAAGGAAACTTGCTGCCCTATTTGCCTTGTACTACGACTTAAGGCACTACAACTTAGTACAAGGGTCTAAACAAACAACTGTTGATGGTCCATTTAAACCAAAAAAAAACTTAAACTGCTTGTACTAAATTTTGCTCAAGATTATCATTTCTTGTAGCCTGGGTGCCATCCTCCGTGGTAACAGCTGGATCAATCTTTTCAAAACGATTGAGCCAGCGGTTACTACTAAGAATGCCACCCAGGCTACAGTTCTTGCCTTTGGGCCAGCATTCATGTACAAATACCTAACATGACTCTTGTTCCCTAGGTCGTTTTGCGGATTCTCAAGGATCTGTGATTGTTGCGGAGCTGAAGACTGGACTGAGGTCTGGGGTGGTATAGAATCAGAAAGTCCTGACACACATACTGCTGCTTGTTTGATACTTTTGTGCCATTTAAATTTTTTCTTGTGTTAGCAATTAGATAAATCGGCTCAAAGGCAGCTGTCTGTACATAGTATTTTTAAAATATGATTGTGGGGTGAATGATGTGATTCTGCTACAAAGGTTTTTACAATAACCAAGAAAAAGGGATAAAGTTTGCAAAGATTGTACATACATTTGATATTTGTTACAGGTTTCATGTTTATTATACATCCAGTGTAGACAACACTATATGGCACAACCATGTATTGCATATTTGAGAAACAATCGTAGAACGATTCATGAGTTTTAAATTCTTTGAAATGTGTCAATTGGGGTGGATAGGTTTGATCTGGTAATCATGAATAATCTATTAGGATGACATACTTTAACCATTTAGATGTGGTAAGGAAATTAGTAATTATTTGATATTTGTTGTGATTACACTGTCCCTTATCATACAAAATGTAGATATGTACATATGATATGCCAAGAGTATATTGTATTTACAACTTTTTACACTGTAGTTGTGAAGTGAATAAAATATATGAAAACTTTGAGCGTATCACAAATTTACTACATGTTAAGTGGTAGAAGCAGAGAAGTACAGAATGTCTTTTTAGTTTACTCTTTGACATCAATGTTTGACTACGGCAGAGATCCTAGACATATAATTTGATCCTAAACATGTAATTTGTATATCATTTGCATCCTAGACATGTTAATTTGCATATCAAGTGGCATGTTTCTTAACAATTACATCCTCTTTGCCTTCTTTTTTAAAACTTTTCTACATTCTTTTCTGTTAACATCTGACACTTCTAAAGTCTTGAAAGGGTACGGCACCACAAACCGCAAGTACCAATACTTCCCCAACACATCTATCATGTTTTCCCATGCACCTTTACCAATCTTTCTTTTACCCATCAGTGCCTCGTGGCTAGTCTGACCGTCAAACGTAATGGTCATTTCCCAGTAGAAAAACCCGGCACAAGTTAGCGCTGCAACAAGAGTGCTGTACATAACAACAGTCAACAGAAACTGAGAAGGCGTCACGGCCTCAATGAAAAACTCGTAAAAGGTCCTTGGCAACAAGGTGAGAAGCGTAAACGGGCTACTGAACTTGACACCGTACTTCTGATTCAGGTACAGTCCCTGTAGAATCACAGCATACAAGCCTCCTAGCATGATATAAAGGCAGTACACAATGAAGTAGCATTGATTATACTTTCCAATACAGCAGTACATGAAGAAACAGTGATGATCTCTTCTGAGAATGACCTTCCGGCAGAGTTTGCAATAGTGTGCTCCTGGAGGACAATCGTTGGACGTTTCTCCGACTTTCCCGCCGTGGCTAGTGTTTGTCGAAATCGCCAGAAGATAATTGCCGAGTATTTGAAGAGAGAAGAATGCTAACGTCGCTTGATGAAGACACGGTTGCTTGTAAGTTGGGGCGATCACTAAGGTACAGATGAGCGCCACGCTAGCCAACATGATGAGGAAGTATGTTAAACCCAGCCAGTTCATGAAGTGCAGCAAACTGGTCCAAGTGAATCGACTCTTGGTTGCGGGACGCATGTTGTTTGGCAAGGTAGCGGTGATGTTTCCTTCAGCTTTCTTCGGAAACCATTCCCTGCAAAGTTAACAAACTCTATTTAAAGCTTGAGAAACTACTTGTATTCCGACTTTTGTTACGTATTATATTATCATTAATCTATTTGTAGTGGCCAATTTAATGGAACTGCAAAGGGAAGTTCTGTGTATATCAATGCATGTTTACTAGTACATTTTTGTTAATGAAAATGAATAAATAATTTTTTTTTAAAGTTAACATACCAGTTACTTTTGCAGTATGTAATTATACAGGCTTAAATTTACTTAGAATGTCCTTGATGGTAATTATAAGGCAACAGCAAGTGAGTTTTATAGAAGACATCCTTGGGCGCATTGATTTTTGACTCATTTCGAAAAAAAAAGGGTGCTATTTAGTAACCACACTAGTGTCACTTTGTGAATCTCTTGAATACAGCAATTAAACGCTTTTGGGCTCACATGCAGTGATACCATGTTTTGTCGCTTTAGTTCTTGTGACAACATTTATGGTCTCTGTTGAAAATTTAGTCATCTTGTTTTTTATCCATCCTGTCTTTTTTTAGTTAACTCACATTAAATTTGAGTCTGCAGAGGATATCAGAGGATGTCAAACATGAAATTTACTTGCTGTTGGCTATTATAAAGTCAGCTAACCTGATCTGTTAAATTTGTATACTTGGATGTTGCAGGATGTAAACATAGAAATTTCATGCTATCGCGACATGACAAAGCTAGAAAGATACACTGAGTCAAGAGGGATGCAAAACGTGCTCTTAAGCACTTAATGGAGCGTCAGAAGCTAGTTAAGAAAGTATCAGCATGCGCTACAATACCTAACTTTAACGTTGGTGGTCATGAAACGATAAAACAGTTATACCTGTCCTGAATCGATGAGTGGGCCGAATCCGGAAGTGTTTCTGAGAACTCAGAACATGGGTGTGACCACCTATAATATGGGTAACATGTTTTAAATTGATTGCTTAATTTCTTCAAATTTGTGGCATAATTGATGTATACTTAACCATTATTCTTATTGTAATATATTTATAAAGATAATTAATCATTCTATAGTGTGATTTGTGGTCGGTTTTGCTGATATTTTAGAGTAAATGAAATATAGTCACCCCTATATTACAAGTAGAACCTTCTACAGAGGTCATTTGAGGGGTCAATCCATTACAGAAGACTGTGCCGATGTAAACGCACCGTTAGAGTCAGTTTTTTGACATATCCCTCCATATTCTTGGTGTAAAAAGTATCGTTTTCTTTCCAGGTGTAGGTAGCATGGCTTTCCACATTCCTCACATCGCCCTGGGGGACAAACTCTGGCTCCTACACAGCGCGGCGTTCATCTATTACCTGGCGGTGTCTGTCACCTTTCTCACCACCGATCTCTACATCACCGTCCCTCACATCTACGCGGACTATGATTTTACGGGAATATTGCTTCGGTATCTGCTCGTGGTGTACATCTTCTTCAACATGGTGGCGAACCACATCTTGTGCACGATCACGGACACCACGTATCGCAACCGACAGGACCCCGACCCCGTGCCACGGTCGTGGGGTCATTGTATGACATGTCAGGTAAATAATTAAAATAAATAAATAAACATCTTTTTGGGTTCCCGGAAAAGCTGAGGTGGACTAGTGGGGTGGGCTACCTCAGCATGCCACCCTTCCTGGGCCCCAAGGCTATTAATGGGGGTTAGGTCTCTAATGGAATTTCCATGAGGAAAAGATGGTTCCATAAGAGGCCAAACCCCATGCATATCCTTGAGGCCCAGAAAAGGTAGCAATAACCGTAGCATTCTGAGTTAGACCACCCTACCAGCCCAGCTCACCTTTCCCGGGAACCCCATAATTTTATGGATTCCCTAATCTCAAAGCAGATGTCAGGAAGGATGCTTTTGGTAGCATGTCTGTTTTGTGGTTTGAAATAGCAGCATAACTCAAGAAGCTATGGATGGATTGTCATGAAATTTGTATATTTATAGGTCATGTCCTATAGAAGATCGATGATGATTAGATTTTGGGCCTCCTGGTGGCTTTCCTTTGGTACTGCAGAAGAAAGTACAGTTTTAAAATCTCGTGTTCTGTCTGTAGCTTTGAATTCCCATTGTTTCAGTTGCTATGAATAATTCAAAAATTGAATATGATCCTATCATTTTAATATCACTAAGAGATGAGAAGAAGCCGAGCCTATGTATTAGAGTAGTTTTGGAACCCATGTTTTAGATAAGTACTAGATGTCCTTTATACTATATGTACTTAAATACGACCTTTGTATCTGTATATGCCGATAGGGCATGAATGCTGATATGAATGCTGATAGGAATGCTGAACTATTCACTGAACATAGAATTTTTTCTAAAACTTCTTACACCCCTTCCGTTGATGCTCTTTCTTAAATCTTTCTTCTTCTTTGATATTTTGAACAGGTTCACACCCCGCCTCGTACCTGGCACTGCAGTATTTGTCACAACTGTGTCCTTCGGCGGGATCACCACTGCTTCTTCACTGCCAGCTGTGTGGGACACCACAACCAAAGGTACATCCTTGAGCCTCTATATCTTTCTTTGTTACCTCACATTATTGGACAAAGACAAAATAATTAACATCCTTTCTTTCTTTCAGGAGCATGAAATTCCTTTCAGAAATTTGTGACAAGTACCTTGATGGCATGACTGTCTCTAATAATGACTGTTCTCGTTCCTTTAAGGTACTTTATCGTCCTGTCATTCCATGTTGCTGTTGGGAGTTTGTACACCGGGCTCCTAAACGCCGAATATCTGCACGATTACTACGTACCATTCAGCGGCACCGGCATATTTTCCTACCTGTTCCCCGTGGCGTTCTACAAGCTGATAGTGGGCCAGACTACTGGGTTCTTGGTCTTTATGTTAGTGATGACCTACGTTGCTTTCGGTATGAGTATCATGACGGGGACTCTGTTTGGGTGGAACATGCTTAACGCGTACAACGGACAAACGTCGTGGGAGTCCCACAACGAAATACGGACCTATGACCAGGGACCCACAAAAAACTTTTATGAAATTTTCGGCAGCTTCTGGATTCTGAGTTTCCTGATACCCTGGCAGACCACTCTTCCTGGGGATGGCATAGACTGGAGAAGACCAAAACCTCTGAAATCTTTGTAATTCTTACTTCTGGTCATTTCTGTTTTTAGGAATGTAGGACTTTGGTTGCTTTGAGATTATTTTTTAGTGTTTATAAGTATAAGGACTTGTGTGATTTTCAAAGAGTTTTATGTTAAAAGAAGGCGCATAAGGCGGCGCCAATCTCCGTTTTGGCAGCCCTTGGGCCACATAACTTTGTGCAAATCACTACAGCAGGGGGCTAGTCCACTGGTAGTGGAGTGTGTTTAACTGCCATACTCTTTCCCAAATGGTGAGTGCTAAGCAGAGAAAGCAGTATGTACCATTTTTAGAGTCTTTGGTATGACCCTCTCATAGATATAGGGATAGAACTCGCGACCTACCGTATGCAAGGCAAACACTCTACCCACTAGACCATTGCAAGAGTTTTACATAGCAATATGTTTTTCATAGTGACCACCTTAGAAAGTTTCTACATAATCTGTCCTTGGCGCTGATTACACATCCACTGACCTGTATAATTATGTGTTCTGGAGGATTGGCTCTGTCCCTGGTGCTGAACGCCATCATACAACATACATCTTTTACTTGTTACTTGTTAGGTATGTCTCTTGTTTTTTCTTTATTTGCTCCCTTAATCGGGCATGCAGGTACAGTAATATTTCTTATTTATGCATCCATTTTTTTATACATTTGTATACACACAAAATTATTGTGGTGTTTAGGGAATCATTGGTCAAAAAATGAAGGTCACGACTGAAGACATATTGTGTTGATCTTCAAATAAAGACTTGTTGGCATTTGATGTGACCAGTTTGACGACTTGATACACAAGAAAATAAACTGACTGCATGTTTATGTAATTAATGTATAAATCAGCATGCAGCCTAATTGTCAATGATATTGATGATATTGAAGATGAACGTCACTTATTCATGTTTGTGATATGATGATAAATACTTAAAGTTGTTCACCTATTTGTCTGCTTGTTCAACAGAATTCAATACATTCCATTATATAACTACGTTCAATTATATTCTAGAAGATATCCCTTACTGTGCACAAATAGGTACATACTAGTGCATATGTACATCAAAGAAAGTTTACAACTTTAGACCTTAGAACCAGTAGTGTAAATGATATGTCGAACTCTATATGTAGATTCATAGTCATATACTTGTACGTAGGTTAATCCATTTGTATTCACTTGTTTGTTTGCTTGTTTGTTTGTTTGTATGTATGTATGTATGTATTGTTGTAGAAGACCTTACAAACCTCACTGTACTTTTGTTGTGTCAATAAAGATTGTTGTTGTAAAGTATGTGCAATAGATCTAACCTCCGTTAAAATTAATCCTCCAGGTTACATAAATCCACCATTTTGAAAAACAGTGGGTTTGAGAGATCTCTAGTATAGCACCCGTCAGGTATGCACAGTTTAGATATGCAGGCGTGCATTGTACATAGGGATTTTTGGTTGGAGATCTGTTTGGAGACGCCACCTATTTGTTGGTGGCGGAACTATGTAGGCAGAACTATGTACCCTTGTGGAATTTAGTTAGTAGATGTTATATTGTAAATCTGTAGGAGCGATTACTATAAAGCTACTCCAAAATACAACCCTAACCATATATGTTTGTCAATATCCCTTTACAATCTTAGTGTGGGTCCAGTCAATGCCGTTTCCAGGCAGTTTCGTCCAGCCTGGAAAGACAAAATTAAACAGCCAGTAAGGCCCGAAGACTTCGCGTAGATTCTGGGTCCGGCCGAAGTTGTATCTCCTGAAACAATTCGTAAAAACACAGTTTTAAGGATGTGAAAATACATGTGTAGCAGCTACTCTGACTTGTTCGAAAAATAAATGTATTTGATCGACCAAATTCAAGTTTCCTAACTTTTTGTGTTAACTAGATAGAAGAAGGTAATGTCCTTGTACGCATGAAATACGTATCAGTGCCCTGTGAATTGAAACGGAAATCGTTTAACTTTACATCACATAAACCTCCTTGGCTTCTTGACTTTAGATACTGCGAGTATCTCACTGGCCAAATGCGCTAGGAAATAGGGCCAATTTTGCAAATTTGTGCCAATTTTCCCTTGCGTTTGAAGCGCAGATAAGTGAAAATATGGCGGCGCCAGGAATGGGACATTCTCAGTTTTAGAAAAGAAAGTTTGGAAATCGCAGTGTTGCCATTGAATTAAAAACAATGTACAATGATTACAAACGCATCCAAAAGAGACTTGCAGTGATTAAAGGATGTCAACCATTTTGCGCCATTGTGCTCCAGATTGCGCCATCTTGCCATTTAAAAAACGTCGCAATTTCAGGCGACCAATTGCGAATGCCTGTGGAAATTTGGCATAGTCCAATGAGATACCCACTTTGATACCAAAACGTACTTGATGTCCTTAACGGCCTCGTACGACGTCTGTCCGTCCGTCCCTGATAATCATGATCTGCCAGCCGAACAGCCCGCCACACCCGATACAAGCTACGACACACACATACACCTCCAGCACTACCAGTAGTGTGAAGGTTGGCATGTAGCCTACGTACCTAAAGCAAAAAAAAGATGCGTAGTGGGACAACGGCACGAAATAACAAACGTATTCAAATAACAGTTACTCAAGCAACTGGTTAGATTTTGGAAACGGTTAGACACGTTTTAGGTAGCGTCCACTATCTTTCGTCGGTGACTGCTAGCGCTAGTGAATGATAACCGAAACGTTTGACCGTTTCCTACATCTATCCAGTTTAGTATTATTATACTGTTACTTGCGTATCTTATTACCCATAGACGTAACAAAGACATCATAAGAAAATAGATCAAGTTCTAGCAAGTAACTGGACGACTTCGTTTCCATGGTACAGTAGAATCCGCTTAACTGCACCATCCATTTGTCAGCGGTTTTGGTGCAATTATCCGGCTGGTGCAATTATGCGAAATTCCTAGCTAGACCGCACCACCATGTTTTTTTTCTCTTCACAGGCTGGATAACGCCCCAGAGTCGAGACTTACTTGACCTTAGTTCTAATGCGCTACCATACCTCATAGAACCAGCAAAATATTGAGGTCACACTTCCAGTTTGATCAGTGACAGATCATTCTTCTTATAGCAGAGCCGAACCCGCGTACACCTCGTTCCGGCGAATGCAGGAGGTTTCTAAGACGCGGATTCAGCTCTGCCATCATGTCAGCACCGCTCCACCAAAAGCGACTGCTACGTCCACCTACGCGTCTATAGCCATTGCCGTGTCGCTGTTTGGTTTCCGACTGAATGTGACGTAAAGACGCCGGTCTTTTATTATTGCAACAGTATGTGACAATAGCGATGCCGCGACGCGAAATCAAATCCCCGCGAACTTGAATGCATTCATAGTAATGAGACAGTGTACAGGTAGAGACCAAACTTTATTGAGTACAGCATGCTGTCTGCCAAAGCGTAATGCCGCCTTTGGTAGGCGTGCGTGTCTTAATGCCGACCCGCCCGTGACCCGCCCGGGACCTCCCATATGACGTCAATGGAGACCGCCTTCTCTTGTTACTAAAACAGTTTTAAACATATCGGCGGTATTGCGCCTTTACACCGGCAGGTATCGGCTCATTTGTACGATGTTTGCCGATTTTTAGAGCACCTTTTAGTTAACTTGTCGAGGATTTTTGAAAAATGTTGGTGCAGTTATCCGGCATTGGTCATTTGGTGACAATGTGCGGTGCAGATATGCGGAGTCACTAACAATGCAGTGAATGGGAACCGGTTTGGGATTTTGGGATTCGGTGCAATTAAATGGAGTGTGCGTTTATCCGAGGTGCAATTAAGTGGCTTCGCCTGTATCTTGAGGAACTGAGATACATCCAGTAGCATTTCGCTGAAATTCACAAAGCTTAAAGAAAAACGAGAAAAAAATAAATTGCAATTCAGTTAGGAGCTATAGCCTGCTCTGAATTATCCGTTTCTTTTTGCACTACTATACGAACATGATTAAACACTAATATACGGTCCTTCGATATAGTGACAGATTTCAAAATTGCAACGGACAACGAGAAAGTAGCGGAAAGTTGCTTCGCAGTCTTCCAGAGGCCCGGAGTTTATTTCTAAGTAAGTGTGAGTGCTGATTTGCGTTTTTCAGCATATCGGCCGGGCCAGGTTCTAATGCTCATGCCGCCCTCTATTATGAGGCCTGCTATCAGTCGGCTCCAACATAAGAAATAATGATCAAGAATGGCTTTCAAAAGGCCGACTGATCGCAGGCCTTCTAGGGCGGCAAATACAATCTCCCCGGCATTAGAACCTGGTCCTGATATGTTGACTAAACGCGAATATCAGCGCTCCCCTTAAAAATAAACGCCAGCGCCTCCAAAAGTCTACGGAGGAGGCTAGCGGAAAGTTGTGATGTGTGAAAGATATCCTGGCACAAACTTACCAATCATAGACCGTGACAGGAAAGATGTAGGACAACAACCTCTCCACGGTGGGACCGTTTAGTATCTCTAGATACTGAAGCAGCAACCCCAACACGTGGAGAGAACTTAGGCATGTGTAGAAATTGAACATAACAAAACGCCTCTGGTTGAAATACCTGGAAAAACGAAAGTGGTTAAAAAATTGTAACTTCGTTTTCGGTTCACTGAAAAAGAAAGCGTCCATGCAATCAAGTTGAATATGGATACAGTTTGCTGAGTCGAACAAATATGCCGTACAAATGAAACTATACGTCATATCAAATATCATCATAATTCATCCACACCGTCTTTAGTTATGCTGGCAAAAAAAGGAGTCGGAAACATGAACACACTACAAACTACACATACCACACATTGTAAGTTTGAAAGTCCTATCATTTGCCATGCAGAATGCTATTTGAACATTAACGGTAACCGAAACGTCGGTCTTGAATAAATTACTTTATTGCGTACAAAGAATCTTCTTAAAATCCATCATCTTAACTTTCTTAATATTTATAAGTTATCTTCTCTCAAAGATTCTGACAAAAGCGCCCCTGCAGTTCCAGAACACGGTGCTAGGTACGGGTGCTGAAACTCATACCACTTTTTTTTCGCCAACGTCGAAAGCTATCTGCCATCAAATGATCAACACCGGAAGTTCTGCTGCAATACCAAAGAAAGCAACTAGGAGGCCCAAAATTGACCATGTCCTTTCCAAGACCTACCCACGTACCAAATATTATTACACTTTAACCTTCTTGATTAAGTCATTGTTGGCCAAAGTATATGCAAAAACACAAACTGTTACAAACAGACAACACCAAAACCTAGGGTTGGGGACCTCATACGTACCTCCATGAGATATTCAGAGCTCTTGTACGTTTTATGTAAATGACTTCCACATCTACATAATCTATGCATAGTGGTGTTCATCTTCAAGTTACTTACACATGTCACAAATATAAAATTCCCATCATTTGCCACCAAGGAGTTATGCCATTGTCGTATTGATTATACAAATTAGGCCCTTATTTGCATGTTTGGTGTCTCTTAACGCCAGGTGAGCTTTTGTATTCATCACTCTGCTCTAGAATTGTATTAGTGAACTAAGGTACCAAGCAAAGTCATTCAAACGGCTGTTGTTTTTTCCTGTCTACAAGTAAGTCGTCTACGCGCAGGATGATGGCCACGTCTTGGCTCCCACTAACTATAAGCCAGCCCAAGTCGGACGAAACATCAACTGAACTAACTGAAGGGACCACCCTAAAGATTCATAGATCCATTCTCTTGTGGATCTTCTGTTGACTAAAATTCATTGATAACGGTCGGAAAAGCTGAACTGACATTTTGTCGGACGTTAAGAGAGAAAACATCGACCGATCAAGATATCCATGGTCTCAACATGTGGATCTGCTGTTGACTTTGAAGGCTATCGATAAAGTTTGGAACGTTTAAACAGGGTAAAGCCGACAAATGTGTCTGTTTCTGTGATCTGCACTGTTTTGCGTCAGGAGTATTTTGAACTCGGACCTGAAAGTATTAAGGAAGCACAAATCATCCAGGCAATAGTAAAGACAATATCCATGATCTTAACATGCGGATCTGCTGTTGCCTGTGATGGCTGTGAAGTACATCAATAAGGGTAAGAAAGGCCGAACAGTGTAGGTTGTTGTGGTCCGCACTGTGTTTCGCCAGGAATCTTGTGAACTCAGTCTTGAAAGTATCAGGGAAAGGAATATCATCCAGGTAAGTAACAGTAAAGATCAGCTGATCTTAATATCCACGATCTTAACATGCGGATCTGTTGCTTCCTGTGAAGTACATTAATAAACGCGAGAAAGACCGAACAGTGTGTTTTTGTAGTCCGTACTGTTTCTTCTCAGGAATCTTTTGAACTCGGACTCGAAAGTATCAGGGAAACAAATATCATCCAGGTAACAGTAAAGATCAGCTGATCTTGATATCCACGATCTTAACATGCGGATCTTTTGTTGCCTGTGAAGTACATTACTAAACGCGAGAAAGGCCGAACAGTGTGTTTTTGTAGTCCGTACTGTTTCTTCTCAGGAATCTTTTGAACTCGGACTCGAAAGTTGCAGGGAAACGAATATCGTCCAGGAAACAGACTAATTTCCTCTCCAGATAAAAACGTCGATTGAGTCGAAACTGTAAGCGTTTCACTTCATTTGCTGTGGACGTCTAGAGCAGGCAGGTTGTCTTGGACAACGTCTACCAGCGTTAACGTTTCTACATTGTTAGAATTTCTACAATTGCTTTGTCTTGGACAGTAGTGAGGAGAGGGATGCGAAAAATGTCGGCCTGGGTCTGTGTGATACTTGCCATCGTTTGCATCAATTCTCATGGTAAGTGACTATGGTTTTCGTTTAAAATATAGCTAATTTTAATCTATCGCCACGTCCAAATGACAAAGATAAATGAAAAGGAAGAATTCTAAACGCTTATTCATCAAGTTCATTGTGTGTAACGTAATAGCCGCCTTGCTGGGTGCATATTTCAAGGGGTGTGGTAGTTGGCCCGGCTTTGGCTTCTATGGCGTGCCCCTCACTAGTTCGTTAGTATATACCCGCCGATTTAATAGAGATGTACGCTCAACCCAGGCAGGAATGAAGTAAAGACGCAGGAGTCGTGCTGCATTTGAACACGTCTGTATTAGTTGTAGCAACAAAGGGGCGTTTTGATGATTAATCACACTTAGAGTCCAGTTGTAGGTTAGCAAAAGAGATTGTAATAAGTTGTATTGTAAATAATTGTGTTGAGCAGGAAGCGGATGTGACATTTGTCTTATAAACCAGCGAACAACTATGTGTAGTATAATTCTCCCACGAAGCCCTCAGACTGTGACAATAAGGGACGGAGAATTTTTGACGTAGCCAACTTCTAATGCATGGTTATCGAAGCTTTTCAGACAGTGTTCCGAATACGTTAGTCTGTCAAGTTTGCATTTCTAGCGGTATTACTGATGTTGCATCTAACGTTGGGTAACATAAATTCGCGGGGTACTTAAATTCGGGATTTTTCGAAAACGGGGTGTTTAGGGATATGTGCTAGATGCAACATCAGTAATACCGCTAGAAATGCAAACTTGACAGACTAACGCATTCAGAACACTGTCTGAAAAGCTTCGATAAGCATGCATTAGAAGTTGGCTACGTCAAAAACTCTCCGTCCCTTATTGTCACAGTCTGAGGGCTTCGTGGGAGAATTATATGTACATAGTTGTTCGCTGGTTTATAAGACAAATGTCACATCCGCTTCCTGCTAAACACAATTATTTACAATACAACTTATTAGAATCTCTTTTGCTAACCTACAACTGGACTCTAAGTGTGATTAATCATCAAAACGCCTCTTTGTTGCTACAACCAATGGCTACGGCACTACGGTGAATTTTCCCGCCGCCATATTCGTTACCCAGAATCCTGCTATTCGGCAGACGACAAACGTTTGCGAGGAACACTTTTTTGTCCAAATGTTGCGTGTGATAGTGGACTGATGGCGATATTTTCCTCAAAGTTTGCTCTTAGCACAAGCAGAAACACATGGACATAGTAGTATTACCATTTCTACGGCATCCAGCTAACGCCCCGATGAATAATGTACAAATTTCCATGACGGTGTGGGTGAACTTTGAGTGACGTTCTACCGACTCAACACACGGGTTGTTGCCGAAGGACTGATGCGTGCGGTACGGCCGTTTTTTCGTGTATTTTTTTTACTTGGACACGTCTATATCCATAGCACTCTCCTCAAGCCAAGGATGGAACGAATAGCTGCTGTATAAAATGTGATTAGCCGTAAGATATTCAAGACGAATCTTCTCTCCCGAATTAATGTGCCCCCCATGTCCGACAGCATTGTCATTGTGCGAGCGGCGGACGGTAGTTTCAAGTTGAAATATTATGGTGTCAGCACGACTAGAGACAAAATCTACCATATATATGATTAGTGCAAAGATAGTACATGATACTGACAGAATAATAGAAAAAAAGGATGGTTTATTGTTCTGCTAGATTGATTTCAGTCAACCATTATCGGAAAAATCCCGAATTTATGTTACCCAACGTTAGCACATATCCCTAAATACCCCGTTTTCGAAAAATCCCGAATTTAAGTACCCCGCGAATTTATGTTACCCAACGTTACATGTTTTCTCAGAAATATACATATGCGTGTAAATACATATTTCTCAGAAAAAGGTACATTGTTTATCCATAAGTCATCGTTAGTCACTTCCCCTGCAGCTGATTGGAAAGTGCCAAAATGTTGTGCTGGTCAAGCAGACATGAACTCCCCTGGCCAGAAATGTCATTAAAGCGCCTATTTGTTCATAAATCAAAAGCGTCACCTAGCATTCCTTACTGATACTGCAATTATCTACCGCCATAGTACCAGAGGCTTGACCTTCGTCCTCATGGATCAAAAGTGCAGCCTAGCAATCTTTACTAGTACTGCAATCATCTACCTTCAAAGAGTCTGTGTTCTCATGGAAACAAAAGAGTGGCCAGCAATGTTTATCAAAAGAGTCTCTATTGTCTGGGAAACCGGTCGTAAAGGGCATCTACCGCACGCTCGAACGCTACTTCCGTCGGGCTAGGCTGCGTCCGCGTAAGCGCCGTTATGCCTGTGTGCATTCGCCCGCAATTTCGTGATGGCTTACACGGAAACTGCACCATGATTTCCGGAGCTAACGTTACTTTATTACAGCATCAAGAGATGGGCTATGTGAGAAAGTGCAGCCTACAATCACCTACAAGTTTATGGGCTCGTCACAGTTCAGCAGCTCCTCCTATCGAAATCAAAGTGCTCTTCAGTCAACGACTGATCAACACGAGAAGACCAGTGATAAAGCTGGTACGTTATACCAATTTTCAGTTATGCAAAACATGTAACACTAAATACCTTGTGTGATCAACAGTCTTTGTTGCCCAAATCTAGATAATACGATATATATCAGAAAAAGGGGGCGACTCATGGCGTAATGGTTAGGTGTTTGCCCCCGCCCCAGAGGTCCTGGGTTTGAACCCCATGCCATATCCCGACGTTGGGCCTTGGGAAAGACACTTAACACGACTTTACTCACTTCACTCGGGTGAAATGAGTTCCTAGATTCGGTTAGAGACGGCAATTGTACAGGACGTTAAATAGAGGTCCCGTGTTTGAGGAGAGCCACACCTCAGTAACATTAATCCGCCGGTCTACATAACTCCACCACTTTGGGTTTGAGAGATCTCTATTGCAGCTTCCCCCAAGTATGCACAGTTTTGATATACAGGAGTGCATTACACTGGGGGACGTTTAGTTGGAGATATGTTTGGAGGTATCTTTTCAGGGTGGTGGAATTATGGTAGTAGATGTTACCTATTTTTCCTTTAGCTCCTGACGACTGTCAGGTATTTGCTGGAGTCTCCTACCGAGGAACAGTCGCTGTGACCAAGACAGGCAAGACGTGCCAACGCTGGGACAGTCAGACACCGCAGAAACACTACAACACACCCGCTAGTCATCCGTCATCCGGACTGGACCAGAACTACTGCCGGAATCCGGACGGCGAACTCGGAGTTTGGTGCTACACCACGGACCCTGACACGAGATGGGAGCATTGTGACGTACCAGTTTGTGGTAAGGGTCGAACATGTAAGCTTAAATGAGAACTAGTGTTGTGATGGCAATATCTCCTTGTCAAAACAAGCTGCTAGGGGGCCCAAACCTACATTACTTCTTTATCACATCACAAGCTATCAGCCACCCAAAAATCAAGACCATAGCACGTCCAGGTCAAAAGATACAAAAACGGAAGTTCTGCTGCAGTACCAAGGTCATATACCAAGGGGGCCCAAAATCGACCTTGAACTTCGGCTTCACAACACCTGCCCACATACCAAATATCATTGTAATCGATCAAGAGGTTCTTGGGTTATGCTGACTACAGTAGTGCGGAAACACAAACAGACAAACAGACACACACAGAGACACACCCCAAACTATATCTCCATTTTTCATGGAGATGATAAAGAACCTAACACTTAACATCGATGAAGGATGTACATCTAGGCACTGTAATAAGTTACACAATACAAAAGTTACGCAAGTGGAAACGTTTTGTTAACAGTCAGACGTTTTAGATAGCACCCTCTATTTTTCGTCAGTATGTATTGTGTATCTAAAATTATAACGTTACATTAAAGGGGATTATGCGTAGATCCTGCCTGGCCGTGTTGCGCATTATTATAAGAGTTTCTAAACATTTCATTGCCCCCACTTTAACAATAAATTCCGTGTACACACAAAACGAGGTCCACACTGTATACTATAAAGTGGCATGACATACGATGATGTCCAACAAACCTGAACTCCACAAAACTTTTCTGGCCAATTATCCCCTTCATTTAGCAAATTTGCACCATCTTTTCAGCAACGGATGGTGACGTAAAGCCGGCGGCCCGTGTATGAGGGAGCTTCGGGCGTAAGCCTCAAGCGTAAAACCTCTGCACGTAAAAGAACCCAACACATACGTACACTTATCGAGAAGAGTAGGGGTGACCCGGTGTGCTTGGCCAAAAACGCGAGCCGTGGCGAAGCCGCATTGCACTACCACTATCTACTTGAAAAAGCATTATGCTTCACCTCAATTGATGATGCCTGCTTTACCTACTTTACGTTTCAGCAACCAAAGGACTAGAGGACATCGAGCGAAATGGAACCTACTACAAGTTGGTTTCCCAGGCCATGACGTACGATGACGCCAATCAGACCTGTGCGGAAGACGGAGGCCATCTTGCCGACCTCAAGACACAGGAGCTGCAGGACTTCCTTGTCGCCAAGATTCAGGAGTTCAACGCAGACGGGAGTTACTGGATCGGACTCAATAAAATTACAGTAAATATCGTATCCTATCAGAATGTTTCTATGTCTTTCTGTTTTGATTTTTCAAATACGTTTGTTTTGTGGTATTTCCTTTTTCCTCCTTTTTTGGTATGCCAATTTTCGCCGGATTCTGCTGTGCTTCATTATATTCTTGTCCCCCTGCCTCTAATGTTACGTACCAAAACCTTGTTTTGTTAAGTAGGCGTTGCTATCAACTGGGCAGCTGTGTAGTTTTGAAATCATGCAAAAAGGCCATGTATGTCAGGAACATGTATAAATGTGGGGAGGGGGGCTGATAATTCCTTAAGGAGTAGCCTATATATTGACTCAATGATTGTCTTTTTTCAATATATTGGTAAAAGGGATATCTAACCTTGGGACGTAAATGAGTTTTCCATATAACCCCCATTAACATTAATCCGCCGGATTTCATTAATCCGCCACTTTGAAAAACAGTTGGTTTGAGAGATCTCTAGTGCAGCACCTCCCAGGTATGCACAGTTAAGATATACAGGAGCGCATTATACTGGAGGAACGTTGGGTTGGAGATCTGTTAGGACGTATCTTTTCAGGGTGTCGGAATTATGTTAGTAGACGTTACAAAGTTTAGAAGTACGCTGTACTCAAATTCCATGATTTAGATGGTTTACATGCATTTTTGTTTGTTTGAACCTTTATTTATTCATGAGAAGCTCAAATCGGCAGGCAGGCCGCTTTCCATCGAGGTCATGAGGGAAGAGATAAGGGTCAGATAGAATATAACATAGATACAAATTGTCTTCTAATGAATAGGGTGAGTGGACGTGGTCTGATGGAACTGCAGTCAGCAGTTGTGGCTTCTCCAACTGGGCACCAGAGGAACCTCGCGGATCAAACTATGGCGCCATCAGGGCAAGGCTAGGTTTCAAATGGGACGACTACTACGGCAGTGTCAAAGAATTCTTCATCTGTCAAATCGGTACTTTCGACATATATCAGACTTTTCGCAGCTTCCCCGTAAATCATGTTCTGACTTATGCTTAGGTCCCAATAGGAAAAGGGGGTCCCGCCGGGTAGTTTACGGGCTTTTTTTGTGCACATTCGGGCGTGACCCCTACGTAGCCCCGTGGGACACCCTGCGGGTGCCGGGCTATTTCTGGGCCCGGCGGGGACCCCGAATGATTTTAGCCCGGACTCAAAATCAACACGGGAGCCGGTAACCATTAGACGCCGTGAGCTAATCGTTCGAACACCGGGACAAATTTGTGGCTTTCAGGGCCCGACCGGACTACACCCCCTACGGGCATCAGCGCAATCGGGCTCGTAGCATAAGTGATTCTTCTGGGCTTGATTTTCATCTGAATTTCTTCTGTAAAATCAACCAATGACGATATATATAAACAATATTTGTTATTTTCACCCTAAAGGTCCTGGTGATGACCGTGCCTGTGAACAAAACGGTGGAAGTGCTGCAGGTACACATCTTCTATCACAATTTGAGTATGGATATAGGCAAGCTAAGGTATTATAAGGCATGCAGAACATCACATTCCATGGAAAAATATCTAGAACTATAGATGATTTTGATTTACGCTCAGCAATTTGTAAGATCAGAATTAGTGCCCATCCTCTTGAAATAGAGAGAGGGCGGTACAAAAACTTACCTGTGTGTGAAAGAACTTGTAAATACTGCATGTCAAACACGGTGGAAGACGAAACACTTTTTCGTTGAAGAGGTTCATCACTTCTTATTTCAAGTTGCCCCTTCTACGATCAGGAAAGAAAGGCGCTATTTAAAGAGGCCACCAAATTCCATCCAAACTTCCCGATGTTTACAGACAAAAAGAAACCTACTCTCCTGTTATCATCACAAAACCCGCAGATTACAGAAAAAATGGGAGCATTCGTCTTCCACTGTCTCAAAAAAAGAAGTCAAACCCAAATAAGATAGAATTTAGTGTTAGTATTTGGACTAGAATAGTCACATGCTATACTCTTACCAATTGTCTGTCCGTCCTTCCATGTTACATGTACTTGCAATTAGCCTACGGGCAAGAACTTGCAATAAACTTATCATTATTAACCGTAGCTTTGATCTTTGCACCTATCAGCGACCAACATCAGTTTGAATTTCATGATAAAGAAGGTCCTTATTCTAAAACTGAGACTCAATAGGCATAATGTCAATATGTTGTAGAAGTTTATCAACTAGTTGTAGTCACAAATAAAACTAGAGTTCCATGACCGCATACCTTCGCCGACTAATGTTAGCCTTTTCGAGTGGCAAATCATAAATGCTTTCCATTTATTATGCAAATAAGGACATCATTTGGATGAATTACGTCTGTTGATTATCTTCTCTACCAAAATAACACGCGTTGTTCAAAGTATGAAAGCCTTATCTTAGCAGAGAAGGCTATAGTAGCATTTCCACATAAATCATGTAAATGAGGCCCTCATTTACATGTTTTATGTCTGATAATTTCCACATCTTCTTAACTTCTAAATGCTGCAAGAATTACCACTATAGAATTATAGATCTTTGCTATTAATTATCCTCCCACGTTGCAGTGAAAGTTCTGCCGGATCTGACGGAAACGTCTCCGTGACGATAAGAGGGAAGACACGTCAGCGATGGGATGTCGACTTTCCAAACCATCGAGATTTGGACCTCGTCATCTTGGAATGTATGGTTATCGAAGCTTTCCAGACAGTGTCCTGAACATGTTAGTCTGTCAAGTTTTCATTTCTGACGGTATTTCTGATGTTGCATCTAGCATATATCCCTAAATACTCCGTTTTCACAAATCCCGGATATATGTTACCCTGCGGATTTAGGTGAAGTAGTGTTACCTACCAGAGGAGTACTAGTATCCTGATGCTTTGATGTTATATTAGAAATCCATTAGATTTGACTTGAAAATCTAATCTACTTCATGGATTTATAAAACATATACATAATTATGACTGTCAGCAACATATTGCATTTCAAGATAGTGAGGTGACTGATGTCCGTTTGGAGTTCACTTACAATATTAATTTTATGATATTAGGACATTCAGCTCCTTGAACATGTACCTATCACCAGTTTAAGTTAAAATCCTCCCACACCATAAGGTGTATAGGGCGGTGCCCATTCCCGTTTCATAGCCCTGGGCCGCAGCAGTGGGCTAGTTTACTGGCAGTGGAGTGCATGTGTTTTAACTTCCATACTGTTTCAGTATGTACCATTTTTATGAAGTCTTTGGTATGACTCAATGCGCCTGTTGTCCAGGGGTGTCCTACCCGGGAGTTGAACTCGGGCCTTCTAGTTCCAAGTAATCAAAACCAGATGTGGTAAGTAACAGAAGCGCAGACCACTACACCACAGGGACACCCACCTATCACCAGTACTTTGAGGCTTTGATTGTGTTTATCTTATATCTAATACCGTCATCTATGAGCTTCTTGAATTACTGGTGGTGTGGTTGATCTGGTGTGTTGTCGAAGGGAGTTGCGAGATTTAACGCACATGTACATGAATGAATGTTTTGTCATTGCAGATGTCTTAGGTTTCGGAAATATTAAGTCACGTCCTGTCACACGTCTAGTGCTGTGGTGGTTATTTGTATCAGTCACTTGTTGTAAAGTTGAGTTCGTGGAGAACTATTACTAGAGCCCATAGAGGAATGAGCGCACCATTTGGCGCTTCACGACGGATCCTGGAATTTATTATTCACCATGTTCACCACGTTGTATCATTATAGCCAGTAGGCAACCATCTGAGTAATGAGGCTGTTGTAACGTGCTCGAAGCACTTCCTCAAACACGGGACCCCCGTCCCATTTTATATTCGATGGGAATATAGCACCGACCCATTGAATTGCATTTGAAGTTTCTTTTGCAACTTTTGCACCTTATAATCATGTTTCCTGCCCATCAGTAATAGAGTTCGTTTGAAAACCGAAACACCAATCTCTGTAGATAAGGATAACATGCATTTGTTGTCTCAGTAGTAAAACGCTTAACACATATATCGACAGACTATTGTAATTTTATCCAGTATAAATGTATACTAGTTTTGATCCCTTTGGATGCACTTTTGGTTAGGTGCATCGAATCCATGTAACAACTGAGTATTCTTTATCATTTAACGCTTTTGAGTTCATGATTACAATTCCGCGAAACCGTTTTACTCTGAACCGTTGTAGACTACCTCGCGAGGAGGTTCAGAGTAAACCGGAACGAAACCGTTACGGAGCGTTTATGTTCACAAGTAAAACGGTTTACATTGCTGAAACGGTTCGAACCGGTTTACATTTTCAATCATGAACGGGGTACACTTGAAAAAGCTGTCACGGCGAAACCGGTTGTGGTACTAGACTGAATAAAAGTTCTAAACAGGAACTATGCGGCTCCAGAAGTCTTACTGAGGGACGACTGCGGTGTGAAAGATGTCGGTTAGCTTGAGGAATGAATCCACTCCACTTTAAACTGAGTATTCTTTGTTCCGAAAATAATTTCATCAGGTTGGTAGAATATAGGATATAGAGGATTCTTTTTACACAACCAGGTAATCTCACCTGCTAACGTTTCGATGTTTACCTACATCGGCTACTTATAGCGGTGAGAAGCAGTACTCCAGTCAGAAGCTCTGAAGAAGGTGTTTGGCAGACACCGAAACGTCAGCAGGTGAGATTACCTGGTTGTGTAAAAAGAATCTCCTATATCCTGAGTATTCTTTGGTTGTACCACCATATGGCTGATATATGAGCCTTTGTGCAAAATATCATGTTGAATATATAATGCTCTGTTGTAGAATTGTACTAGCAGAAATTTCGTTCAACAACCTCATATCTCCATGAAATATTTAGAGCTTTTGCAAGCTTCATTCAAATGACTTACACATTTATAAAAAAAACACATACATACACATTTACATATACATAATCTATTTACTTACACAAGTCGCAAGTATAAGATTGCTATCATTCTTCAATTAGATGAATCAAGGTACTCTTGCATTTGATTATGCTAATCGGGCCCGTATTTGCATAATTGCCTGCAATAAATTACATATATCATATGCAATTACATATATTATATGTATCAAAGTCCTATTATAGAAAACACTAATATTGTAGAATTTGCTCTTTAACTGTGCATATTAAGTGCTGATTTGTATGCAAATTAAGTGCTGATTTGCATGATTTGTATTTCATTGCCACAACAACGCTCTTACCCCACACAGCTTCCGGTGAAGAAGCAGTGGTGGTCTCTCTTCAGCACACACTTCTCACAGTACAGACAGTGGTGTGCGCGGGGTGGCAGGTGTCTGCCACACGGCAAACAGTAGTTCCAGTGCTCAGGAACATGCCTTGGTTCGTGGTCCATGTAGAACGACTTTGTGGCGCAACACAAGCAGTAGTTTGCCAACAGGTTTCCCCAGAGGAAAACAAAGAGAACGTAATGAATCTGTCCGTTATCGGTTGAATCGGGGAAAAGAGCGGGCATGGCGTACAAAACGGTTGTCCACATGATGGTCGCGGCGAAGAGGAAGAAATATATGATGCCGAGAATGCTCGCTCCCTTGCGAGTGAACTTGGAAGTGCCCTTGATCTTCCAGTGCATGTCACTGATATCCATGTCCATTGTGATTCTGTGCATTTTGACGGCTATGTTTACTGCAGTGTTGTTGAAAATGAACTAAGAGGTAAAGATAAAGATTGCACTTAGTATACTTTCTCAGTTACATGCAGCCTAACAGTTGAGTTCCTGGTTTCAATTAGTTGGTATCTGGGAGATCCCGGTTCAATCCTTGAAAGGGCATCTCGGTTGGGGCTGCACCTGCCTTTCGGAAGGGACGTAAAATGGGGGTCCCGTGTTCGAGGAGGTGCCTCGAGAACGGTAAAGGGGAAGGGCTAGCAACATCCTCCTGTAAGAATATACCCTGCTACTGAAACAGCAAGAAAACATGTTGCCCTATGCGCCACGGGTAGCGTGCGTAGTCCAGTGGTTAGCGATCTTGCCTCTGGAATTAGAAGCCCCGGGTTCAATCCCGACTGTTGTCGCTCACCCGACAAGTACGTTACTGGAAAGGGTCGCAGTCCTTAGGACGGGACGTTAATCCGTGGTCCACTGTTCATTGTGCTTTTCGAAAAAAAGAGCTAGGGGAAAATCCCCGGTACAATGAACCTGTAAATACTGTACATAGTGTCTGTCTTCTCTGTCACGACCAGTGGAAGAATAGCTCTTAAGTGAGCTAAAACTAGATCGAGATTACTTTCCTTTCCTTTCTTTCCACTAAGCACAACAAGGGCCTGAACAAACGAACAATGTGTGCAATGAATAAAATACTTCCTCGTGACGTATCATGTAGTGCCCTTAGTTCTCCGATCTGCGCATTAGCGCCCACCTGTCAAATGGTTCACCACAGAACGTTATGGATCACTTTCAAGTGACGGTGGCAGAACTCATAAGTTGCATGCAAACACATCGCGAACCTTGAAATATACGGTCACTTGTGTATATAGGTATACGGCAATGGATTTCTCGTGTCCCCCGGTTGTCATTTTACTATCACCAGTTTTGTAACCTGATACTTTTTCAATAGCAGGGTATATTTTTACAGGGATGGTCATGGGTTGCTAGCCCTTCCCCTTTAACGTCCTCGAACAAGGGCCCCCCATTTACACCCCTTTCGAAAGACGGGTGCAGCCCCAACCGACATGTCCTGAACCTGGAGTCTCACAGCAATTAGGAGCCCAACTGTGAGGCTGCTACCAGTTGAGCTACAGTATATATGTACGATGCACTAAACCCTTGGCATGGACATCAAATACTCAAAAAAACATTAGAATGATTCAATGATCGATTACCGTAATAAACGCCGTGGTTGGTTTGACCCGCGGCTATCTCGTTGCTAGGGACGCGACTTGCGATGACTTATAACCCTCTACGTGTATCACGTGAACCCTGATATTTACCTTTGGCGTAAACCACGGAGTAAAGCCAATATTGCCATAAGGGGTGCCATGCGGTGGTGGAATACCTGTTGTCAACCCTCTTGGTTCACACGTAAATCCTGGATTGTTATGGCGTCTTAAAAAGATAAAAGTCAGTTTTGAATTGAACTCCAAGTACCGTGACTGCCCTGTGACAACACCAAGGACACTTGCGCATGGTTATGCGAAACACTGACGTAATCTAATTATCTTACCCAGCAGTTCATTCGTTCGTTTCGTTCAAGCCCTTGTAGTGCCTAGTGGCGCGTAGGACAGCAAGCTTCCTTGTTGTTTCATTAGCAGGGTACATTTTTACAGGAAGGGGTTGCTAGCCCTTCGCCTTTTAACGTGCTCGAGGCTCCTACACGGACCCCCATTTTACGTCCCTTCCGAAAGACAGGTGCAGCCCCAACCGAGATGTCCTGCCCAGGAGTGAACCACGGATTGGTAGGACGTTTTCTTTTTCGGTTATTGTCTTGAAGCAGCATGTATTCATGAATACCATGGTATTCATACGCCATGTTTTTGAACAGCTGATTAAATACATCCAGTACAGTACTGTAGAAAAAAACTCTTTTTTTCTTGTTAGACAGCATCTTTTACGTCAAACGGTTTGCATATATGCCCATGCCGTCTTCCTACGTTTGTTATTCATCGGCGTATTTGCTTTTGCCCAGGTTACCTTGTCTAAACTCGTTCACCTGTGTTAAGACCTTAATGGGTCATTCAGGTGTATTCAAGTACCTTTCAGGGGCCTACATGCACCACACAATTACCTACATGCGTCAACAACATTTCAGAAACTTAAGACGTTTTTCAAAATATTATTGCTTTCTTAAAGTTAACTACACGTTCTATATCGTGAAAGAAATATGCTGGTTTTGCACAATGCTAGAAACATACCTCTGCACTAAGTGTGTAGTAAGTCAATAGAATTGTGGACAAGAGATATAAAGTAGAAAGGCCGAGGGATTACCCTATAAATATTTTTCTGTGCGGACGGTCTCGCTCAACCAGAAAGACTGCTACCATGGAGACAGCGTCACTGGTGCGCGAAGTAGTCCCAAAGCACCACGGGCTAACTGACGCGAGCTGTTTTCGTACACAAGCTCCTAGTTAACCCCTTGAGTGATTTGTGAACCTTTGTTTTTACAACAGCAAAGTGGGCAGTGAACGCTTGGGCATGGTGGTGATATGAATGGCGGATGAATACTACGAGAGGTCTTCCAATGTAGCTTCATGAATAGGACGACCTACATGTAGACCACTGTGTGTTCTCAGAAGACTCGCTGTTTTTGAAGACGGGAAAGACCTGTTCCAAGGTGTACCTACGATGTAGATGCTGGATGGTGTTCAGAGTTTTTAATATGAAGTACCTTTGTGAGGCCTACGATGCCTGAGACAATGGAAAAGGACACACAGGTAAGTGTAAAACGACACCCTTGTACTGTGAAAGTTGTTTTGTTTTGCCTCTTAAGTCCCATGTCCGAGTCAAGCCATTGTAGACTTGTTCTGACCACTGCAGTACTGGAACCTCGACTATGTATTTTGTATCCAACACACAGCACGTATATGTACCTGTGTATTGTACCTAATTCTCTTAAATCATTGTCTTATAGCCTTGGGTCTGTACACATAACACATATCTGAGTGAAGGCTTTGAAGGGCTCAATACACGGAGTAGGTAACTCTTATCCACAGAACCTTCTTAACCTTTAAGCTTGGCGGAGAGTAAACACTTTCTGATCGCCTTCTAGTCAGCTTGAACGCCTAAGTGTATCTAAGTGTCGACTACATGCGTACAGGTCAGTTTGATTACATGTAACGTTACAGTGTGTTTTCCACGTTGTCAACAAAACGACGACCCCGTCTCTTAATCTAATAAGGCAGAACCAGGGGTCTTACAAAGGGACCTTTTGTGTAATTCAACGCAACCTCCGTGCGTTGAATGTTGAGGGGTTTGTGTCTTTTGAGTGGACGCTGCTAGTGACTATGGGAACCGTTAAAACGCTGTTTAAGAAGAGGTCAACACAAAGGTCATGTAGAACCATGGCGTTATCGCTTCTCTAGTATCTAATAAATCAAATTTTGTCCTTTTGTGTAATTCAAAGCATCATCTGTGCGTTGAATAATCAAGGATTCGTGCCTTTTGATTGGACTTCAGTGACTATGTGAACAGTTTAAAACACATTCAAGTGTGCCTTGAAAATAAAATCAACACTTAGGTCATTTCCATTTGATTACAAGGTTCACCCTTCTTCGTACAAGTGATTTTAGCAAATTTTATTGGGACAATCAAGTAGTATATGAGCGTGGGCCCTCCCTTACCGAGTTACACGCCCCATAGATAAGGATATCGGTAAATATTGCACGAGTCTCGCCTTACGCTTGGAGGACAAGCGATAGGTCTGCGCTAATCTTTATGGCCTGTGCATTATAGACAGAAATCTTTATTGACACGACAAAAGTACAGCGACTTTCGTAACGTCTTCTACAACTATACATGCAAACAACAAACAATGGGATACAAAATGATTAACCTAAGTACAAGTATATGAATACTTCAACATGTGGAGTTTGACGTATCACTTACTACTAGTTCTAAGATCTAAACATTCTTTGATATATTTACCTATTTGTATACAGTAAGGGTTGTCTCCTTCTATAATGTATTTGAATTTATCTATGACTACATATTCTTATCTTAGTAATTTCTCTACGAACTTCAAAACTATGTATATCCGATAGGTATTTTCTTGTCCGTGCCTTTTATTCAACACGGAATAAATGTAAAGTTTTGAATTGTTCTGAATAGAATTATGCCTTTTTTGCATGTATATATCCTAACAGTGTCCTTCCGACGAACGGATCAGGCTGATATATATCTATATGTTGATATTACATTCCCATAAATCATATCAAATATACGGTAGCAAGTGTGCATGTGGATTGGATCTTTACTATACAACCGGCAGGCTTGACAGCCTGAATTTTGTTGATTTACAAAGGCAGTTCCGTAACATTTACATGTGAAATCACGATCATAAAAAAATCACGATCATGTTTGCGGGAAATGGCATAAATGTGTAATGTCTGAATAGCAACGCATTTATTATATCGACTATCCGAATACAAACATGGCCGAACCTGATTGTGAGTAAGTCACGACTAGTGAGAACAATACACGTCCCGAAACACATGAAGATAGTAGCTTGGAGTAACCTAAGTACTTGACTACGAGGTTCTCTTTGTGCTTTGTCGTGTACGTTATCTACAAACGATACTGAGCGCCAAGAGCTCTGAAGTGACAAGTTTACTTGATCTCAAGTTCGGTGAGTACGTTTCATTGGAGTCTGCTGTAGTGTTGACCAAAAAGGGATGTCCCTGTAGCAGCGGATTCACAGCTTAGCTCCTGGCTCAACTTAGCTGGTAACTGGGAGACCCCACTTCGAATCCGGGGAAGGGTTTCCTGGTAGGAGCTACACCGTCTTTCAGAAGGGACGTAAAATAAAGGTCCCGTGTTAGAGGAGGTGCCTCGAGCACGTTACAACAGCCTCATTACTCAAGATGGATACAACAACAACAAGTTGAATATCGTTTCTAGGTTACGATGAAAATTTCTTCCTCTTGTTTGACACTAGGAGAGCGCCAAGCAGAGGAACGTAAAAAGCGTGCAGTTCAACCTGGCAGACAACACGACCATCTTGTTGGAGGGGGGCGAGCATGAGCGGACAGGCGGACATGCCGCCATGAACGGCGCTCCCAACGGAGATCACCTGGTGGGAATTTGCCATTGTTGTATATACTATACGAGACACAACATTAGTTAATTACCTCCGATACGCAAGGTAATTAGTTAATGATCCGGAAAGGAGGTCAAATGTTCTGTTTACCTCCGTGAAGGGGGTTAACCTAAGGGGGTACTGTTTTATGACTGGGTTTGTGTGTTCGCAATTATTATCATTTTGATGGATTTGTTTGTATTTTGGCATGTTGGTGTTTATTGAAGTTTCCGATGAAACAGCGACTTTCAGGGCACCGTTGCAATATTTCAGGTTTTGGAGATTTTGAAGTTAGTATTGTACAGCCCATTAAATAAGCTGCTGTTTGCCTAATGGTAACCTGTGCTACACTAGCTACTTTCCAAGCGGATTTTAGGCTCTGGCTTATTACACTGTCCTGTTTGCTGTCTAGTGCTATTTATATATGAACAACTACCTGGACATAAATGGAAACAGGTTTTGAGGAAATGTTATTCCTGGTTAATCAAAAACACATTAGCACACACTGCAAACACCATAATTAGCAAATACATAATGTTTACCTTCCCCTGGTCTAGCCTAACAAAGTACTGCTCAGTTTGTTCTTACTCAAACACGTGGTGACCAGCACCTCCAGCTCTGTCCTACCACTTGCTACATAATGTCATCGAACACCAGGGGGTGTTCGTACTTTACCAATAACCATGGCAAGAGCCGTCTGGTCCAGGTCATTGTTTGTTTGGAGAAAAAGGCGAAACGGAGCAAAAGGAATTTGTTTCCATTCCGTGATTATAAACATAACTACATAACAAATCATCATGACGATCCGCCAACACCTTCTTAAATAACGGCACATTTCCATCCAACTGGAATACAAGTATTCTTACACCGATCTTTAAATCAGGAGACAAATGTAATGTTGACAACTACAGAGGGATTGCCATTTCAAGTTGTTTGTCAAAATTATTTACGCTTCTTCTAAATACTCGATAACAGAATTTTGTAGAAAGTAATGGTCTATTAGCCAATACTCAGTTTGGCTTTAGAAAAAAGTGTCGAACCTCCGATAACGTTTTCATTCTCAAATCTCTTATTGAAAAATATATACAAAAAAAAGAGAGGGAAATTATATGTTTGCTTTGTCGACATGAAGAAGGCATTTGACAGTGCATGGCGGGATGGTCTATTCTATAAATTATCTAATTATGGTGTTGGTGGTAAATTCTTCAATGTGTTGCAATCTTTGTATTTTGATGTTAATTATGTAGTCAGACTACAAAATGGCTTGTCCAATCCCTTTGTCTCCACCTGTGGGGTAAGGCAGGGCTGTAATCTCAGTCCCTTATTATTCAACCTTTTTATCAATGACCTACCACAATGCTTTGATTGTGATGAATGTAACCCAGCATTTTTAAATAACAAATCCCTTAACTGTTTGTCTTGGGCCGATGACCTTGCTCTAATTTCACTGTCTAAAGAGGGGCTTCAGAACTGTATTAATAAGCTGGAAAAGTATTGTAACAAATGGAAATTAAGTGTTAATGTATTTAAAACGAAGGTGCTTGTTTTCTCAAAAGGTGCCCCAAATATATCATTGAAGAAATTCTATATATACGGTAAAGAAATAGAAGTTACCGACAGTTATACTTACCTTGGTATTCCCCTGACGTCTTCGGGTAAATTTAAAACTGCCAGAAAGTATTTGAAAACTAAAGCCATGAGAGCGCTATTCAAACTCAAGTCACTTCTATATTCTGAAAGAAACATTCCAATTCAATTAGGGATTAGTCTATTTGACAAATTTGTGCGGCCTATATTTCTATATGGGGCCGAACTAACATGCTTCGACCAAACCTCTAAAACAGTGAAATTTATTGTATCTAAACAAATTCCTGAATCTTCTCCAAAAAGTGTATTCTCTATTCTTTTAAAGAAACTTGGTTTGGAGGATAGTTTTCCTGCAAGTATTAGAAAAAGTGTTTCTTCGGACTCCACCCACTCTTATGTGATCCATTTAAAGAAAAGAATAGACAAAGATAAATTACTCCGGCTGGCGTCAGGCCTAAAATTACAAGAAGACAACTTACTAATTGAAAATTTATATCTTTCTCCACATATCCCAGAATTTGATACCATTTATATGAATTTCCAGAAATTTTTACTCGGAGTACATAGAAAATCGTCCAATGACGGCATCCGTGGCGAATTAGGAACATTCCCAATCAAAATTAATGCCGAGATCCAACTTATTAAATACTGGCACCGTTTATTAAATTTACCCCAAGATACCCTATTACGTGAAGCAAACGACGTTCTACATTCTGGTGATCATGACTGGGTGAACCATGTAAATGATATTCTTAACTATAACGGTTTTGGGCATGTATGGACAAACCCTAGATTATATCAGACCGACATGTTGATCAATCAGTTACGACAACGTCTGCAGGATATATATATACAAGATTGGCATAGTTCTATTAAAGACAATTCAAAACTGTCTATCTATTCCTCTTTAAAGAAAATATACGGACAAGAAAAGTACCTTACAAGCGTACATAACTTCGAAATTCGTAAATCAATTACAAAGATAAGAATATGTAGCCATAAATTGAACATTGAAACCGGAAGGTATCGTAAAATTCCCAGTGATCAAAGGTTTTGTCCATTCTGCCCAAATGAAATTGAAGACGAACGTCACTTTATCATGAATTGTTCAAGATATGAGGATAAACGCTCTAAGCTGTTCACCTTTATTTCCGATTGTTCAAGTCAATTCAATATGCTCCATTCTGTTGACAGATTTGATTATATACTGAGAGGAGACAATCCTTACTGTGTTCAAATAGGTATATACATCAAAGAATGTTTAGACATAAGAACAAGTAATGTATAAGTATACGACGCGCTAAATTTCAATATGTTGCCCTATTCCATATGACGGTATGTAAACAAACTCATTAGTATGAACTTTGTTTGTTGGCATGTATGTATGTATGTATAGATTAAGTAGACCTTACGAGAGTCGCTGTACTTTTGTTGTGTCAATAAAGATTGTTGTTATTCTCTTTCAAACCCCCAGTTTAAAAAACCCACTAGGGGTCCCAAAACCTAATCTCCCCCCATAGAGCTATGTAAAACTAAAAAATCATGACCAAAGCATATCCAGAACATATCAAACCCGGAAGTTCCGCTGCATTATTTTAAAAGGCCGCTGGTGTGCCCAAAATCTGTTCGTTTCCAGCTTTTATGAAGACCTACCCACATACCAAATATCAGAACAGTCCACCGAAGCACAGAGACACACGCTCACCAAAACATAACCTTCTTGGCGAAGATAACTAGAACGTAGCTTTTGTATATGTATAAGGAGCAGTTAAAGTGTACGTATTCACCACAGTTGTTCCTTAACTTTTAGAATCACAAGAAACCAGCGGAGTCTAACAGTATCATGTCGGCGGAGATCGGGAGGCTGAATGAAGAGTTGAAAACACTGCGGGACAAACTAGAAGAAGAGGTAAGGCGACGGCATCATGTTGATTTGCGAGTACGATGATATGTGTAAATCAGTAATATTCAATGAGAGTTCGATTTACGTGCGACAACTCACGCAAAAATATGGGATTGTGCAGAAAGGGATTATACGGGGTGTTAAAAGGCACCCAGAGCATTTTATAAGACTTGAAAATTGCAATACTCAAGTTGGTGTAATCTTTAAGAATTTGACAATTAATGCCACTGTTTACCACATTTCTTTTCAAAAGTGCGCAAAAACGGCACACAAAAATCTAAATGGTAATCTTTAAGTTTCACGCACCTATTAATAATAAATACTGTAGATACCATAGCCCCACCCACCTCCGCCAAAACGTAGAAATGCAAATCTAAAACATAAAATTGCAAATATTTGACGGACATGCAGTCACTCTCTCATTGGTTGAACCGCTAAATGTGATGGACAGTCAGCATCAGTCTATTAGGGCCTGGATTTTCTATTAGTTCTCACCACACAACGACATCGTATCTTTGCTCATTTAATTTCGATATGTAATGGTATAGTGTTATTGAAACTTACTATGTGTAGGAATGACTAGAAAGTTGAGTTTTTTTATTCAAGTTTCAAGCCTCATAAAATGCTCGAGATGCCTTTAAAAGATATATCAGCTTTCTGTCCCTTTTTTGCATATATCACCTGAGAAACTGTTAACCAAATGGGCTTAAAGTAAAGAAACGATATTATACTATAAAATCATACGCCCGGGCGCATATCCTGGTATCTGCCAACGAAGATATGAAATAAATGGGAACTGGAAAAGAAACATTTGCGGGCAAACGCGTGATATTTCCCCTCCATCGATACCCCGTTGCTCTACAAAACTGAACCACTCAGATTCAATTCATCCAAAATTGTCTAAACTTTACGAAACTACACACTTTTACAGACTTGTAGCTTTTGAAATTTTGACACGGAAGAGCCAAATCTACAAATGGAGCATTAGTCTTCTTTAATTTGTCTTCCAAGAAACGAAGAATTTTACATAGCGTTAATATCTTTAGGAACAGAGGGACACTAAGGTATTCTAGATGTTAACACAGTGTATTAGTGATGCTTGCTGCTGTCAATTACAGTCAAATGAATCCTATGAATCGATGATGCAATTTCGGTTTTTCAAATATTGAACTGTGCAGCCGCTCAAATGCAATCGACAGCGATATGAGAAAAACAGATAGGGGGAGCTTGTGACATACAAAGACGAGCAACAGCAGATATTGTTAGACCAAATATTTTGCGCGTCAATGCGGCATCAAGTAAAGTTAGGGTTTTTGTAAGAATTGTGGGTGAAATAAAGCATTATCATTGCCCATATAAATCTAACGTTTCCTGCATATGATATGTTTCCTAATTGTATGACAAAAGAAAGAAATCTTCAGCACAGTATTTCAATACTGGCGCTAAAACAGTCCACTATAATCCATGTAAAGTACGATTTTGTCTATACTGTCAAAACTTTTCAGGTTGTCCTACTGATTTCAATGGACCTGCAGATATCGCAGTGAATGTCGAAATTAAGATAACCAAAGTTTTACCCGTGCAATCAACTTTATTCCATGCAGGCAAGTCAATAAGTGTACTTGTACAGGTGATAACCGATATCACATATCATGTGTTCACTAGATGACATAATTCTGTGACAATATAACACGAAAAGTTTATTAAAAGAATAACAACTGTACATAATAATCGCATTTCAGTAAACAAAAGTCTGATTAGTAATAGATTCATGTATACATGTATTTGCAAAACAGAAAAAGATCCTGATGTATGGACAAGAAATATTACACCAAACAATTAAACAATCTTCATGTATTATTCAAAACAATAGTGTACAGTTTTATGGCCTCCTTTGCGCATGCAGACCCCGAACATCAGCAACGTGCGATTTAATTTTTAGAACCCGGGAAGGGGCTAGCAATCAGAACCCGGAAACCAATCAGAAGCCCTGGGGCTAGCAATCAGAACCCGGAAACCAATCAGAAGCCCTGGGGCTAGCAATCAGAACCCGGGAACCAATCAGATGCCCTGGGGCTAGCAATCAGAACTCGGGAATTAATCAGAAGCCCTAGGGCTAGCAATTAGAATCCGGAAACCAATCAGAAGCCCTGGGGCTAGCAATCAGAACCCAGGGACCAATCAGAAGCCCTGAGGCTAGCAATCAAAACCCAAGAACCAATCAGAAGCCCTGAAGCTAGCAATCAGAACTCGGGAACCAATTAAAAGCCCTGGGGCTAGCAATCAGAACTCGGGAGTCAATCAGATGCCCTGGGGCTAGCAACCAGAATCCGAGAACCAATCAGAAGCCCTAGGGCTAGCAATGAGAACCCGGGAACCAATCAGAAGCCCTGGGGCTAACAATCAGAACTCGAGAACCAATCAGGAGCCCTAGGGCTAGCAATCAGAAGCCGGTATCTTTAAAAAACTGCACGTAGTTGAAAAATGCTAAGCTGGCTCCACAACAAAGGCTGATACTTCGACACAGTCAAGACGTGTGCATCATATAGTTCAAGGAATTCATATACAGAATATGCTTCTGCTTCCCCCTGTCACACAGTCAGACAAATGAGAGCTGTTTTGTAACCACCTTGCTCAGACGAACACTAAACAAACGCGCAAGTATATGGTAAGGAGGTCACAATCTAATATCCACCAACCTCTGGTTGGTATATATTTTGTTGTATTCCCTTAAAACTTACGACGCCTGGACGGTATTTCTGGCCCGTAAATGGGACTAACTTCAGTCTGATGACATTCACCTTCGATTCTGCGGTACAAAACGTTTTCCCTCAATGGTATGATAGAGTCAAGCTGACTGTTCAACTCTGCCGCTGTCGTACAGTTCGGCTCATTCGTACCTGCGATTTGCGGGATGGAGTCTTGACTGTGGGCGGTGCAAGTGAAACAATCGTTGCTGTATACGTTACTGCTACAGTAGGCCGGGTTAGGGAAGACATTGCCGATTTCGGCATGTAACGTTACATCAGATCCTTCCGTAACTTCAGGTAACCCTGCATTCTGACTTAATCCGTTCTGTTGATCATCATTCTGCCTCTGTTTAATGACAACAGCGGCTAATATCAAAAGCAAAACAAGTCCGATCGCGAATACACACACGGCAGCCAAAATGATAGTCGACGTCCGTGACGTAGTGGTACTAGTCATTGTTTTGGATGTATGACTATGAGTACTAACGTTAGTCTTGGTATAGAAGTGCGTGACCGGCGGTTGGTCATGTACCGACGAGACGGTGATTTCCTGTGTGGTACCGTTTCCCTCATACAGGTTCGGTCCAGTTGCCAAAGGTGCTAACGGCGTGTCATAAAAGTAGCCTGTCGAGTTTAGGGAGGTGGCAAACCGGTTTCCAGGTTTTTTGATATAGTTGGTTGCATTCAATTTGATTTCCGATGTTACTGGGCATGCAGATAGATTCGTCTTGTGTAACGGAACATTTTTTAGTCTGTCAGGGTTGCAACAAATAGGCATGCCATATTCAATGAAATCTTGATAAAGGAGGCCATCGCTTGATGAAATACTTTTCGGCCAACGTTGGTGAAACACAAGAACCTTTTCTGCTAGCCATGCCATTCGGCAGTCACAGTGAATAGGGTTACCGTGTATGAACCTGAACCCTTTCCCTTTATGTTTTTTCCTTAAATAAGAGAGATTATTTGTGGGCATACCCAGGTTTGCCTCTGAGAAAGTAGACAGCTTATTGTAGGCCAGATTCACATTATGAAGACCTGTTGCACCGTGAGTGGCCAAGTCAAGTCTAACGGATGTTAAGCAGTTGTGCGACAAATCAAGCTCTGCAAGGTAGATCAGATGTTTCACGGACCCCCACGGAAACTCAGTGATGAGGTTGTGGCTGAGATTAAGTGTGACAAGAAACCGGAGGCCAGATAAGGCCGGGATTCTTCTTAAACAATTTTGCTGAAGGTTCACCTTGCTAGTCAACCGCGGTAGATGATTAGGTAGACTGGTTAGGTTTGAATTCTGGCAGTTGATTTCAGTGGAAGGGCCATTTTTGACGTAACATCTATCTGGAAGTGCACTACATGCACATAACGCTAGGTTCATAAGGAAGATGATCAACACACATTTCATAATTATGATCAATACACAGTTACTTATTGGCACAAAGAAAATGTAATCTTATCTTACCAGAAGGAATGAGTGCATGTAGCGGGCAGTCTAAATTGTCCTAGACAAAGGTGCTATATTATAGGTACTCTATAAGCTGTTAAGCGTGGCGTCGCGGTGGCGTAGTGGCAGGGTGTTTGGCCCCAGAGATACCGGGTTCGAATCCGGGGTTCCCTGATTTGTCCCGTTGACGTTGTGCCCTTGGGAAATACACTTTACACGATTTTCCCCACTTTACTCAGGTGAAAATGAGTACCTAGCTTCGGTTAGGGGCGTCCCTCGGATCGGACGTCAAATGGAGGACCCGTGTTTGAGGAGAGCCACACCTCAAGCACGTTAAAGAACCCAACACACTTATCGAAAAGAGTAGGGGTCCTTCCCGGTGTGTATGGATCATATAAAATTGTCCGGATATGCAGCTTGTACTCTTCAGTACAAACCTGGTGTTACGCCTAGATGCGGTTTACCGGGTATGCAATACAAACAAACAAAATGTTATGATAATGCTCCGTCTATCCTGAGAGTTTTAGGAGTTCCAAGCAAGGACATTATATATAATGTACTTGTTCCAAGTAAGTATGATTCTCAAAGTCCAGATGGGCTAGCTGGTAGCTGTGCATCGCCACATTACGAACCTACAGAACAGGATGGAAATATATCATCAATTTCACTACCTTTACCGGTAATATCGCGATTGACTTAACGTTACGTGACTAGATGTATTAAGCCCATTATGAAAAGGCTTAACTTTACATAACCAACGCTGAAATAATTGACTTACCCAAATTTTCAAATTATTTCGGTGTTGTTTTTGCAAAGTTTAACCTTTCCATAATGTCATCCACCAACACAGACGAAGATCTATAAAGAACATTTGAGGTAAGCAGGGCTGAGGTACTGTATGAAATTTCGTTTGATGCGATATGATTATAAACAGCATGTTGTTAGATAACGACAAATCTGGTTAGATACACACGGCATTTCTTGTATTCTAAGTTACATAGTGTTTTAGTGGGAGGAACATGGATGGAACATACCTATGACTTCCCTCTGTTGCCCAGAATATGACAGGCCGTTTTCACTGGAATGAGATGACCAGCAGAAAATCTACAGCAAGAAAAAAGGAGGGCGTCATTTTTGCTCCCTTTCTGTGGTCGACATGTACGATCTCCTAAGATTAAGTTCTAAACGAGCTTACTCTGCTGCTCAAAAGAAACGTACGTTCGGTTCTCAGAAAAGCCATCAGGGACCCAAAATCTTGGAGACCTAACCACATACCAAATTTCACATCAATCCATCCACAGTATCTGGAGTTATCCTAGCTGCTAAATCGCAAACACCGTCACACCTCTGCAAACGCTACCACTGAAAACATACAGTAACAACTGCTTTTACAAATGACAACAATTGCTTTTACAAATCCAACTAATCATCTATGCGATTACTCCTTAAAAGGGAAGACATCATTTGCGCCCCGACAAATAAGGTGCTGTTAGTGGAAGGAACAGAAATGAAACTCACGATGCTTCTCGCTCACCGATGCGACGACGAACACTGAGAAATCTGCCGTGCAAATGTCACGAAGAAATCGCTGTGTCCCTTCTGTTTCTTTCCAAGAATTTGTCACGTGGCCTGTTGTTTAATCATTCAAGTCTACCTTTGTAATCCTCTTGCGATCTCAAGAGCTCATGAATAGATAAATCGTGTTTGTCTAGTTCATCAGAGACCCTGAACTACGTACATATGTGAGACATCAGGCGATACGTATGCCTGGTGAACTCTTTTGATATAAGCGGACGAACTTTTATAGTTGCAGGAAAAGCGGATGATGTCCAATTTTCGTTTCAAAATGCTGTTATGTGTGTTTTATGTACTTAGTGTGCAAACCTCTGCACGTAAAAGAACCCAAAACACTTATCGAGAAGAGTAGGGGTGACCCGGTGTGCTTGGCAAAAAACGCGAGTCGTAGCGAAGCCGCATTGCACTACCACTAGCTACTTGAAAAAGCATCATACTTCACCTCAAATGTGGATGAAAATTAAAGTGTGCAATATAATCTTGGGCACTGTAGGAGCCGCTTGATGGGCTGAATTCTTTGGAGGGTACACCGTCTTTGTCTCGAATGGAATGTTAGTATAGCCCTACAGGTACGCTAGGATATAGACAAATCAATAAGGTCTTTCAATGGAAAGATTCTTGAGTTACGTGCGACAACACACGCAACAGTCTGGCATTGTGTACAGGGTGTTTGTAAATATATCAGCTTTCTTAACGTTTACTTATTCACGAAAATATCTATTTCTCCTATTTTGTACTGATGATTATTATTAACTTATCCTCTATCGGGACAAACAACCTCCCTGTTGTTATCAATTGACTTGTTTCTTTTATGTGCAAATAAACAATAAAACGTTTTTTTTGTCTATGTATTGCACCTACCACAGGTAGAAGAACTGAGACAAGAGGTGAACTACAAGAGGAAAACATACCTTGCCCAATCCAAGGAGCTGGACTCTTTGGTCGAGGAAGAAAGGTAATAAGAAATTCTTTATAAATTTTTCAAATGCACTGAAAAAGTATGTAAGAGAGAACCTCATGTACTTGTGTCATATAGTCTGTACACTTGAAGAAGCTGTCAAGCGAAACCGGTTGTGGTACTAGACTGAATAAAAGTTCTACACAGGAACTATGCGGCTTCAGATGTCTTAGTGGGGAATGACTGCGGTGTGAAACATGTCGGTTAGCTTGAGGAATAAATCCACTCTACTTTATAAAGAAATTTCATATCAGAAGTCGCTCTCTGTACAGGCCCGTTCAAACATCTCTTTGTTGGTGATTAAGTCGATATTGTCCTAACGATATTACTGAACACTGTTCCATTATGGCGTCGGCCTCACTGCGACCTCAAATGTGACTCAAGCACTCAACGAATTTCGTAATAATTAAAAAAAGAATCTTTATGCTTCATTTGTGTTTTGTTGTATTTTAAGTCATACTTTCACAATTTGCCTGATGCACAAATCCAATTTAGGTCGCAGCGAGGTCACGGCGCGATTGCCGCCTAGTGGATGGGGGCATAAAGCGGATATCTACCTGGACTTCGACACGTTGGCGACCTCATTGGGACCTAAACTGGATTAGTGTTACCCTTGACTTTATTATGGAAATGTCATGCAAAATGTACAAGTATGACTAAAAAGACAGCAAAACACACAAAGCGTAAAAAGATTAGTTTTTATGGATGAAATTCGTTGAGCGCTCTGTCAATCGCTCGGTCGCAGCGAGATCGCCAAGGTGCCGCAGTCCAGTAAGATACCCGCTTAAGCCCCTGTCACACTTGTGCGTATTTACAAGTCCGCATGAGATGCGTATTAACATGTTTTGGGTCTAGGTTAAGTTTGAAGCCTAATAAGTGATTTCTTAGGTTCGATCACTAGGCTGCACAACGGTGGGTCAAAGTAGAAAACAACTTTTCCCCCGAAAACCTTACTTAAATAAAAAATGTTAATGCGCAACTCATGCGCACTTGAATGTACGCACAAGTGTGACAGGGCCTTAAAGCAATGTTGTGCATTGTTTCTCCATATACGTGTAACATAATTGCACAATTATGCAAAATGAAATGCAAATCATGCGTACATTTTTTTCTGTCAGGAAAAAGAGAGAGGAGAGCTTACAAGAGATAAATTCGGGGTTTGAGTCCAAATTGAAGGACAGGAGACAACGTTGTGATGAACTTGATAAGGAGCTCACTGCAAGGGAAGGAGACATCGAAGAAAGGACTAGAACATTAGAGGAAAGAAACGCAGCGTTACTTAAGAGAGAAGAGGAAATAGAGAGAAGAGTGGAACAGTGTGAAGCAAATGACAGCCAGGTTTCCGACTGGGAGAAGGAACTAGTCGCAAGGAAAAAGGCGTGCCAGGAATTCCAACAAGAGGTTAGTATATGACGTTATGTTTGTCACCTTCGCCAAGATGGTTATGTTTTCGGTGCCGTTTGTGTGTGTGTGTGTGTAAGTCTGTGTGTAAGTATGTGTGTAAGTGTGTATGTGTGTATGTGTGTGTGTGTGTGTGTGTGTGAGAGTCTGTGTGTAAGTTTGTGTGTAGGTGTGTGTTTGTGTATGTATGTATGTGTGTGTGCATGTGTGTATGTATTTGTGTGTGTGTAAGTGTGTGTGTGTGTGTATGTATTTGTGTGCGTGTGTATGTGTGTGTGTGTAAGTCTGTGTGTAAGTGTGCGTGTATGTGTGTGTGTGTACGTGTGTGTATGTCTGTATGTCTGTATGTGTGTGTGTGTGTAGGTATGTGTGTGTGTGTGTGTGTGTGTATGTATGTATGTGTGTGTATGTGTGTATGTATGTGTTTGTGTGTGTGTGTTTGTGTGTAAGTGTGTGTGTGTGTGTGTGTGTGTGTACGTGTGTGTGTGTGTGTGTGTGTGTGTGTGTGTGTGGAGAGAGCATAACTTGAGAAACTGCGGATGAACCCTTATTATTTTAGTAGGTGGGTAGGGGTCGGGAAAACAAAGGCCAAGTTCGATGATGGTGGGTCAAAATTTACATATAATTTAAAATTTAAAATTTAATTATAAATTTCAATAAATAGAAAATATTCACGAAATATCATAGTAGTGAAAGACATTTAAACAGTTTTGTTAAGACTGCAGTATCGTGTCAAAGGCGTTAACCAACTCGTAACTTCGCTTCACAGCTTGACGACATGGAGCGATACTTGAACAAACGCCAGGACATGTGCAACAGTAAAGACGACGACTTGAAAATGCTTGACGAGGTAAGTTTTCCTGTTCCTGTTTAACAATATTCCAAAAACTTGCTGCTTGTTTACATCTACTAGTATGTACATGATAACTACGTTACGTTTAGGACCACATTGTAAACACCACATGAACTATCTATCAGTGTATGTGTGTAAATACGTTTGGGAGTGCATCTGTTAGCAGCGACACCTAGCTGCAATATGACGTTTAGGACCACATTGTAAACACCACATGAACTATCTATGAATGTATGTGTGGAAATACGTTTGGGAGTGCATTTGTTAGCAGCGACACCTAGCTGCAATGCGTAACAGAACCAGTCAGTATAACCTTGAGGAAGGTGACAGACGGTCACGGAAACGTCGGTTTTGAATAAGACACTTGGTTATGTACAATAACCATGTCATCCATTGAATTACCAACTGTTAACAGATATTCCGAAGAGTTAAAAATGAGAAAGTCAATGTTTCATCAGCATATACATGTACAATTCCTCTTCCACAGTATATTATATAAGTGGAAATGGTAAAGCTATTTTGTAAGGTAAAACATTTGGTTCTGTTTTGTGCAAAACATATAGGAGTTGTCCAGACTACGGACGGAGCTACAGAAAAACATAGATTCCATGGAAGAGGATGCTGTTCAAGAGAACGCAGAGGTGATCGGCAGACTCAGAAGGTAAAACACAAGCAGATGTCATGATTCTTTCGTTTGTTCGTTCAGACACTTGACGTACCTAGTGGCACATAGGACAGCACGTTTTCTTACTGTTTCCGTAGCAAGGTATGTTTTTACAGGGAGGGGTTGCTAGCCCTTCCCCTTTAGCGTACTCCGGGTCTAGAACACGGGGCACTCATATTTTACGTCCCTTCCGAAAGACGGATGCAGCCCCAACCGAGATGTCCAGCCCAGGATTAAACCGGGGTCTCCCAGTTAGCAACTGATCAGAACCAGGGCTCAACTGTGAGGCCGTTACCAGTTGTGCTACAGGGACATCCCTAGATGCCATGAGTAGCTACCGTTAAATTAACACATGCCGAAAGCTTTTCACACTGTAACTAACTGATTGGAATTGAAATACGAGTATATCGGACCATTTTCTAACCTTCTTGGTCAGACGTTTCGGCATACACCGGGATAGTTCGGTCCCTAGCTGATCAGAACAATTCGGCACCATGTCAAGGACTATTTCTAAACGTTTTGCCGCCAAGAGGACGCCTAACCCGCCTTCTCACCCTATAAACCCTAACCGTACCATAACCATAACCCGAGTCGTCCTCACCTTCCCAGCAGGCCCGACTCGCTCGGTACGCTACCTCCCGCATAGGCCCTGCTATTCCAGGCCGATATTCTGGCTTCTGGCGACGTCACCACCAAAACAGCTTCCAGCCAATCAGAGGGTTGGCTTAAGCTCATCTAGTGGAAACCGCAAAGGTCACACGGAAGCTATCAGCCAATCAGGTTACGTCTTACTTCGCTACTTGGGTTCAGAACAAAATAACGGCTGTTTCTGCCATATAAGGCTAGTTCAGTATTTATTTATGAGCATCTGTCAGCAACGTCGCCAGAAGCCAGAGGTTTGGCTTGGAATAGCAGGGCCGATGCGGGAGGTAACGTACCGAGCGAGTCGGGCCTACTGAGGAGGGTGCCTGGACCTGGTGCCGAATCATCCTGATGGGCTAGGGGCCGAACTGTTCACGTGCCGAAACTTCGAAATTCCTGATACCGAAACATTGATACCTATGACGACCATAGATCAAAATCCGACGGTTCTGAAAATTCCTAACGGAAATGTCCATGAAATATATTACAGAAGAAGAAGAACTTTATTGCACGACTATTGTAGCAGGTACAAAGTATGGCAACAACAGTTAACATAGAACAAGACATAAGTATAGAATAAACTTATTCACTACAACAATCTTTTTATAAGGTTTTACATTATTCAAGTTGGGCTAATTATGAGTATAATTATTTTTTCTAATAACAAGACAATCTTTTATATATTTGCCTATTTTAACACTGTGTGAGCTGTTGCATCTAAAGATATAGTCAAATCTATCTGTAGCATTGAGCGTCTCAAAATCTGAAGTACTTGAATTGATAAAGGTGAATAAGGTGAGCATTCCATAATAAAATGAAACTCATCTTCAATTCGATTATATAAGGACGGTCCACATTTGTTTGATCACAGCGACTGGGAAGCCTTGAAAACTAAGAGACGCCAAGCTGTAAGCAACTTGTTAAAGCAGACATCCAACAGGTACCAGACGAGCAGTGCTTAAGCATGGGTGTTCCTGCATAAATCTCTGATAATCTTATACTTCCCACTGTGCATGGGTGTCCTTGTGGCTTCAGTGAAATATAAACTAACATGACATCGTCTCTCTCTGAATACAGGGCTTCGGGAACTTGGTCTTTATGCACTTGTCAATCTTAACTCTGCAGGCGGCATTAGCAGATATAAAAAACAACTTCGTCTTCGTATTTGGATAAGGCTTCATACTCATATTCACGGTGACGCCTCTTCCTTTCATTTTAACCTCATCACTTGGGCATCAACGGTACCCATCATACCAAGCATACATAAGATAAGGAGGTGGCTTAGTCAAGCGGGTATCTCACTGGCATGCGCCTAATTGCGCCAAATTATAGCGAAACCTTTGTGCGAATTTTCGCCAATTTTCCCTTGCCGTTTCGGCTTGGAAACAGTATCCAGATACGTTTGATGGAAAGCAGTGTTGCAATTGACTTAAAAAAACCAATGTACAATGATAAAAAGTTCATCAAGAGATTTGCAATGATTGCGCGGCTTTGTGCCATTTTGGATCCATTTGAGTCATTTTGCCAAAGGCGAATTTTCAGTGAAATTAAAAAAAAAACGCAATATCAGATGAAACATTGGCGCCGTTCTGCGCCTCTTTAAGACACTTTGCGAATATCTTTGAGGTACCTGCTTTAAGGATATCAATAATCTAGCTCACATGTACTGACTGTTGTCGTAAACTTTGACAGGTTGAGCACGACCTCGCCTTCAGTGGTTGTAGGGACCACAGCAGAGAAAACAAAGGTGGGCAACACTGTCCTACAGGCCGTGGTGAGGAAGTTACAGCACGACTTACAGGAGACGGAAAACATCGTGGAGAAGAAAGACCAGGAGATCTCTGAACTAGGAAGAAAGGTTAGTACTCATGTTACTTTGTATATGTGGCGTTCGTTCAGGTCCTTACAGTGCCCAGTGGCACACAGAGCAGCAAGTTTTCTTGCCATTTCAGTAGCAGGGTTTTTTTTCAGAGAGGGGTTGCTAGCCCTTCCCCTTTCACTGGAGGCATCTCCTCGAACATGGGACTCCCATTGTACGTCCCTCCCGAAAGACGGGTGCAGCCCCAACCGAGATGCCCTTCCCAGATCAGGGTCTGAGGTGACAAGATCTTGCTTTGATTGGATGTTGCCCTGATTGGATCTTGCTCTGATTGGATGTTGCCCTGATTGGATGTTGCATTTAATGGTTCTTGCACTGATTGGATACCGGTATTGCTATGATGAGATCTTGCCCTGATTGGATCTTCTTGCTCTGATTTGATGATGACTGTTTTCTGCTCTCCCTTCCAGGTGCTGTCTCTAGAGACAGAACTACAGAAAAAGGACCAGAAGACGAAACAGTTGGAGTCCCAGCTGACAATTTCACTGGGAGAGATCAGAATGAAGGAGTCGTCTGAGAGAAAGGAGCCTTCACATAGGTGAGCGGCATCACTAATGGACAGTAGTAGCAAGTTGTTTCACATATACCAATTTCACAAAACTTGATGACAATCATGACTGCATATGCTTAGTACATATCCTACAAGACAAAGAAATTAAGAAATCTAGGGCTGATCTTGAAAATGGTGTGTGAATGGTTGCTCTAAGGAGTATGGCCATGTATGTATGATATAGGAACCAATACTTTAGGTAGGCACGGTTCCCATCATATATAACACAGGGGTCTGTATGGGGTTACTACTCAGTTGCTGGATTATAAAAGGTTCATTTTTCGTCAAATTCAGTCGATTTTGCATTCACAAAAATGTGGTCTTTCAGAAAATAACACCTGTTTCTGGGATTGAGTACCCCTTTAATCAGCCATCCACTTGTATGTCACAATACAATTCTAACCTGATTGAATCAACGCATCCACAGAAAACATCATCATGATGATAGATCAGCCGCCAACGCAAGCGTGGATCACCGCGCTCGGTCTGGCACCTGGGGACCAGATTCCAGAAGCAGGAGTTCCAGTCGCAGGCACCAGGAGGAGCCGCTGCACAGGTCCGACAAGTCCTCCACTTCCAGCGGCAGCGGACACTCCATCATGAAAGAGTATGACATGAACAGTAGTAAAGCCTGCAGCATTATGTAAAGACGGTATAGTTCGGGAGCAGTCTGACCAGTTTTTAGGCCACGCCCATCTTTGGCGCCGAACATGTCCCAACCATCTCCTAACCAGTAAATGACTGAGTCCCGAATGTTTTCTAACCTACTCCCAACCTCTAATCGAATCTCTCCTGACTAATTCCCGACCGTTTGCTAACACTCTCACGAACTGAAATGGACATATTCAGCGACTTTCAAAAGAGGGGTCATTTTCATTTTTAGTAAAAATAACCCATCATTCTATGTTGTTAACGTCACCAAGAAATCGGATCACGGTTAGCTTAAATTCGGCTATGTGTAACCAGGGCTTCAGACTTAAGTCTCTAAGAGAAAACCAGTGAACCACAAGTAGCCTGTGTTACACAATCTCTCGCTGTCAGGGCTGATCAGACCTCCATGTCATGACTAGTGGAAGGGCTGCTAGAAGCTTGGTTTAATCAGGCTATATTTAATACCAAGCAGCAGCATCATGTATGTTTTGTTTGTATTGCATACCTGGTAAACTGCATCATGTCGTAACACACCAGGTTTGTACTGGAGTAAAAGCTGGATATCCGAACAGATTTATTTGATCCACTCACACCGAGAAGGGCCCCTACCCTTACTAAGTGTGGTGGGTTCTTAAATGTGCTTGAGGTGTGGCTCTCCTCAAACATGGGAGATTTATCGTCCTATCTGAGGGACATCCTTAGCCGAAACTAGGTACTCATCATTAACGCTCGAGACGAATGAGGAAATTGGTGTGAAGTGCCTTTCCCAAGGGAACAACATCGGGACCTGTCAGGGAGTTGAACACCATTATGAACCCTATTACCAAGCAGCAGCATGTATTAAAAGGGAACCTGGAAGCACCATTGCCTAGTGTCATGCCCAAGTACAGAGACTATGATGGGCTCTGATGTGTAATAGATGTGTTAGCTATAGATTCCCTGAGGGAAAGCTTGTTCACTGCATTACGAATTCTTTGTCTCTTGTACATACATTGTCTTATAATTATATAGTATAATGATAAAGTCAAATCCTTTACCTGCTATAAAATACGTGCAGGGGCATGCAAATGTAGTAAACATCTTTTACAATTAAAGAACTGTAAATAAAGCACTGTAGCTACACTAGGTATCTAACTGTGCGAGGATAAGCATTGGTGAAATGTAACTCTGTATTGCCAATAACAAGACAGCCCTTTTGATGCCTAACAAAAAAGAAAAGTTTAATGACGTACGTACATACGAATATACAAATATTGATTGAAATGCAGTCTAGTATCATAACACTGAGCAGAAAGCTCTGTCCAAAGGAAAGTAAACCCAAAGAGTGCAATATCTTCTGTAAGGCCTGACATTAAACTGACATTAATGTAATACTGTAGCTAAAATGTTTTTAATAAGTACATATTAATAAGTAATGGTAGTAATATGACAATATTGTTTGTAATGATAAGTTAGAGACAATTTTCTGATTTTGGTACTGAAGGAGTACCGTATATATGCTCATCATATCCACTATCACATAGCTGTAGTTCTACTTTATATAATAAATGCACTTTTATATGTACATTTGTATATTCTTATGCACTTATACTGAAATATATATTCTATGAAAACTTTCATAATCTCTTCCATCAATTTCTGGTCTGACAAATCTGGGTACATATAGGATGAAGGTTAGTGTAGCTTCACATGTCTACGTCCATGGGCTAATTCTCTCCGTTTTCTTCAAAACTGAGCATCTCATCACATGATGACAGACCTTGGGACTTCAGGAAAGCCTGGAAATAAAATGTTTCAACGATTATTACATTGTATGACACACTGCGAGTCTGAAAATAGTTTTATCAGTTAGGTAAATCCATTTAACATATGACAGTTTTCTTGGGTACGCAACCTCCTTTTTTCTTCTCTACAGACATTTTGACAACATATCTGCTGTCTTCACTAATGTAAAGTAAACTTGTCCTATCAGAGTAAACCTATCCTATTGTGACATACACATCCCCGAAAGGATGCTTTCTTCAACGAGACTACTCTCCCCCCCCCTTGCCTCTTTTTTGATGAAACGGCAAGGATGCAGTCCGAAAAGGGACAGTCTATACCCCCAAGTCGACTTTGAACTGATAGGACAATTTTATTGGGTGGAGCCCCGACCAAGATGTCCTGACCCAGGATTGAACCAGGGTCTCCGAGTTACCAACTAATTTGAATTAGCAGCTTAACTATGAGGCTGCTACCATGCAGTTGAGCTGAAGGAGCATCCCTCTTGTTGTGTTTTTACCTACATGTACCTGTAGCTGTTGTAGTCCTGTCTGGGGTTTGGCAGTGATGGAACCGTCTCCATGGACCTGGTGGTACTGTTGTGCCAGCTGGATAGCTTCTGTCAGTCTGTGAAAAGTACAAAATTTGAATGTGGAATCGACTTTTGAGTAGAGGTGTGACTCCAGGCATAAAGGTTTCAAAACCAAATCTTCATGGAAAAAAACTACTCCGCTGTTTTTCACTTTTGTGCACAACAAATTTGTGCCGTGCACCTAATTTTAGACTGTGTACACAAGACATGGGCTATTCTTGACATTTAAGCGTCAGAAAAAATAAGTTTTGCTGTAGAATTTCGGTTTAGTGCAATATTTCAAGCCCTGGCTACTGTAATTGCCTTTAAAGTTTAAGTTCAGATGGATTTAATCTAAGTGCAGTAGAGATGAAGTGTTCGCAGTTAGTTCGTGGTTGAATCAAGGGGGTAAACGGGCAGAAGGCAGAACAAGCATTTTCGTGGTGGTCTTAAGTTTGTAGTGAAAAGGTTATTGCAAAAACTGAAAAATATTTTAAAAACCACCTTGAAAATTTTAACGGTTACAGTACTGAGTATTGTACAAGCAGAAATGTTCACGGTGGTTTTATGTTCGCTGTTTTCGCGACGACCGTTTCACCGCAAACTTAAAACCACCGCAAACATTTTTGTCCAATACAGTAGCAGTATGTGACTATAGCGCTGCTGCAAACTTAAACCACTGCAGACACTCCATTTTCACAAAATAAAAACCATGCAAACTTAACTGCACTTACAGTATTATCAACAGAATTTGAATGATCACCTGTCATTGTCCAGTAGCCACTGTGCCAGAGATGAGGTCCTGTCTTGACGCACCAGGTAGGCTTGTAGAGAGCTGAAGTGTGGTGTACCCAGCACAACGTCGTACTGATGGGTGATGTCCAAGTACTGGTGCACCTCTCCAACAATCTGCAGTTAACACACATGTTCATTCTTGGTTGAGGACATTTACCCTAGATCATGTTAAAGAATTCACAACAACCCCATACCACACAATCCCTGTTTTTGGCAATTAGAAACTGCTGCTGCTAGTGTATGACAGCACCACTCAATACCTAGGACTGTGCACCTTAAGTACCTCCGACTTACTGTTGGCTGACAAAAACGGCCTGATAATTTCTTCAGTTACAAACACTGAGCTTTCACCAGTTTGATGCTTGAAATGAGTTGGGCTGGCTAAAAGGGATCTTCTTATCGCTTTAAACATGCAAATGTCTTCATGAAACTGTTTTAATTTTTGGGTAGGTACTCTACATCTTTTAGGTTACCCATTTGAAGTAATACCTGAATGAGAATTTAATTGAAATGTCTGACTGTTTCAAAATTGAAATGAGACCTTAAATGAAACGTCTGACTGTTTCAAAACTTTGTCAAGTTGCTTGAGTAACTATTTTTGATGTATCTTATTACCTGGATGTCTAACCTTCATCAATGAGACCTTAAATGCATACATCATACAGTACCCATGCACTAAGCTTACAGATGAGGTCATAGCACATTTTTCCATGTTTCAAGAAGTCCACAGAAATGTCTTATTGATATAACCAAGCTTGCAGACCTGTGCTCCTTGGGACAGCGGGGTTCTGGCAAGGTCCAGCTCCCTCATCTGGTCCAAGATACCAACACTGCAGCCGCTGGCAAGGAGGGTCTGTAAAATAGAAAATCAAAAGCTATCTGCTACATGTGCCAATCAATCAAAACCATAGCATGTCTAGGACAAAAGATACAAAAACCTAAATGTTCTGCTGCAGTACCAAGGTCACACACCAGGGGGGGACAGGAAAATTGACTTTGACCTTTGCCCAACACCTACCCACATACAAAATATCACTGCAATTTACCCAAAGGTCCTTAAGCTATACCACAAATATCCTGGTACACACAGAGACAGACACAGCCCAAAGCAACTACCGGTAATGAGGTAATAACTGAGGTGGTATGCTACCAGGTCTTCAACTGTGTTACCCCCCAAAATACCCCAATCTAAATTTCATGCTTGTCAGAGAATCTGCGCCGCTGGGTAAAGGGGCGTGTGGAAAGAGCACGAAGGTGCAGCGCCCCTGTTCCCCTCTTTAGAAAAATCCCTGCTGAGTAGAATATTACACACAGTGGCGACGCGGTGGCGCAGTGGTAGGATGTTTGGCCCCAGAACCCAGAGATACTGAGTCCCTGATTTGTCTTGTTGACGTTGTGCCCATAGGAAAGGCACTTAACACGACTTTCCTCACTTCACTCAGGTGTAAATGAGTACCTAGCTTCGGTTAGGGTCGTCCCTCAGATAGGACGTTAAATGGAGGTCCCGTGTTTAAGGAGAGCCACACCTTGAGCATGTTAAAAAACCCACCACACTTATCGAAAAGAGTAGGGGTCCTTACCGGTGTGAGTGGCTCAAAACCAACAGTCCTATGGGGCAATTGTCGTATTGAGGTCACCTGCACGCCGAATGGCAGTCACTACAGACCCTTGCGATCTAGCCCCGCCAAATGTGCGCTCCTCGCAATTCAGCCCCTGGCTGCAAAGAGAGTATTTGTCCTACCCAATAACAATAACACACAAACCTGGATGTGTTTGTTCCTCTTCTGATCATCAGGCAGGAAGAGGAGACAGCCGAGGGCACAGGCAGGCAGCCCGGCCTGCAGGAACTGTCTGGAGAAGCCAACCACATCCAGCTCCAACAGTAAGGGGCATCTGGAGCAGATGATTAAACACAACATCAACACTATACTAATCTTTGTTCACATTGGGCAGCAAGTTTCCTTGCTGTGTTTGTAGCAAGTAATCTCGAACCAGTTTAGCTCAAATGAACTCAATGAATAGATGAGCTAATCTTCCACTGGTTGTGACAGAGAAGACAGATGCTATGTACATTGTACAGTATCTTACAGGTTCATTGTACCAGGGAATTTCCTCTAGCTCTTTTCGACAAGCACAATGAACAGTCGACTATGGCTTAATGTCCCGTCCTAAGGACTGCAACCCTTTCCGGTAGCGTGCATGACGGGTGAGCGACACAGCCGGGATCAAACCCGGGGCTTCTAGTTCCAGAGGCAAGATCGCTAAACACTGGACTACTCACGCTACTTACCAATACTGGCAATAGCCTACATTTGTATATGCAGCTCTATGTATCTGAGGAACATTGCATTGATATCTAGCAGCTATTAGACCACTAAGAGGTTAAATTTTCCCTCCAGGAAGCTAGAATCTGTCAGTACAATGCTTAGGTTGAAAAAGCTGATAAATACGTAAAATAAACTATCAAATGATGTTAACACACGCAAACACTACACGAGTGATAAGCATATCTAAAAAAAGGCGTAAAGAAAGTCCAACCTCTGTATGAGGGTGTACACCTTCAGACAGGCCGCTTTCTGGTCTTCACATGCTGGATACAATATTACAACAGAACAGAACAAAATTAGTACAGACAAGTGCTTTTGAAAAAGCTGTCGTTTGCGCTGTATAGTGTTTTTGAAATGAAATTTAAAAAAAGACTGTAATTAGAGCAGACTGGAATTGACACTTTTCTCATAGATTGTACCAAATACAAAATACATCATGCAAGTATAACAAATGCATTAATGGACACCTCTCAACTACCAAGGTCCAAAAAAGTATGAATAGTAGTTAAATTCCTAAGCACTTTTGGACATGCTCACCTGTGGTGAAAGGGGATAGTAAGACTGTCTTCCACGCCCTCATAAGACAGCTCACCTGAAAAACATGTTGTATGTGCATTCCATTACCCGGTACAGCAGATTGAAATATGTAACATGTACGGATATAGTCTTAGAGGATTCATCAGCGAAATAGTAACTTCAATATTGGCAACTACAAGCATTTTATAAAAGTTTAAGTAAGATTTGCTTTCAAGATGTAAGATTTCTTTACCTGCCACAGGTCAGAGATTGCAGACAGTCTGACAAGCACATGTTCCAGGTACTTAAGCTGGGAACAAATAAGAGTTAAGTGTTAAGATGTAGTACTGAGTGGTTGGTACAATTCTTGGTCATTCTTTAAATAAATGTTAGAGTTTAAAAGAAAACACCAAACACAAGCCTGGGACACATCCAATGATACCTTTTATGTCCTGAAAAATAGTAAATGCCATATACTTCTCTGGACGCGTTGTATAGTATAAAAACATTCAAAATCAATGTTCCTTGACCAAATATAATTACATTCGGGAAGGAGGTTCATCTCTGACGGGGGTATATATTGTTTCTGTCTGTGCGTTCACACCAGTCCTATAACTCAAGATCCTTTTGATGGATTTGTTAGAAATTTGGCACATCAATTTGGTAGTTATTGAGTACACGATAATGCATGGCGTTTTTGGTCACCATAGCAGAATTTTTCATGTACATGTATATTGTTGAAGAGATTCATCAGTCGCGTGTGATACAAGTTACGAGAATATTCATCCATCAGTAACTTGAAAAGGTAACGAGAAGATCAAAGAGGCAGTCCACATCCAATTGGAACGTGCAGGGATGAACCGTACTGAAGGTTGGGAGCTGCCCAAGTCCTACTTACCCCTGCTCCGCAAGGAGGCGGGGAGGCCAGAAGATCAACACAAGTCTCGGCCTAGTCTCGCGTTCTCACGAGACTAGTACACTCCGTGATCAAGATGTACAGTACACATCGAAAATTTGGAGGTGCGTATCTCGTTACCTTTTCAAGTCACTGATTGATGAATATTCTCGTAACTTCATGTATATTGAATTTCATCAATGGCATAAGAGAGATTCTGATCTAGATTTCTTGGTGTTTGCACTCCTACCATCCTGAAGGCCAGCAGCTGCTGCAGGATGCTGTTCCACATGTGGGGATCCCAGATCTCATAGTCCAGACACAGGTCAGACACCAGCCGCACAGCCTAGGGGAGAAACTTTTACTGGTCACTGACACAACCAGGGTTCGACATACAATTAAGCACCTTGCAATTTGCAAGCAATTGTCAAGATTTGCAAGTAAAGAAAATATGAACTTGCAATTTTGCAAGTTGAAATTACTGTTGGATCCTAGTATATTTTCATAGTTCTTAGATATTATCATGTTAATGAATGAACATGATCAAGTTGAAAAGACAAAAATGCACGGTGCTGCAGCCCAACGCGCGTCCCTTTGGGTGAAAGTTCACTGCACCACTAAACTCTAAATAGACATTCAAAATCGTAAGTGCTAACTACTAATAAAACAATAAAGGCTGATAAAGTAAATCTGTATTTAGATGTTTAGTCTTCTAATAATACTGTGAAAGTTGCATTCACTGTAGGGTGACAGGAAGTGATCAATGGACACATGTAGTGTCAATAAAACATCATTTGCATAATCAATGAAATACAATTAAACAACTTGAAGACATATGAGAAACTGAAGGTATGAGATCTTCAAACTGTTGTTCGCTCTGTCCAATTGTTTAAATGTGACCCCAAAGAAATGCTGGCTTTTAGTGATTAAGAATTGCAAAATAGAAAAGGAAACTACTGTAGACCCACCCTCCACTCATGGTTGTGGTTGCGCCACAGTCCCCTGGCCAGGGCTGCCTTGTTGCTCTTGTTAAAAGACTCCAGAGTCTGTGGAACATGGAGAGCCTCCAACTCGGCCAGGTACAGCAGGCACTTCATGTACTCCCTGTGGGAAGGATGGAGGGGTTATACAGGTATGGATGGCACATAAAACGGGGTCCATGTATTTATCGAAATACACGAAATGCACAAAATACATCACCGAAATACACTTGACTATGGGAGAAATCTACAGACATACATGATGATTTGATGAGTAAACATCACAGGTTACTATATTCCGGCATAAAATAATGTATTTATGACCATGGCGACAAGAAAAGACAGAAAATATTGGCGATCCCCGCCGCCATCTTTGTTATCATATGGAATTAGGGAGGTCTTTGCTGTGTTTTGAATTTGCAGTTCAAACAGTTCTGTTACTAAAGTACGGTTGTAGTCATACATGGGGACATACATTTTGTATCTGCGGTGTCATGAAATTGCGATGGAGGGGTCACATCGAAAATAAAACAACTGTGGAAGTTACGATGTAATGATCATATGTTGATAGAGTTATTAGGTCTTGATTGACTGTGTATCTGTTATATTTTATCTGACCCTTACCTCTTCCCTCATGACCTCAATGAAAAGCGGCCTGCCTGCCGATTTGAGCTTCTCCTGAATAAACAAAGGTTAAAACAAACAAACAAATAAATAAACAAACAAACAAACAAGATTTACAGACTTACCTGACTTCCTCCACGGGTTTCTTGGCGACGGCCTCGACGACCTGGTTGTCCACCAGACTGAGCAGGCAGCGGAGAGCCCGAACCCTGCTGACATACGTCACCTTCGAACCAGACTGCTGGAAAAAAGAAGTGAAAGTGATCTCTCAAACCATCCGTGAAGTACTAAAACAAAAGTTACGGTAGCTATAATGAAAGCTCATCTGTGTTGGTAGTACATGCTATCATAATACAATGCTAAACTTTCTTCCAATAAGGTATTCACGGATCAAATTTTCGATGACCCCACTGTCGCCTTTTTCAGGATCAATCAGGATCTGCTTTTGCAATGACACGTGTCAATAAGGTCACGTGTCTGTAACTCTCGCGAGTTTGCGTTCAGCAGTGATTGGTCATTATTGATCCTGAAAAGGCGACAGTGGTCATCGAAAATATGATCTGTGAATACCTTAGTGTTGGAAGAAAGTTTAGCATTGTATTACAACAGCTAGCTAATTGATCTGTTAGCACACAACATTGTCTTGACTGCTATTGAAAAGTATGTCAAGACATCCAAAATTGTCTTAACCTCAGTAACATATCTATTCAGAGTTTTGGTATAAAACCTGGTTTCCCAGTCCTTTCCTTAGTCACTGACGAAAGACAGCTGTCTGAAACGTCTGACTTTCAAAATTTTATCCAGTTGCTCGAGAAACTATTTTTGGCGCATCTGTGAATAGTTTCATTAGGTTGGTAAGTCACTGAATAAAAAGACTCTGTTCGCAACCAAGTGTTTTATTCCACTGACGTTTCCACGGGGCAATTCTTACTGGTTCACAGCCTTCCACTGGTCGTGACAGAGAAGACAGATGCTATGTACAGCATTTCACCCATTTGACAGGGGAACTTCCCCTAGCTCTTTTTGACAAGTACAATGCACACTGGACCACGGCTTTAGCGTCTTGATGTAAGGAATACAACCCTTTCAAGTACTTTCAATCTTATTTCGTTTAAATCAACATGGCAGAAATACATGAAGTAGCATGCACTTTGGACATGACTCAACAGTAAGGAAAAGACCAGACTTACAGTGTAAGCGATGTTCAGTAGGAAGGTGGCACTCTTCTCCATTGCCTGGAACTGCATCAAGTACACCATTCTACATGGGACAAACAAATGTTCAATTTTGTGAAAGTTAAAAAATAAATCACAATTGGCAAAACGGTGCAAATAGGCACAAAATGGCATTCTTTCATCACTGCCAATCTCTATTTGATGACATTTTAATAACTGTACATTGGTTTTTAATTCAGTGGTAACACTGCAATTTCCAATATCAAAACTGTGAATGTGACATTCCAAGTGCAGCCATTTTGTTTGGCTCATCTGGATTTAATACCGAAATGCAAAGAAAAAATGTGCACAAATTCACAAAGTTGGACAATTTTCTAGCACAATTTGGTGCAGTCCAAAGAGATATATCTGCTTAAATGCAAGAAATTTTAAACATCAACAACAATCTCTCTAACTCTAAGGTTTCGACAAGTCTATAACAATTCTGTTGGGAATTGAATAAAGGCAGATGGGAACTTTAAGGTTTCTTACCTGTGAAGGGACCTTTCTTCTTCTTTTGCCTCCTGGTTTTCGGGTTCTTGAAAGTTCAGAGTTTCTGTCTGCAATTGGTAAAGTAGAAAATGGCAAATGTAGTGACAGCAACCATTGCTGGCTTAGAAAAAACTAAGACTCTTATCCTCATCACCTTGTTATAGGTAACATGACTTTTGTCTGATCAAAATAGATATTGGTCATTGGTGATTAGACATGGGTTGCTACAACACCTATAATGGCGTGGTCACATTCATTGTACAATTTTAATGCTGGAGAGTTTTCAAAGCAGGCTGTGACAGAACCAATCGCCAACAAGGATCTACTGTAAGACAGCCTTTTATTTAACAAGACAGCAGAATTTTGCGAGACACATGTTTGACTATTCCAAGAATGCATTGAGTTAGTGATTGTTCGATGAACATTCAAAGAACTTGTATGTGACCGCGCCCTATAACATCAACTCTCTAAACACAGTAATTCATTACGGCACTACACAGAATAGAGTGATAGTAAGAAAGAAAAGGTAGCCTTTGGAGCATCACATTTCCTCATACAATGGAAGAGGCTGTCACTCATTTCTTCTAGACAGATGTAACATCTTAAACAGTACCGAGTCTTGCTCCTCTCCTTGCTTGCTGCCCCCACTGGCATATAACCACTGTTCAAACAGAGTGACTCGGATCTTGCCCAGGTCCTTAGATCCGATCTGTGATATCTCCTCGGCTGCAGCGTGAATGTCTGCAAAGCAATGTCAGTCAAAATCAATGCACAAATCATGTCTTTAAACCCGTCACAAATTCAGCTCAACCGACGTGTTGGCGAGCTTCAAATTTGCATTTTCGGCCGAAGTACGGCCGATGTCTTGTCAATTACGCGGGCTTCAGGTGATTTGTAGAAATCAAAGTTGATCCAAATATTGGTCTTTTAGTTTAACCAGGTTAGTCGATTCTGACTTCGTCGATGTCCAAGAGATGGTACCATCTCATGGGGGATTTTTAGTTCTACTAATTGTAGTGTTCGACGGACGTCGCCCGAGATTTTCATTGGAAAAAACGATTGACGCTCGGGCGATTTTGAAATTCAGTGAGCTTTGGGCGATATACAAATTCGGCCGACGCTCGCATATGCGCATTAATTGTGAAGCCGGCTTTAGAGTAGAGGAGGTAAAGTGCTATGTACTAATCTTCTTCTTCTATTCTAAAAAAACTTGATTGTCTAAATATTTATAATTATATGCTGACTTTAAGTATTTCTATTCTAAAAATCCGCTTGTCTGAAGATTGAATACCAAATAACACTATGATTCTTTATTTTTGTTCTTTCACATTTTCTTGACAGACTTTGGAAAACTTTGCTCAGGGCTCAAACTCTATCTTGTGCAATGAGTTACATGTAGTTTACAACAAAACCAGTACCATAGGAAAAGTATGTACGATAGGCATTGCATGACATGAGTTGTTGTTGAATGCTATGCTGCCCCAATGACTGACAACAAGCTAACGGACTGATAATGGTACCATAAGTATCTGTTTTCTGGTATTTTTTTTTCAACTCACGGTATATATTTGCTCGTTTTGCAGCTTCTTTACAGTATGGTCACAAACAGTTTAATAGCAATGGTTTATTGGTCAGAAATTACCTGTGCAATGGCAGCCAGTGCTGAATTGCTGCAGTGTTTACAGTCACATAATACACAACAGATACATATTTTGCTCCACACTTAAACTTTGTGGAACTGTCGCAAGAGTCTGGGCGGCTGCCATTCGGCGCCAGCAGGTGACCTCAATACGACCTTCCTTAACCGAAGTCATGAGGCACCCATTCACACCTGGGCTGAGTGAGGAAATTCGTGGTAAGTGCCTTTCACAAGGGCACAACATCGGAGCATAGCAGTGGTTTCCAACCCGGGACCTCACTGTTCTGGGCGAATCACCTTACTGATTGCGCCACACGATGCCACAATTTTTTGCGCCACACGATGCCACAATTTTTTTGGACAGACGAAAATTGCTGTCATCCTAATATAATCAGAGTCAGTATGGCCTTACCGGGAAAAACTCCTGCCTTCTCCACCAGTCTTTTCTCGATGCTCTCATCCTCGTATAGCATGAAGATGAGTTTGGCAGGCGAGCTGGCCAGACTGAGGTGCGGTGGCTTGGCCAGGCGGTACTTGAAGAGGACGTGCTGGGTGGACACCTGCTGGGTGGCCGCTGTCACGCGATTCAGCATGATACTGGCCTTCTCACGGTCAGGGGACTATGGAAAATAAAAGAAACTTCATTACACATCATGCAAACCATTTCTTTTGTACCAATATCTACACAAGATGATGTGTGCGGATGTCCCTATATAGCTCAAGTGGTTCCAATCAGTTGCTACTGGGAGACCCCGGTTCAATCGTGGGCAGGACATCTCAGTTGGGGCTGTACCAGTCTTTCGGAGGGGACGTAAAATGGGGGACCTGTGTTCGAGGAGGTGCCTCAAGCACGTTAAAGGGGAAGGGCTACCAACCCCTCCCTGTAAAAGAATATAGCTTTCTATACTCTGAAAAATGATGGAAACTTGCTGCCCTATGTGCCAGTAGGCACTACATAATATAAGGGTCTGAACGAATGAAAGCATGAACTTACATTCTCTGGCAGAGACTCTTGCCACTTCTTTGTGAGGAAGGCACATGCTTTCAGTGCCATCACTTGCTCAGCACCTAAAGACAAATACAAAGTGTTGTCATGATTTTGAGAAATCAAGTAAACATGGACTTGGCCTCGTACTCTAGACTGTACGTGATCTACGGCTGTGACTCTAGCTATGGTACGGAATGGTCCCACACAACGTGAGGGCTCAACATGAACCTAGCTACATCTCGACTCTATTTCTTCTCTGGGGTATACTTAACATCCGGGACCTCTTCCAGTCTCCTCCTACAGTTCTACACTAGGTCTCCTATAACAGTTCTACACAGTGCTAGTAAAACCCCTGATATTGAAGGCCTTACCCAAGGGTAACTCTTTGGCCACCCATCTGGATGTCGCCACAGCCAGCTGTATGTCCTCCACCTGCAGCAGGAGGTACCTGATGCTCTCCACCAGCTTCCTGTCCAGCCCCGGCAGCTTGCGCAGCTCCATGGAGCTGTGCTCATCAGGTGCGGGGATGACATCTCTGGGCTGGTCCTTCACACAGGAGTTCACCATGTTCTGGATGGCTGAGACGTACACCTGGTCTGTTGGCATCTGGAAGGGAAATATTAGATGTTACATAGCAAACCAATGTCTTATGACCATTATCTATTTTGATCAGAGTAAGGACGACGCTTTTTCTTTAGCTAGTAGTGCGATGCGGCTTCGCTACAGCTCGAGTTTTCAGCTAAGCACACCGGGTCACACTTACTCTTCTCGATACGTGTGTTGGGTTATTTTACCTTCACGCATGGGGTGGAAGCTACCGTAGTCTCTCAATTCTGTGATTTGTAGTTAAGGACAGTACTAACCTTCAGAAGCTTTGTAACAGGAAGGAGAGCAGATACAGTCTCTACTGACAATTCTGGACCTGGATGGGAAAGAAAGAGTACAACAGAAATCATCTGAGACAAGAATCAAAACCCTGGACAGCTCACAATTTCAAGTGACCGCCCCCCAAGAGTAGACTGTGAAATAAGACACAAATCCTAGGTTTTCTCGATAGTTTTGGCTCCAGAAAAATCTGTCTTTTCCATGCAGCGGCCTTGGAAGAATGCTAAAAAAATAGCAGTTTTCGGGTGAAAAATTGCTCAGAATGATGTTTTTTACCAATAATAATGTTTCCGCAGAAAATGTCAACTGAGCTTGTCGGGCAGTGGCAAGGCACCCCTTTCCACCGGAAACATTGAACTGCCCGGAAAGCGATGTTTTGATAAGCGCTAAGCGTCCTTCTGAGAACAGCCCTGAATCCTAAAAGAAACTCCGAACTGAGACCAGAAACCATAAAAGTAGAAAACTATTATTGTAACAGTAATACCGGTATTTAATTAGCAATTGATCGTGACTCCAATGCAAAGCAGAACTATTTGCATGACCATAATGAAATATGCGTTACGTATGATCTTCCACGAGTTCCCTAGCAGGAGAGGGTGGAATGGCAGCCTCTTCTTGGACAGTAGAGGTGCTGTGACAAACTCGGTGAAAAGCTGCAACACATCATAAATAGGGGATTCAGAGAGGCCGTAGGGGCAATAGGTTGGTATCCACTTTGTCTAAGGCACGGTTTTGGAAGGCAGAGCTCACCCCTCACCTTCCATTATCTTTTACCTCTCCAACCAAAGCCAGGTTCCCATTTTTACACCTGGGTGGAGTGAGGAAAGTCGTGTAAAGTGCCTGTCCCAAGGACACAACATCTGGGAATCAAACCTGTGACCTGTTGGTCTTGTGTCTGCTAGCCTACCCACTTGGCCACTTGACGCAACTACTGGTCGATTGCATAACTGTAAATTTAGTTGGTAACGACTAAACACAAGATAAAAATATCTAGATTCAATTACATTTTGTATTGGGATGGACTTAACTGGCAATTGTTGGAATTGAAAGAGAATCAATTTGAGCAGGAAAATGCAAGAGGACTTTGGGTATAAAGGTCCAATGTTCTCAGTCTTTTCAAAGCACTCTTAACCTTAGAGGTGTCATGAAAGAAAACTTGAACTTCTATTGTACAAACAAGATAGGAATCTTTCCAAGAATTACAACTGCAATAATGATTGAGAATAACATGGATAAAATTGATATTAAAGATACGCTCAAAATTTCCCAACATGTTCACCGTACCTTTCTCTCCTCTTCGTCCCCTGCATCTGCACATGGCTTGAAGCTGAGCTCGTACTGGTCTGGCTCCTGTGTGCGCCGGTAATGCCACAAGAACTCCAGCAGCTCCAAACCCTGGACAACAGACATCCTTTATATAAAGCTCTTAAAGGAGCATTTTATGAGGCTTGAAACTCGAATAAAAAAACGCCAATATCTAGTCATTCCTACATATAGTAAGTTTCAATAACACTGTTCCATAATATTACATATCGACATTCAAGGAGCAAAGATACGATGTCGTTGTGTTGTGAGAACTGATAGAAGATCCAAGCCCTACGAGCCTGATCCTGATGACTGTCCATCACAATTAGCGGTTCGACCAATGAGAGGGCGACTGCATGTCCGTTAAATTACATATAATTGCAACTTTTTAAGTTATCTTCTCTATTTCTCAAAAGAACTTTTTTTGCAAGTCGCAATGCCAGGGTCCAAACTGTGTGCAATAGGACTGTTGCATTGTTTTTCTACAGACACAAAATTTTCCACTTTTTGATGTCACACGACAAATAATATTAAATATTAAACACGACCTGTACTCACCTTTGCGAGGTCTATCGTCCAGACAAAAGCTATCTTCTCTCGTTCCATGTTCACCTCCATGACAGACAGGATGAACCTGATGCGCTCATAGTCGTAGAAATTGATCTGTGAACATGAATATGGAGTACAGTGAGGAACATGTCTCAAAAGGAAACATACGTCTGGATGAAAGTTATCATGGTAATGGTCACATTCCAAAACCGAGGCCCAGCCAGGATGTTTGCGGGAAAGAAAAATAAAAGTGTATAATCAAGAAATATACACAAATTATGCTTATGATCAATTCTTTTATGTTTTGTGTGTTTTGCTGTCTTTTAAAATGATTCATACTTTTCGTTCCCACAAACAGCCCGGCTGGGCCCGTTCAGATATGTATAATAGCATTAGAGGAATAGACCAATCCTGACTGTCCATTAATCAAGAAGTTCAACCAATGATGACATGGCAATTAGCAGTTCGACCAATCAAATGAGTGGCTGCATGTCTGTTAAGAATAAGAATTTTGATGTTTTTATTTTGCATTTGGAAGTGGTGAAATGTCCTTATCCGGTATTCAAACTTTTTGATAGCAGCGGGGCATGCGAAGTGTATTCAAATTATTGTATGGAAGCCTGTGTGATTCAGAGTAGAGGCCTATGTGATACTGCCCTGGGTATGACATAAATATAGAATACAACATGGGAAATTCCGCATCACTCGAGGTACCAGCCCGACCTTGGGTAGGGCTGGTACCTCGGGTATTTTATTTACGTCATACTCACCCGAGAAAACACACATTTCAATGCGGAATGCGCCAGAAGTTGAAGGAGTTTTGTGTCCTCGAACAAAAAACTGTAAGTTACAACATTGATTCCAACCTCCAAATCCGGTATTCGAATTTTCAACGGAGGCTCGAAATGCATTCTAAATATTCTATGGAAGCCCGTGTGATACAAGTAGGACCCCATGTGATACGGAAAATTATCACACGGTGCGGAACACCCGTATCAAACATTTTCGCAGCCCAGGTATGACATAAAGCAATGCATCTAACCTTGGTAACCAAGAGGTTAGCCATCCGTTTCAGCAGCATCTCTTTGACATGGATCTGTTCAATGATGGGCTGGACCTTGCTGACACACTGTGCCGCATGTTTGATGTGTTCATCCAGAGTACTGGTGCCAGCTGGGTCCAACGTTGGCTGCAGAAGTAGCAGGTACTCCAGGTACAGCAGTAAGGCATCACTCGGGTTGAGGCGAAATGTCCTGTGGATTGAATGGAATCAAAGATACATGTATAGTGGCGTCGTGTGGTGTAACGGCTAGAACATTCGGCCGTCAAACAAGGGAACCCGAGTTCGTTCCCTGCTTGCCCCCAAACATGTCTGGACATGCGCCCGGACGTTGTGTCCTTGGGAATGGCACTTTACACAAATTTCCTCACTTCACTCAGGTGTAAATGAGTAACTAGCTTCGGACAGTCTAACCTGCAGTAGTCCAGGATCAGATCCAGGTCAGTCTGCTCATTGGCTATGATGGTTGGTAACAACTTCTGTTTGGCCGCAGGCTCTTTCTGGAAGGCATCTTTGAAGGAGATCTGGTGCAGCAAATAGAAGGCAAGACGTACTATCAATAACTAGAAAGGTAACATTTGCAAACAAATACACAATGTTTACCTTCACATGGTCAAGCCTAAAAAACTACTTTTTGGTTTATTCTTACTCAACACATTAATTCACAGATATGGTGACCAGCCCTTAGAGCCCTGTCCGCCACTAATGCTACGTATGTGTACATGTAATGCAATCGAAAAACAAAGGGAGTCTGCTACATAATTGGTAACCATGGTGACAGCCTTCTGGATCCGGTCATCGACCTTATTGTTTGGAATGGAAAAGCGGTATAAGAAACATAGCAAAAACATTGTGTTTCCCCTCCGTGAAGCTTCGAAGTTAGACACAAAAAGCAAAACATATCATTGATTCATATCAAATAATGTATTGAAAGAATGAAATATACAGTCATTGATTTTTTAAAATAGTTTGTACTTTGAATTTTCATCACTGCACAGTGTTCTCGCCAGCCTGAAATTTTTACCCGTCATATCAAATTTGTTTGAGGGAAGAACACATCGAGGGGGTCCAGGGGTATGCTCCCCCAGAAAATCTTGAAATCTTGACCCTCTGAAACGCTATTTCCTGCAGTTTGAGGGGCATATTTTCCTGGTAGACTAAGCTTAGTTTAATGACATTTCTTTTGGTGAAAAATTACACAAGGGTTTAAGGCTTAATTTTTTGGGGAGGCGTGCCTTTATCGCGGTAAGATCAAATGCACACACAAGCTACACTTCTATGTTGTATACAATCGGCAAAGAAAAGAACATTTAGCACAACAAAACTTTATTACGTATTCTACGTCCTACAAAAAATATACACAGAATAAGTCAGCAAAAATAAAACATAATATTTCAACACTTGTTCCATATAGCTAGAACACTGTCACTGCACATCATAATATCATATCCCCCTGACCTTCATTTTCTGCAGCCTGTGTCCCCATCGTGCATCAGCTGCCAGACTCTCACATGCCTTCAGCACATCCCCCTGGTTAATCAGCCGGGCAAGGTCCTTCCCAACATTTGCAATGGCCTGGAGAAATCATACAAGGAACTTGTTGAACTTCCAGACGTTAAGAAAGCAACGCTTATTATATAAAATCAACATGACTGTTGTGAATATTAACTGATCTATATATGCCACTGTATACCATGTTTTGTCACGGTATGACAAAAACTCAGTTAAGGCCTACAGAAAAAAAAAATTGTTGTGTTTCTGGTTAATACGGTCTTGAAAAAAAATAGGGTCGGTAAATGATTCTTTTTCAGCTAAAGTGATACAACAAACACATCTTGGCAATGTAAAACAGATATGCATTGTACAAGCGCAACTATATCAATCCACTGAACAAAGAAGTACAAGTTCGTAAACGTGTGTAAATATTCTTACATCAACTGTTCAAAGCTCTAAACTGAGAGTGAAATACAGGACTAAGCACTGTTTTAAACTGTATCACTCAGATTGAAAATTTTATGTCTCTTGGCAGTGGTTGACCACAAGGCGAGAGTTGGCAAGTTTGTCCTAGGGTTGGTCGATTAACCGGAAACACTATATTTTTCCTAGGCCTAACTGTACTTTCCATGGAAGTAAAAATAAAAACAAGTCTAGGTTACATATAAAGACAATTCAAACTCTACAACTGGATAAAATTCGGAGATTTAATTCCGGATGTTTCGAGTGACATCCATCTCTCTTCTTCAGCGTCACTTTAGTGAACTGGAAAAACGATTACAATGCTAGCAACTCTTAACCAGGAAAACCGGTTGAACATGTCAACAACACTAACTCGTAAGAAACGTAATATGCAAATGTCATTAGAATGTAAATCATGTTGAATTGAATATTGATATTGTTTACCTGGATGTCTAACCTTCATAAACCTACCGGTAAGTCTAGCTAACATTTTGTGTATGAGTAGCATATTCAGAGGGTAAGACAACTCTGTGAATGAAGTTGTGGAGACAAACAGGTATAAAAAAAGCCTCTTAGTTTGTACATATAGTGAACAAGTACAAGTGACAGTACCAGGACTCTCCTGTAGTTCAGCCCAGCTGATGATGACTGTGACTTTAACTTCTTGAAGCCATCAGCCTTATTTAGCGCGCTGACGTATCCCAGGGCCAGGTTGTGGTCCACACGTCTGCAGCTGAACAGCTGGAAGATATTGTGAGGCATGTCCGATAATATTTGCATTTTATCTTTTTATCTAATGTATATGCATATGGGGGTAGGTAGAAATTTAAGAATTTCAAAGGAAATGCAACATTTGCAAGAAAATACATATGAATGTTCATTCTTACTTCATATATTCACTTCACACAAATCATATATGGTGACCAGTCCCTCCGGCTCTGACCTGCCACTTGCTACATAATGTAATCCAACACCACTGTCTGTTACCCCTTTTATAACTAGGTATGGTGACAGCCATCTGGCCTGAGTCATTGACCTTATTTGTTTGGAGAAGAAGAAAAAACAGAGCAAAAACAATATGTTTACCTTGATTAGAAAGCCTAGTCAAATACAAACCTTTGTCAAGAGTGCTGTGATGAACTCACTGCCCAGAACAGACCCCTGTTTCCCCATTGCCACCAGTTTCTCTCTTTTCATGGCCTTGAGTCCCTGCTGCTACATGTGTAAATGTATATGTAGATGTATATCACATTTACTAAATGGTAACTGTTTAAGTACAATATACATGTATTTGCAAGGAGAAGTGTGAAATCTCTTACCAAATGATGTGTTTAGATATACATTAGAAACATCATTGAATATTACACTGAAAGTTTAATTCCTCACCCTCTTCACCCCAAACTGCAATCCACAGCAGAAACTTTCTGTCTTCTGCCTGCCAACCCCCTTGTCTAAGTGCTACACGGATGTATGTCACAGTATACATTGTATATTATTATGATGTGTTTGGAGGTGACTATTCTGTTAGTCGGTTGCACCTGTAGTCACTAGTCGGTGGTTTTTGACCGGACATCCGTAAAGGCGCCTGTGTCTCCATTACTGTAGCACAGGCTTTTAGCTAGATATGCGTCCATGCATCAATTGGACGCATGATACTAAAATAAGAAGGAAATTGGACGCTCTCTTTTTCAGCTGGATGCAAAGAGGACCCCCTGTCTCCCTCGTAATTACAGACACATGTTACTGTGTTAGTGTCACTGATGCTTTTTTAGTCCTACCAGACACTGGGACAGCATGAAAACTGATTGACATGCAAAGCTACCATGAAATTGTTAATCCATAGAGCCCATTGGGAGACAGAGAGGGAACAAGCAGTTTTTAGTCTTTAAAATGGTCTGCTAAAAGTACGATTAGACTAGAACACACCTAACCCCCGCATCACAGCATCCCCCCATTTTTGGACCCCTTGTCTATAAATCCTAGCTAAAAGCCTGCTGTAGCAATATGTGTTTTAAATGCTATCGCAAACTGAAAACCACTGCAAACACTTAATTTTCCGTGAAATGAAGAAATCGCTGCAAACTTAAATGCTTTTCCAGTACCTCTGATGAATCTGCTTCTTTCTGCAGGGTGAGGATCTCGTCCATCAGGACATGTTGCAGGCACACTCCTAAGGCCTGGATGGAGAACTGGAAGGCTAGCTGGTACAGACTGCTCTCCTGTAGGTACTGCACAATGTTGGAAGTGCTGGCATGGATCTCATCCAGTATGTGCTCACTCCCTTCATCTGCACAACAAGAAATTGAAGAAATTTGTCTGAATTTCATGCAATATCTGTCTATGCATTCTAATACTGGTTTCAAAAGGAAACAGACATACAGTTTGTACATATACATAGCAGGCAATGGAAGACAGAAGATAAACCTTGATTGACTTTTCTCGGACCTTTGACCTATCTTCCTGTCAGTGTCCCTGATGTGCCTAGCACATAGAAATACATGTGGAAACACATACAAACAAACAGATACACAAAAACTAATACTGTATAGCTCCAGTTTCAAGGTGAAAAGAGGTATCTGTTATCTGACATATGTAATCATCATATGATTATAGTCCACTTTGTTTAACATGTCATACATGTGAAACTACAATGTCAAACTTTTGAATTGCAATTTTCTTGAAGTAATTACAAACAAACGCATTCCTTTAGATGCACACACACACAAGGTGATAAGAAATTTAGATCCTGCTAAACCTTTACAATACTCACCATCTTCAGGCGACGATCTCCCAGCAACTCTTGCGTGATTCAGTGGAACAATAGAACCTTTGACACTGCAGCCTAACAGTGAAGAAAAGGGTATTTTTAAAGTATGGCGAGTAGAAAAAAGGGAGGGAATGTACAAATTAACATCCTTATGCGTGAATTTTGTGATACTACATTTGCATAACTACAGCTCTGTGAAGGGGCCATTTATAAAACAGAAGCACATGGAACCTGATGACATTATGTGCAGTTTAGACCAGGCAAGGTAGATTTGTGGTTACGATTGTTGACTCAGAATCTAAAGGTTCTGGGTTTGAATCCCAAGCTATTTCCTCACTAGAATAAGGTGAAATTGAGTACATCTACATATAGCTTCAGTTAGGGATATCCTCTCGGATGGGATGTCATCCATAAAATCTACTTGCTGTGGCCTTAAGGTGGTTTACCGGTTATGCAAACCAAACAAACAAACAATTTCTACCTGCTTGTGGAAGGCATGCTAACGTGAACTGGTAAGTCAGTGGCATGGCTTCAGCAGTGTCCAGAACCAGTCCATCCTCCTTGAAGAAACTGTCGTAAGTCCACTCTGAATATGGATCCTTCTGAGGGCCAGCCAGGTGATCATCATCATCTGCAGGCTATACAAATGTAAACCCATCATATACATTGTATATGATGGGTTTTTAGTCAGAGAACATAAGTAGTAAGCAATACCAAACATCAGCAGCAATGTCCCTATAGCTCAACTGGTAACTGGTAGCAGCCTTATAGTTGAGCTGCTGGTTCCAATCAGTTGTTAACTGGAGACCCTGGTTCAATCCTGGGCAGGACATCTCGGTTGGGGCTGCACCTGTCTTTTGGAAGGGATGTAAAATGGGGGTCCTGTGTTCGAGAGCACGTTACAGGGGAAGAGCTAGCAACCCCTCCCTATTGAAATATAACCCAACCGAGAAGTCCTGACCCAGGATTGAACCTGAGACTCTTCCAGGTTGTCACTAATTGGAACCAAGAGCTCAACTGTGAGGCTGCTACCAGTTGAGCTATAGGGCCATCACAATAGACACAGAAGATTGCACTAATGATAATTTTTTTCTTTTATGCAGTTCAAACATTCTTGACAAAAGGAAGCAATGTGTCTATAAGTTATAACTGTATTATTCACTTCGGGGCTAGAAATTCATTTTTGAGAGTAGGTGCACTGGTGCACCCAACTTAAAAAATTAGGTGCACAGAAAGAATTTTGGGTGCACCACATAGAATAAAGTTGAATGTCAGCAAAACATAATTACAATGGAAATTTTAAGGTCACTGCCTCTCTTAAGAACTTCAATCTGTAATTCTATAGCTAACTTCAATATTTCTAAAAGTAATACATCAAATAAAGTACAGCAAAATGTTACATTGCTTTTTCTGTACTTACATTTCAAGAATATTCTCTATACTAGTGTACAGTAGAGGCTTAATCCTATAGCCTACAAAAATATCTAGGTGCACCCACAGTCGAAAATTAGGTGCACAGCTCCAATTTTGGGTGCACAAAGGTGCACATGCACCCACTATTTCGAGCCCTGCACTTAGTATGTGTAGCATGTGAGAAGACAAGTTCTGACCTGGACAGATACGTCGTAAGCAGTCTTCTCACACTTCTGGTAAACCCTCTGAGACAGGGAGCTGCACTTGCTCAGCTCCAGGCAATCACAGATCAGGTCTGGAGACAAAACACAACAAGGTGAATGCACAAGGCATGCTTTATTCAAGCAGCTCAACAATGGTGGCGACAAAACAAGTCTGAAATTCAGGCCTGTCTTCAATAGAAATGGAAGCTTAGAAAGAAAATGCATGCTCGGCATGTGTGAGTATAGACTGATCCCATGGCTGCCACCTCCATCAAAACATAGAAACGGGAAATAAACACATAAAAATGCAAATATTTGATGACAGGCAATGATTGCCTCATTGGTTGACCCACTGACTGCCATGCTATCATTGGTTGAACTGCTGACAGTACAACTAGTCATAAGTCACCTCCGTGTATGAAGGTATTGTTTTTCGGTCTGCGTTTCTGCAGTTATTTCTATACGCTAGGCATGTCTCAACACAGAGTGACAGGACGTGAAGGGCAAAATAGCCGAGTTCAGAGTTGGCAGAACTAGCCATCTATCAACCTTTTGTGACAACTAACAGACATTCCAGGTCATTGGTTCAGTGGAAGAGCCTACTAACATATTGTTTTGGTTTGTCTGTGTTCTATTAATTAGAGAGATCAAATCAAAGATTAAAGAACTTAATAAGCATTTGGCAGACAGTCAATAGTCTGAATTATAGCTAATTCACACAGCTCATTCATTCAAAAACATTCATAATCTTCAAAGGAAACGACTTAAAAATCCCACAAAAATTAAACAAGAAATACAAGATATTCAAAGAAATATTTCATGGAGGTATGAGATCTTCAAACTATTGTTGATCTTGTACTCAGTACCTTGCTCGCAGATGGTGAGTGCTTGGCTGGCCAGCTGGTGGATGATGTTAGCGATGTTGGACCTCTGCTGTGCGGCCATGGGTGCTTCAGGGTCTGCCTGCATACTGCACAGGTTGTGTGCTACGTTATACAGCACCCTCCCTGTGGTAGCATTGGGTGCCTGCTCGTAGAGAATCCTAAAAAAACATTGAACAACAGTCTTAACTTAACCTGATCATATTTGGTTCTAAATACAATATTTGTATCATCAAGTTATATTTTCAGGATTGTGGATTAATATTTTTCATGTGTGTGTGTGAAGATGTGTGAACATACACATAACCGTTATTAACAAAACATATAACATACACAAAAGAAACACTTCATAACCAAATAAAGGTCCATCTGTCATAATACAAGGCCTCTAACACAGTTAAGCTGTATTCACAATCACATGAGGCAAAGTGAACAATACTTTATCAATTCATTGATTTTGTTTTTTGCAAAGTGTTTTATTTTTTACATTTTAATGGTGCAAGTTAGAAACATCAATAAATATCATTATACAAGTAGAATTTGTCGTATTTCATGGTTCAGAGGTACTAAATTAATGTTTTTACAAATAAAGATACTAGTAATGCCACGTTTATTCGTACCCTTTCTTGTTTAAGCTTACACGCATAGTTTTGCAAATAAGATCAAACCACAACTGATCTATATATACAGTACCTGACAACTAAGACTTAGTGAATCTTTAAAAATGGTTCAAATTCTACTCTACATGTACCTACATTTTATTCTTGAGAAAACAAGACATCTACATGCAAGAATATGACTATTTTGGGGTCTGAATAATCTTGCTATTAACTGTATGTTCAGTACTTACTGGCACATGTTGACGGCACTGTCAATGTTCCCATCCTGAGAAGCACGAACAGCCAGGTGACCCCGAAGCTCATCAGAGGACACGCCCAACAGCTGGGCAAGCCTGGAGAAATGAATGTTAGAAACACTGATGTAGGATAATGTCTCCAGACCTTATAATACTGCCACTGCATAAGCATTAGTAATTATTATAATTATTCCTGGACCAATAATTTGGTAACTGGGAGACTCTGGTTCAATCCTGGGACAGGACATCTCGGTTGGGGCTGCACTCGTCTTTGGAAGGGATGTAAAATGGTTTTCAAGGCATTGAGGGCAAAAGTTTTGTCCCTTGTCAGGACAGGCAAGAGCCTAGTTGGAAGAACATACCACCGCAGTTCACAAAGTTAAAATCCTCCCACACCAGAAGGTGTATAGGACGGAGCCCATGGGCCACACTGGGGTGCAATCACTACAGCAGGGGGCTAGTCCACTGGCAGTGGAGTGTGTTTAACTTCCATACTGTTTCAGAAGTATGTACCATTTTTATAAAGTCTTTGGTATGACTCGGTACGCCTCTTATCCAGACGTGTCCTACCTGGGCGCGAACTCGGGCCTGCTGGCTCCTCATAATTTGAACCAGATGTGGTAAGTGACAGAAGCGCAGACCACTACACCACAGGGACACCCCAAAGGTACATGTAATCTATCAAAATTAACATGGTCGACAGTAAGTGGGAAACATGATAGGTTGCTCCTTTGCTAAATTGGTATCACTTGAGAAATAAACATTTTGGCATTATAGCAGCTTGAAGACTCAACAAAAGTTTGCAGGATGATACTTAAGTTCTATTTGAATGCAAAAAGACCATTACTTTTCCTTTAGACCATTACATTGTAGTAAATAAGAAACGCTGATTGGATATACCTGAACATCTTGCTGTAGTTTCCCTTCATGGGTCTTCTCTTCCTATCGTCATCATGACATGGATCCACACTCTGGAAAAATACAAACAGATTGCAAGATGCAAGGATGATATCAAAGAATGAACAGGCATAATACTAAGTGAAACAATAAGAGTAGCAAAAAAAAGAGAAACAGGGCTTGAAATACTGGGTGCATGTGCACCTGTGTTCACCCAAAATTGGAGCTGTGCACCTAATTTTTGACTGTGGGTGCACCAGTGCACCTAGATATTTTTGTGTGCTATAGGGTAAAGGTATTATTGTACACTAGTATACAGAATGTACTGAAATGTAAGTGTAAGTATCAGAGAAAACAATACTACATTATTCGATGCATTACTTGTTTGAAATTTCGAAGTTAGCTATAGAATTAGAGATTGAAGTTCTTAAGCGTGTTAAACTTTGGAATTATCTTTCGCTGACATTCAACTTTTTTTTCAAGTGGTGCACCCAAAATTCTTGCCGTACACCTAATTCTACTCACCGCATCACCATCCTCCATGTCATCGGTTGGGGCCATGCTTTGGAAGAACTTGGCGAGGTGCTCCATAAGTACTGCTTTCCTGAACTCAGCGTCCTGGTATTCTGATCTGGTCAAGAACTCTCCATACTCCTTCTGTTACACAGAAATAAGCATAATATATAGTAAGCATTCACAAATTATCATTATCAGAGATTCTATTGAAAAAAAGAAAGAAAATTCTTTGCATTACTGCTTCACCACATGGATCTAATTCTGTGGATCCATGGGCATGGGGTTCAATCCTGGGGCTGGCCCCAGCTCGGACATGTTGTAAGGGATTGTATTCGTCATTTTAGACGGCCGCCCGAGTATGAGGGAGCTTCAGGCATTAGTCTCAGGAACAAGAACCCATTTAGCACTTATCAAGAAGAGTAGGGATGACCTGGTGTGCTTGGCTAAAAAAATGTGAGCCGTAGCAAAGCTGTATGTACTACTTGTTACTGTAAATGCATTCAAGTTTGCATGGTTTTTATTTCGCGCTAAGACGAAAATGGAGTGTTCGCAATGGTTTTAAGTTTGTGGCAGCGCTATAGTCACATACAGTATTGGAAAAAATGTTCGCGGTGGTTTTAAGTTTGCGGTGAAACGGTCGCCGCGAAAACCGCGAACATAAAACCACCGCAAACATTTCTGCAATTACAGTACAGTCAAACCTGCCCAAGGCGACCACCCGGGGGACCGAGCAAAAACGGTCGCGATGGACAGGTGGTCGCCATGAAGAGGATTCCACTCACAACATGTTTCCAGGTCGAGGTGTTCAAATACAGTGTACTACGTAGATGGATGGAAAATTATGTGATTTTAGACAGTATGACCCCCACCAGGTTCAATTCTCAAAAAGATCCTACAAAAATTACATTTTCCGTTATCGTTGTAATGTTTGTATATCGTTAACGTTACATCGTGTACAAATTTTCGTCATAATTTTGACTACAAAACAATGTTTGCCTCGATGATCTGTGCGCAGCGCCCTCTCGCACATACAATCGAAGTTTTAAGGCTTACGATAAATCCCTTGAAAACACTTGCTGACCCCAGCCTTTTTTGGGCGCCGACCGCTGGATAAAAGGGGCAAAAGGTTTTCGATCTGACAACTGAAGATGAACACGGAACGGTGTGATTTCGTCGCACCGCGCCACACTGCCAAGCTCTTTGCGACCGCATCGAAAGGTAAGTCAGTGCACGGCAGAACGCAAAGCGTCCAATAAAATACATAAAGGTTTGTGAGATTCATGAAAATAAAAAGGAAATAAGATTATCAATTTTCATCAATAACGAGAGTATTTTAAATGTTCATACACAGAAGCGTCGTGTTTTACAAAGGTCAGCGGTACGCCAATCTGGGCCGTGCCAAAACCAAGATGGCGTCGGGACCAAGAAACAACATGTTTCGCCCGATGTTTTGCCCGCCGCGAAGTCATTTTTCGGCGGAATTTAGTAAGATACGGACACATTTTTGTTGAAAATACAAGAAAAGGCTACTAATTTCTGTGAGATCTGACTTTTGGACGCCATGCACTATGTAATCGTTTTGAAAAATGAGCTTAAACCGAACCGAGCTTGCGGTAAACTACATGTATAAGATTACGACGGGCACACCAACATCAATATCAAAGTATTCACAAACATTTGTATTTACAATGTTTATGATTGAGGAATCGATGCTATTCTATATATTTTTGTCCGTCAAGGTCTTAGAATCATTTCCGCCAAATCCGACAGCAAAATGATCCGATGTCACCACACGCTTGGAAATGAGGCGGCCGCCATGGGCAGGGATTGTGCTCTTTGCGGTCCCAATTCGTGGCGGTCGCGGTCGCGTTGGACGGGTGGTCGCCTTGGGCAGGCAGCTTAATGCTTGTGCCTATGGGGAAAATTTTCGGGACCGAGAAAAAGCGGTCGCCATGGCCAGGTGGTCGCGTTGAAAAGGTGGTCGCCTAGGCAGGTTTGACTGTACTTGAAAAACATCATGCTTTACATCAATGGACCGATCCCGTAGCCCCATGGTCAAAATGTAGAAATGCAAAATAAAAACATAAAAATGTACATATTTGACCGACATGCAGACCCTCTTGCATTGGTTGAACCGCTAATTGCCATGCTATCATTGGCTGAACTGATAATTGTAATGGACAGTCAGGATCGGTTTATTGAGGATTAAAAAAAAAGAAAAGAATGCAAGGCCAGAAATAAGATTTGTTTCAGATTTATATATCATAACCATAGTCAAATCTTATATGTTGACAAAGTGAAATATACCTGCAGAGCAAAGATGTTCTCGAAGTCCTGCACCTTCTCTTCATACTCCAGTAGGTTAAACATGTCCTCTGTGAATGTTAAGAAAAAAAATAACACCCAAATAAATACTGTACTGCTTCAATACTTACATCTGAGTTCTTGCAGCTAGTTCTAATACAATAATGACAGAAACAAATTACAATATAACTAGATTAACTACATTGTTGGTAGAAAGGTGGATGATGTTTGAAAACAGCTGTCCCTTATAATTATTATAGGGGTGTGGTCACATTTGTCATAGGTCAATCTGCAGTACCTTCTACATCTGCCAGGTGCTTCAGTGCCAACAAAGCTGCTTCCACTGCTATCATCTGCTTCTTCTTGTGCACCTGCGGTGGAGGAAGTAAAAGACAGTGATTTTACACTGAAAACCAAACTGTACAGTAAATTCATTTAAGTTTGCAGGGGCTTTATTTTGCGGTAGGAGGGAAAAGGACTCCGAGGCTTTCTTAGTGTTTTGAATTAGTGGTTTAATGCACAAATTCAGTTGTACAGAAGTAACATATTAGAAACATATCCATGGTGTCATCAATTCCACTGCAAACGTTTCTTGATTTACGGTAATGGAATGAATGCAAACGAATGGTAAGGAATTTTTTTACCTCCTCCTCAGCAATAATGGTGTCTTGAAGGGTGAGTTCTGCCCAGATGACTATCTTCCTCACACACACCTCTGCCTCCTCTTTTGGAAGAGACTTCAGGAGCGCCATGCACTCTGACAGCTGCAACAATAGGGAAAACAAGAATCTGTAGAACACAAACCGGAGTGACGTAGTTACATGTACTATGGTGTTTGTGGAGTGGGATAAGGTGTTTGGTGCTCTCTTTACTAGGAATATCAATTTCTTTAAAACCAATTTCCATTATTTCCAGGTACTGTAGTTCTTTTTAACTTTAACACTAGGCAGTAACCTAGGTAGTGAAGCACGCTGCTTTGAGAGTAGCCAATTGGCCCCAACATGTATAACACAGGCTACCATTAGGCAAACGGCAGCTGATTTAAAGGGCTGTACACTACCTTCATGATGGGGTTGTCAATCTATAATTTTCCAAAACCTGAAAATACTGGTTTAAACCACATGTATAGAAAAGAGTAGGGGTCCTTCCTGGTGCAAGTGGATCAAACCTTACAGTCCTGTCTTATGTAGCAACACCCCTGTGTAAGAATGGTATGGTCCCAGCAAGTGCACATGCGTGCTGGGCAGTTGTACGACATCTTTAAAAGATCTTGTCTGTATTAAACGTCCTGTCCCGCACTTTGGGTTCGTTGTTATCCTGCGTCGGCGTTAGTCATTGGAAACACGGCATCAGAGGGGCAACACTTACACAGCTTGAACCAACTGTACACAACTGGTGTGTTACGCCTAAAGGTAGTTTACCAGTTACACAAAACAAACAGACAGACCTACCCTGTTCTTTTGGATGAAGAAGTGGGTTCTGATATTGTAGGCATCTGTCTTCTTCAGGTGATCTGGGTATGCCTCAACCACCTGGAAACGTGTCATCGAAGTTTGAACAGGTAACGTTTGCAAGCAAATACATAATGTTTACCTTCACATGGTCTAGCCTAACAAACTACTGGTCTGTTTATTCTTACTTAAACACAGTCCTATTTATGATGACCAGCCCCTCCAGCTCTGTCCTGCCACTTGCTACATAATGTAATTTAATACCACAGGGTGTCTGCTGGACTACAAGTAAGCATTGACCTTATTTGTTTGGAATGAAGAGGAAGAAGTGGTGCAAAAACGACATAATAAAGTACTTAGTTATGAAAAAAAGCTGGATGCTAGCAAGATGTCAGAATATCAAGTATGAGAGGAAAGACACACTGAAAGCAAAATACCTGTAGTGCATCCTGCATGACAGTAGGTTGGTCCTGGTACAGGATGTACTTCAGCAATGACTGGACAAAAAAAAGAAAATTAAACAGGGCTCAAAATTGTTCCTTCAGACGGACCCTTGTAGTGCCTAGTCGAACATACATAGGGCAGCAAGTTCCCCGGTTGTTTCTGTAGCACAGTATATTTTTACAGGTAGGGGTCACCCATTTTATGTCCCATCCGAGAGACAGGTGAAGCCCCAACTGAGATGTCCTGTCCCAGGATATAAACAGGGGTCTCATAGTTACCAACTAATTGGAACTAAGAGCGCAATTGTGAGGCTACTATTACGTACAGTTGACCAACAAGGATATCCTCAAAATACTGGGTGCGTATGCATTTTTGTGTCCCCAACTTGGAGCCGTGCAATAATCTGTTGACTGTTGGTGCACTGGTGTGTCTATATAAATGTGTAGGGTAACGTAGTAGCAAAGGTATCGTTGTACACTAGCATAGTATATTTTTGACTTTTAAGTGTCAAAAAATTATAAAATCTTTATCTTATGTTGTGCACCCCAAATTCTTTCTGTGCACCTAAATTTTCAGGTTACAGGTGCACCCATGAACCTATTCCCAAAGATGAATTTCTAGTCTTGATTAAGTTATCAAATGTTTTACATGGTTAACAGAAGTAGGAGAAACCTGACAAAAAGACTTGTGGGGCAGAATGACTAGTTATTCAGCACGAAGGACAGGGATACAAGTTTGTTAGTCAGTTAGCGAAAATGCTTGTTCTGTCTTCTGCCCGCCTACCACCTTGCTTCAACTACGAACAAAAAACACCATGAACAAAAGCACACGGTTTTTTCCCTACCGCGAAATTAGGTCCCTTTGAACTTAGACCCATCTACAGTACATGCACAGCATCTTGATGTTCAGCACCAAGGACAAAAACAATCAACTTAAGCGTGGAGGTCACATAACACAACTGACAGGACCCTACATGTTTGTTTGTTCGAACCTCTGTTTAAGCTGGTTCATGGTTTTAAACTGTATGATGCATTGTGGGTATATGTCAAAGTTGAAGGCCCCTGAGACATAGACAAAACATTGTTTACAAGTTAGGGGCCTTCACCCTTGACTTCCCACATGAAACCGTGAAAAGGCTTAGTATGAATGTCATTTTTGACCAAAACAGCAAAACTTTTATAGCAAGTGCGATCAAGAACTCTGTAACAACCACCTGTGTTTGAATGTCTTTATCTGGGTGTGAATACTTATTCAGCACTAGGGACAGCACCGTCTGATTGCTGTTAAAGGCATCCAGAGCATTTTATGAGGCTTGAAACTGGAATTAAAAAACTCAAATTACTCATTCCTACACAAAGTAAGCTTCAGTAACACTATACCATTACATATCAAAATTAAATGAGCAAAGATGCGATGTCGTTGTGTGGTGAGAACTGATAGAAAATCCAAGCCCTAATAGACTGATCCTGACTGTCTATCACAATTAGCGGTTCGACCAATGAGAGAGTGACTGCATGTCCGTCAAATAGTTGCATTTTTATCTTTAATTGTGTATTTCTACGTTTTGACGGAGGTGGGCGAGTCTATGGTATCTACAGTATTTACACTAGGCGCGTGAAACGTAAGAGATGTAGCTTATCTTAGTGCCGGTTTTGTGTACTTTTGATAACAAATCCGCACGAAAATGTGGTAAACAGTGGCATTAATTGTCAATTTCATAAAGATTACAGCAACTAGAATATTTCCAGTTTTCAAGTCTCATAAAATGCTCTGGGTGCCTTTAATGTATTTAAGTTTGCGATGGTTTCATGTTTGCAGTTTTTGCAGTTAACTCATCATCACGAACTCAAAACCACGATAAATACCACTTTATCCTTTAGCATTTTCACCTTAATGGTATGTTTGCATTAAGGCCAAGGAGTGGAGGTGACTAAAATATAGGTGTCTCAAAGACCAAAGCGAGCTTACTGGTGCTGTAGTGAACTCGGACACGTTGTAGTTCCTGAGGGCATAGTTGGCCAGCATCTTTCTCAGGTTGATCATGCTGTACCTATGCTGGAGCTCAGCTGCCCTACAGAAGAACAATACCATACAGAACATCTTGTAAACAAGGCTATCAGCTAGCAGGGTGTCAGGGCGTCTTCTGGACGCGCCACACAAGGAAAACAGAGAAATTAGACACAGTCTTTTTGCAGGAGACGCCCAGAGGATACCATGTTTCCCTGGTGATAACACACATATATTGTACATGTGTTACATTGTACATGTGTCCCCCCCCCCCAACACTGCAATTGTTTCCCCCCCAAACAGCTTTCAGCCAATCAGAGGGTTTGCTTAAGCTCATTTTGAGCAAAGCCGCAAAGGACGCTGGTAAGCTATCAGCCAATCAGCTTACGTCTTACATCGCTACTTAATTATTCATGAGCAACTAACGACTGTTTGTGCCAAATAAGGCTAGCTCATTAATTATTCATGAGCAACTGTCAGTGACGTCACCAGAAGCAAAAAGATCAGGGCTGAGACCGGAAGGGTTTGCCAAACATTTCCCGAGCGGGTTTCAGCGCTGATAAAGGAGGGTGGGTTTGGTCTTACCTTGGGTGTTTCCATTTTAGTGCTTCAGCCACAAATGTCTCCATGGCCTGGCTCCAGGGGATGACTGCCTTGTTCATCAGCAGCAAGGTACCTTCATACTTGCACTGTATTCAACAGAATTAGAAAAGGTTCAGATACATGTAGATGGTTGCCTGTAGGTGTAAAACTAGCAACATTTGAACAAAATAACTTGATGACTTTGAATCCGTTTCCAACAAGATGTATATAGCTTGGCAGACAGTTTCCTTATAATCTAGAGCCATTTTGGGAATAGTGTAATGTTGTCTATTTATCACCTCCATGCAGAGGTATTGTTTTTGATGTCTGTTAGTTTGTCCATCTGTGTTTCTGTCTCTCTGTGTCTCTGTCATTTCCATATGCTATATATAGGCATATCTCACTACAGAGTGAGATGAAGCAAAGGGTCTTGGTACTTGAGTGTCAGGAAATTAGAGTTCGGAGGTGATAGAATTAATCATTTATCAACCTTGGCTGGCAGCTTACAGACATCCCAGGTCATGGGGCCAATGGAAGAGGCTACTAATTCACAGGGAGGTGTTGTTTTTGGTCTGCCTGTTTGACTATGTTTTCGCAGTTATAAATTTTCCATATGCTAGCCACGTTCGACGTAGAGTGACAGGAAGTGATCAATGAACACATGTAGTGTTAATGAAAACTTTACTTGGCAAGTTGCCCAGTCAAACAAGAAACTTTTACGGAGGTATGAGATCTTTGACCTTTAACTTGTTCTATTTTGTACAGTTCCTCACCTCCATGTCCTTCATACAGTGCACACATGTCATGGCCTTGACTTCCCAGGATGCCTCCAGCTGGTAGGAGGCCCGGCCGCTGCACTGTTCAAGCAGGTCCTGGGGACGAAGGGCGGTGGGGTGGTTAATAAGAAAGACAAAAGATTCAAAGTGATCTCAAACCAGTTTCGTTAACTTAAGCTCACTGAAGAGCTTTTTCTTCCACTGGTCATGACAGAGAAGACAGACGCTACTGTATATACAGTACAGTATCTACAGGTTCATTGTACCAGGAAAATATTGTCAAGCACAAAGTACAGTGGACATTGTACATGTACCTCTTTCTTCAATTGGGCTTGTACCAATGTTGAAAATACACTTTTACCATGATGATGACGATCCCTACCTTCAGGTTCTCTTTTTTCTGTACCGAAAATAGGAAAACAACATTTTTTTTCCTGGGTCTTTTTATATGGTCCAACTCGTAAGTTAAGTTAAAATCCTCCCACACCATAAGGTGTATAGAGCGGTGCCCATCCCCTTTTCATAGCCCTGGGCCACACTGGGGTGCAATCACTGCAGCAGGGGGCTAGTCCACTGGCAGTGGAGTGTGTTTAACTTCCATACTGTTTCATAAGCATGTACCATTTTTATTAAGTCTTTGGTATAACTCAATGCGCCTCTCGTTCAGAGATGTCCTACCCGGCAGTTGAACTCGGGCCTTCTGGTTCCAAGTAATTTGAACCAGATGTGGTAAGTAACAGAAGCGCAGAACACTACACGACAGGGACACCCCCCGATAAGAAGGCTCACCTGAATATACTCCAGCAAAACCTTGTCCTCCTCCAGCCCATGGTCCTTCATGTAGGGTCGTACCATTTTGTCTATGGTTGCGGGGATGAGCTCTGGTGCGACCACGCGGTCCAGCATGCGGAAGGTGATGGAGGTGGTTGTTTCCTACATGGCGAAACACACCGTTGAATGTCTTAACACTAGTTTTCCAACCCTTCTATCTGTCTATCAGCCATCGGCCGGGACTAAACAAGTACATCACTCCATATTGCCCTATCTAACATCATTCGTCCTAAGTGTTCATATGCAATCCCAGTGTCTCTAACTAAACTGTCGGTAAAAGTCAAACTTCTGCAGCGCACTCAGCCTCTTAGTTTCCATAATAGGATGTCCGAAACTATTTCCAGCAAATGTTACACGTCAGTGGGTGAGCTTTTGAGACAACCGTGGAAGACTTGTTTTGAGAGTAGCATGTTGTGTCCAAGATATGTTCTGTGCCCTGGGCAGTAGCTTTGTGTAGGTCCCATCCAGTCTGTTTTGGAGCTGACAGGTAAGCGTCCAAGTTTCTGCACCGTAGAGTAGTATCGGTTCCACAAGGGTAAGAAATACTTGTACCTCACAGGTGTCAACACAGACATACAATGTACATGTATCCTCTAAAATTTGCATTGTCCTGTATAAATGTCTATCCCTTAAGAACGGAGGAAAAATGATGTACAAAAATTTGTTCAGACCCCTGTAGTGCCTACTTGCACATAGGTCAGCCAGTTTCCTTGCTGTTTCAGTAGCAGGGTATATTTTTACAGGAAGGGGTTGGTAGCCCTTCCCCTTTAACGAGGCACCTCCTTGAACACAGGACCCCAATTTTACGAAAGACAGGTACAGCCCCAACCGAGATGGCCTTCCGAGGATTGAACCGGGGTCCCCCAGTTACCAACTTATTGGAACCAGGAGCTCAACTGTGAGGCTGCTACCAGTTAAGCTACAGGGACACTGATGTACAAAAATACATTGGAGTAAACTGTGAGGAAGACATAATTCAAACATGATTCTGTAAGTACGCACCTGGCAGTACTCTGACAGGGAGATCTTGAAGTTGCACCTGTTGTGTAGGATCAGCAGGTGCTGCAGGTGCTGGATGAGTGCATTCAGGCTGGACTCAGCTTCGCTGATTCCATGTTCATACTGAAAAGGAGTATAAATAAAAACATCAGTGATTATTTCATGGACCTGCAACATCCATCCATCCATCCGATCATGTCCAACCATTATGTCTACCTTTATTTCATTCAATTATAATAATATGCTTATCATGCTTAATAATAATCTTGATACTTTTCTTATATAATACTTATCTAATATTTTCATGTGCGAACTTATTTGATTTATTGTCAAAAGATCATTGTTACTTGTTACGGATGGTCATCTTATAAGCTTTTCAATCTTTCAGCCACCTTTGTACAGTTGCATTATCTTCATTTATTTTCTTCACTTATTACATCTACTTACTTCTTGTGCAAATACTGTAATTTTTGTTTCTTTCACTGTAAGTTGTAACTGTCTTTATGTTCACTGTTTTCACCGTCACCTTTGTACTGTGAACTTAGCATCACCATGAAAAACCTGTTGTAATCATAAATTATTCCTTTAAACATCCGTTCCGTGAAGTTAAAGTTCAGTGAAAATTCAAAATGTCTATTTTCCTTACACCGTGAAATTTTGCTACCGTGAAGATGAAGTGAATTACAGTAAAAAATTAACAACAAACAAATTAGTACTGTTACCTGGGTGACCAGTTGTGCAGGAGTCAGCAACATTTTGCCATTCTCCCACTCAGCCAGCCTCCCTCCGACCTTCACCATCAGCTCAGTCATGGCCAGTCCATTCTCAGGCCAGCTAGCCTACAGGAGACACATTGAAGATCTAGACAGTAGGGGTGGGTACCGGTACCGTGTACCGGTACAAAACCGGTATTTCTTAATGTACCGCTCCAAAAAAACGGTCCGTAAAAAATCAGTGGACCGGCCTATGGACCAATTAGAAAATTCATAGTACATGTACCAGGCTACCAGCAGGCGGCCACATAACTGGTCTAAGAAAATACAAAACAGAAGATTTAACGAGTCCTTTTCGAAGACATTAGCTGTGAATCATATCTAGAAACACTTAAAGGATGAGTAAACAGACGGCGAGGAGAGTATCGTTATAATTTTGAGACAAAGTGCAAACCTAAGAAATTATATCATTCCAGACATGACGTTTGGAGACTTTTACGTGTGTCTCGCTCTCCAAAATATATGATGTACTGCGACACTTCTATAATCAGGTACAGGTACAGGTCCGGACCTGACCCTCTGGACCTGGACGTGAATTTTATGTTCCGGTACCCACCCCGTCCCCTACTAGTCAGTCATGAAGAAATACCAAAGTTTAATGATACAATATTAGTACCGTGGTGCCAAATGGCTGAGTAGCTAGGCTAGCGGACACAAGACTGAGAAGTCCCAGGTTTGATTCCTGGCATTCCTGATTAGACGTTATGTCCTTGGGAAAGGCACTGTACACGAATTTCCTCACTCCACCCAGGTGTAAAAATGGGTACCTGACTTTGGTTAGGGAGGTAAAAGGTTGTGGAAAAAGAGGGATGGGTTTTGCCTTCCAATACCATGCCCTAGACACGGTGGATTAACAATTCACTACACCTACGGCCTCATAAAGGCTATGGGACTACCTTTACCTTACATTGAACACTGAACGGGTTTGATCCTTGAAAGTAACAAATTCCATATCAAACAAAGGGAGAACATAATGAAGTTATGAAAGTTCTCATTGGCTTTCTGGTGCAACATGTCCCAAAAATGCATGTGGCTCTCACAAAACAAAACAAAACAAAACAAGCAATGTCATACCTTCTCTGAAAGTTCCAGATTTCGGGCCCTCTGTTCCAACCACTGAGCAAGAACTGCCTGCAAAAACAATTAGAGAATGTACAGAGCACAATCACATAATAAGGAATGGCAAACATTTATGGCTCAAGCATACACATGTACTTGTCACCACGTTGACTACCGGTATGCATTGTTACCTTGAAACAAAGGGGACAAGGACTGGTCTTGTGGTTAGGGGTGTTGACTTAGAATCTAAAGGTTCTGGGTTCGAATCCCTAGAAGGCCTTAATATTGTGCCTTTGGGAAAGGCATTTTACATCTATTTCCTCACTCGACTGAGGTAAAAATGGGTACCTAGCTTTGTTAGGGACATCCTTTCGGATGGGATATAAAGTCTCTTTTTTTTTCAAGGAAAACCATATAATACACAAGTCATTTAAGTGCCCACAACATCACACAAAAAGAGTAGGGGACTGGGGTCCTTCAAAAGTGGATCACAGCTTACAGTCTGAGTGTATAGTATTACCTACCTACTGTACAAAACAGGTGTGTTATGCCTAAATGCAGTTAACACTTATGCGAAACAAACAAACAAAACAAAAAGACACTGAGTCATAGCAGGCCTGTCTCCAGCTTCAAATTTTGTCCATCCCACTAGTTGTTTGAAAGCAGCTGATTTTCATTTTTTTCGTGTCATGAAGTTCTGATATTTTTTTTGACGGATGGAATGAAATTTTTGTTTGTCAGGGGACAGGTCCTGGAGACAACCCTGAGTCACAGTCTCTATACTACCAAAAATCGCTTTTCTTAATCTTGTTTTTCTTGCTACAAAGAAATTTTTCTGTTAGCAAGAATATTACTCTGTATACAAGAATCCTTGTTTTAAGCACAAACAAAATCCCAGTTTTGAGCACAAACAAGAATTGCATCTAAGAATTTTTTTTCTTGATCTTTCTTACACCAAGAAAGTTCAAGAAAATTATTCTTACTAGTAGAATCAAATTTTGAAGAAAAAATATCTTAAGGAAAGAATCTGTAAGAGTACCTGTCCATATCTAACCAGACAAAAAACAAATCTTATAGTAAGACAGCAAAAGACAATTTTCTTAATTTTCTAGAAAATTCTTAATTGGAAAACATCATGATGCTAGAAATATTTTCTTCACTTCAGAAAAAAAGGAATAAAATTCTTTATGTAAGAATTGACATAGACAAGACTTTGCAGAAGGTTTCTTGAATTTTGTTTTTTCTTTGTACAAGAAAAAATTTCTCAACATAAGAAAAAAAGAAAAATAAGAAAAAATAAGAAAAAAGATTTTTGGTAGTGTATTCCTCACCCTTCCTTCTGGGAGGACCCTGAGTACAAAGGGTACGAAGTCTCCCCTGAGCCAGGGCAGGATGAGGTCTGACAGCACGTTGTCAGTGATGGACTGCAGCACTCTCTTCAGCCACTCCACTGTGAACCTGGCCTCAAACTCAGCCTGATACAGAACAGGAAAAATGAAGACTAGTAAGATAAGTAAATTACAACATAAAGCAAATGCAAGAGCATCAAAAACCAGTGCTGGACAAAAGAAAAGGTAAAAATTATAAGAAAAAAAAAAGTGATCCTATGGTCATTCTCTCACATTAAATACACACAACGTCAAAACACAAAGCTCTTAAATTGCTATCTTAGTTAGAGGAACAGTTACTAGAATACCTACATAAGCTGCTGAATAACAATGCAACATGTCTCTATACAGTAAATAATTAATGATATTGATTTTCATGTACCAGACTGATGAACTATCAATCGTGGACAATACAGACCGATTCCAAAGACCCACCCACCTACGTCAAAACATACAAAATAAAAAAGTAAATATTTGACAGACACGCAGCCACTCCCTCATTGGTCGCACAGCTAATTGTCATGCTATTATTGGTTGAACGGCTAATTGTGATGGACAGTCAGGATGAAAGAGACTTGACAGAGATACATGTAGAATGTTACATGCAGCCACTCTCATTGGTTGCACTGATAATTGCCATGCTATCATTGGTTGAATGGCTAATTGTGATGGACAGCCAGGATGAAAGAGGCTTGGCAGGAGATAGAATGATACATGCAGCCACTCTCATTGGTTGCACTGATAATTGCCATGCTATCATTGGTTGAATGGCTAATTGTGATGGACAGTCAGGATGAAAGAGACTTGACAGAGATAGAATGTTACATGCAGCCACTCTCATTGGTTGCACTGATAATTGCCATGCTATCATTAGTTGAATGGCTAATTGTGATGGACAGCCAGGATGAAAGAGGCTTGGCAGGAGATATAATGATACATGCAGCCACTCTCTCATTGGTTGCACTGATAATTGCCATGCTGTCATTGGTTGAACGGCTTATTAGATGAAAGAGGAGGGGGGATCTCACCTGATGTCTGCACCATATGGCTGCAGCCTGTTGCACGTCTGTCCTCCTGAAACCTTCACAGACTTCTACCAGCAAATCAGCCTTCATGAACTCATACCACTGAGTCGCACTACACAAGGGCAAGAAAAGTAAAAACAAGAGCTTTTAAAAAAAGCTGGCGTTTCGGCTACGTTTATAAGTGTGAATTGTCTTTTCCCTTTACTTGAAGTAAAATCTGGCAGAGGAAGTCACTCAAGGGCTGTTCAGTCTATAAGAAAAATTGTCATTTTGGGAAATGAGTACTGTTTTAATAGAGAAAGGCAGATTGGGGAAAGCAATTTTGAAGTTACGTCACTTAACTTAAGTGCTTTTGAAAAAGCTGGTCTTGGCCTACAACTTGTACTTATTTGTAAAATGTATAATAGGCTCATTATAAAAGCTATCAATGTAATTATGTACATGGCACGCAATAAAACATAAAATTTGAAAAAGCACCATTGAATCATCAGCACTATGGTAATTAAGTGAAATAGAAGTTCATAACAGCTAAGGTTCTATCTAAAATGACTACCAAATGTCAAACAAATCAACAGCTACCTCATCCGTATTATTCTGGTTTCCGCATTTACAACATTTCTTCCTTATTTTCCTGGGTAATTTTGCTAAAATTCATGAAAATTCCCATAGTTTTGTGCCGAGGGGCGCCACTTTCCACGTCCGTGTTGTCTGAATGAAGTCGATACTGAACAATGGAGCATTTGCTACTGTAACAAAGAATCGCTGTTTTGCAAACAACATCAAGAGCCTCTGTTTACATCGGGGATAGAAGTTTAGTGGCGAGTGTTTTGCAAGAATCATCTTACCGCGCATAGGAGCCGCTGCACGGTATTTTCCATTACAATGAACAGAAAAATTCGAATGCCGGGTTTGGAATCTATGAAGTCCTGTTCATAAGACAAAGGCCTTGTATATATTAAATGAATATTTAAAAATAACAAATATAAAATATTTCTTTATTTATTAATGAAAAAAAATGATATTCATAAATATGATATTGATAGATTAATATAATATCAATATATATTTTTGATATTCAATATCTAAAAAGAAAAAAAAATCCATGCACGGAGACGAACCCGGATCTTCTGGGTCCGAAGTGCTTCGCGTTGCCAGATCGGCCAAGCTGCGGTACGTAACTATTCACTCTGGACGTAATGCTATAACCTCACTATATGGTATCATTTATGCCGATTTTTGGTCGTTTTCTTGACGAAATCATTTTTTTTCTTCTGCAATCTTGTGGAATAGATGTAATATGGTCATTTTTCAGGATATCAAAGTCCGAAACCACAATGCAATGATATTTCCGAACAGTTGTAGCAGTTACATGCGGTCGCCGTCCTGTGTCACATGCAAATCTAGCGTGCCTGCATTTTCGTGCTCTCTTGCCATATAAGGCAACGGCTATACAAGGATTTGAGAACGTATTGCCATATAAGGTCTTATTGTGTGCGACACAGTGTTGAACCAAGCTTCCCTGGTTCCTTCCTTCTCCTTGCTTGAAGCATGCTTGAAGGTAAAAGCCAGGACATTGCGTTTCGGCGCGCATGCGCCGAAACGCAAAAAAGCAACAGGACTGTAAAAAAAAAAAAAATTATCAGCTGTGATTAACATGGTCAACTTTCTGATCCTAAACCATACCATACATCGAAGGAAGATCTGCTGCAGTACCAAGAAAAGACGCCAGGAGGACCATAATCGACTTTGACCTTCGTCTTCCCAAGACCTACCCACATACCAAATACCATCACAATCCATTTAGAGGTTCTTACGTTATGCTGACCACAAATATCTGGAAACAGAAACACAGATACGTCGATGAAGATTAGACATCCAGGTAATAAGATATTTGCTTTTTGGCGTAGAAACACAGATAGACGGACAGAAACAGACACACCAAAAACAATACCTCCATTTGTCACAGAGGTAATAATTGATTTGCAAACACTATCAAGTCATACCTGAATAGCTGAGGCCCGAACACCACCTGGAATGTGCCAAGTCTATGGAGAGCTTCAAGGACCTGAGAGGACAAAAGGTAAACTTTAAATTAAAGGCAACCTAAGCAATATTAGGGCGTTGAAAGTCGTATTTTCAAAAAGTAATTTTTTAGTGATTTCTTATCCTTAGTAAGTTTAAATAACACTATCCCATTGCATCATGATGGACCATCATGGAGCAAAGATGCGATGTCGTTGTGTGGTGGGAACTCATTGAAAATCTGAGCACTTGGAGGCCAGCCACTATTTCAAATCTTCTGAACATAAGCGATTCTGACGGATAAGTTCCGAACGCTTCTGGAGAATTAATCACATGGTCATGGCTCAATGTGCTTGGACATTGTGACGTCACAAGGCCGGAAGTTACAGAAAATTGTCGACAGAAAACGGTTACGGCTAGATTCTGGGCTGATTATTGGGTGGTACCAATAAATAAAATACTCCTTTTGCGGCTTGTTTCTGTGCTCTTTTTCAACGCCCAAAGTATGAAATAATGATGCAAATGTGCTAATATGGGGAAGTAAATGTCAATTTCATATAGATTGCTTTATCCTGAATATTTCCAGCTTTACCCCCTGAAATCGCTTAGGGCACCTTTAATAAAGTCAACTTTTGTAGCTCAGTTGATGACAATGGCACTTTTCTGCTTATACATGTGTACATAGTCAGTCAATCACATTACCAAATAAGCTTCAGCAAAAACTGCCCAAAAATACCACTCAGGGGCTGATAAAATATGGTCTGTGTGGACAGGTGGTCATTATGTATCAATAGGATTCTTAGTGCGTGTCTGTGTCAATGAGGGAAAAGAAATCAACTAAGGTCCCGCTAAAAAGTGGTCACATTGGCCAGTTGGCCACTTGTAGTTACCACAATTATTACAAAATGTGGAAACTGAACTTGTGTTGATGGTCTGAGAGCACATATAAAAGACCTCTTTTCCATAAACTATCCCTCACACAATTGCGTTGTTTTCTCTCATGTTCTTAATAATATAGCAATCTTAGACCTTAGACCTGTACATACATGGACATCAAGACATTAAGGCTGCAGAGAATGTGTTAACCTTTGTTTGCCAAGCAGCACGAGAGATCAGTTCCCCTTCTGACAGCACTGAGTCCCCGCCCTTCTTGTTAACCTACATGGAAGAGACAATATATGATTATGACTGACCTACAGGCTTACACATGCTAAAAAAGGTTTACGTTTGTAGGGCTGGAAATACTGGGTGCATACAAACTGTTGTGCATCTAAATTGGAGCCATACACCTGGTTTCTGACTGTGGGTGCACCAGTAGCTTGGGTTAGGGGCGTCCTTTAGGATGGGACGTATGACGGGAGCCACACCTTAAGCACGTTAAAGAACCTGCCACACTTATCGAAAAGAGTAGAGGTCCATCGCGGTGTGAGTGGATCGAACCTTACAGTCCAGTTTTACGCAGCTTGTACATACATGTGGCGTAATGGCAGGGTTTTCGGCCCAGAACCCAGCGGTCCTGGGTTCGAATCCCCTGACGCCACCGATCTTGTGCCCTTGGGAAAAAAAGGCACTTTACACGACTTTCCTCACTCCACCCAAGTGCAAAAACAGGTATATTATGTGAGTGGGTCACGACACCAGCAATAGCTGCCTGTGTCTCATGTGTATTGCACTGTCGCAATTCTATTAAAATCAAATCAAATCAAAATACTGTACTAAACTGGTACGTTAAGGCTAAAGAAAGTTTACCAGTTATAGAAAACAAACAAACAAAACAAACAAACAAACAAACAGACTTACTCTTCCTTCTGCATATGTTAGCAGCTCATAGGTGGATTGCATGGTTGGCAGGGTTGCCTGTACACAGATGTCTGCAACACAACCATTGTCCTAGAAACGGGAGGTTCAGTCAGAATATTAGAGATATGGCACATTAGGGATGTCCCTCTAGCTCAACTCAGGTAAACAGCCTCATACTGTTGAGCTCCCAGTTGTTACAGGTTTGCGTATCGCAAAACCTGTATTTTTTTTGAGTTGGTAAATGTGAGACCCAGGTTCAATCCTGGGTAGAACATCTTGGTTGGGGCTGCGCCGAAATCTTTCGGAAGACACGTAAAATGGTTGTCCCGTGTTTGAGGAGGTGCCTCGAGCACGTTACAGGGGAAGGACTAGCAACCCCTCCCTATAAAAATATACCCTGCTACTGAAAGACTACAGCAAGGAAAATTTCTGTCCTGTGTCCCATTTCTAGGGTCTGCACGAACTTTTAACATCGTATAGAAATGATGTAAAAACTTTCATGACAAAACAAATGCAAATCAAAAGTAGCTAAGTAAAACTTAGGTGTCTAAGTAACAATGAAATGTAGTGGCGTCGTGTGGCGTAACGGCTAGAACATTCGGCGATCACACAAGGCAACCCGAGTTCGATCCTGGCTTGCCCCCACGAATGTCTGGACATGCGCCCAGACGTTGTGCCCTTGGGAAAGGCACTTAACATGACTTTCCTCACTTCACTCAGGTGTAAATGAGTACCTAACTCATCTAGGGTTAGGGACGTCCCTCGGATCGTACGTTAAAGAATCCACCACACCATTCGAAAAAGAGCAGGGGCATGCCCCGGTATGCGATGGTCCAAACCTTACAGTCCGGTCTGGGTTGACATCTTGAAAAGGTGATAGTCACCTGTTATGTCAACCTTTCCACAAATGTGGTAAATCTGAATAAATAAATAAACAAACAAAAAAACAATGAAATGACATGTTACACTCCCCTGTAGAATTCTGACCTGTTAATTAGAACATTTGAGTCTACTCACACTGATGTGACTGAGACAGTCTTTGAGATCAGCGAAGATCTGGTCTGTAGTCTGTCCGTCCTCCTGTGTTCGTGTCCAAGGGTCTGTCTGTGTCAGGATGTCCTGAGCCTTCACTTTATACACTAGCTGAAAGGAGGAATAACAAATTTAAGAAAGAAGTATTTCATTTTTGCGGAGATTTGATATTAAGGTAGGGGTAGAAAGGAGGTTTTCGCAGTGTTTTACCTCCGCGGTTCGAAATAGCACTGAAGCATGACAAACATACATCTGCGCCAAAAAAATAAAATCATTGCAAACATTACAAGATTCACAGTATTTTCAGTGTAATCCTCTTTCTAGTTTCATCGAACTCGAAGTCTGGGTATCAAAAACAGCTAAACTTAAGTCGAGATGTCCGTATAGCTCAACAAGTAGCAGCCTCACAGTTTTGCTCCTGGTTCCAATTATTAGTTACTAACTGGAAGACTTAAATCCTGGGTCAGGACATCTTGGTTGGAGCTGCACTCATATTTCGGAAGGGATGTAAAATGGGGGTCTCATGTTCGTGGAGGTGCCCCGAGCTCGTTAAAGGAGAAATATACCCTGCTATCACTACTGGGGCCTAGAATATCAATAAAATGTCTATCGGTTTCTTAACATTCCGGAACAAAGGACGGTACTGAAGGACCCGAAGAAGACATTATGCTCCGGAAACTACATGTTTTTAACCGGGGAAAGACATTTTGTATACATTCTCTGTTCACACGGAAGGCAGAGACACCCCATGGAGACCATCCATTATTTAGAACAATAAGTACTTACAAAGTTTTTAGCGTCTCTCCGATAATTAATTGCGTCCCGCCCCCCGAATTGCCTCTGAAAGCCGCGTACGTACACTCGTTTTGCGCAGTGTGGAAGCGCCCTGGGTGATACCTAATGCCGCGGCCCGCCAGACTGACCGACCCAACACTATGCCAGCGAGAGATTGTCACACTGTGTAACTAAATTAAACTAATGCTGCAGTAAAATCGTTACCTGCCTACTTACCTATTGTAACAAAACCTCGGCCACCTCTGGTCATTTGGGGGTGGGGGGTGGGGGCAAGGTTAAGACTGTCGAGAGTGAGTTTGTCAACCCGATAGTTTGGCGGCAAAGTGACTTCCCCTGCCATCACTACCAGTATTACAATGAAATTCGTTTTGAAAAATTAATGGTGGATTTTGTTCATGTGCAGTTCGATGTGCACTAGGTTTATAATCCCTTCCGTCCGCCGACTTTTTCGACGTTTTCTCAGTATAAAATCTCCTTGATAAAATGGAAAGAGAGAGAACAATCACGGCGGATCAAAAAATGAAACCGGGGTTTCAAAATGGCGCGAAATATGCTAAGTAGGGTGTTAGCATATCTCCGACAAATGCGTCGGCCTGGCGAGTTTGGGACACCATATTTTGTCCAGCGTCTCTGGCATCGTTTGTGCCGTTGATATATGTGATATGACCATGTATCCTGTTACCGTCGATCATGAGTTCCAACGCAACAAGGAGACTGAGTCCGCTGTTTACGAGGCCGAGGGGCCGGAAGTGGCGCGCCTTTCCGATCTGTTTTTTTTATGCAAATAAGCCTCGACGTGCCGACGACTCCCATATTTGGAACACTCGGTAGAGTTGTGTAGAAGTCATCCTCTAGAGAACTCCAAAATTTAAGATCTTTTTGACAAAATATGCTCCATATTATGTTTACAGCGAAATATATTCTAGGGCTGAATATTTAGTACTAGTATCATGTAACAAACCTTTCAAACATTAATTCAAAGGAACCGTGAGTCCTTGACGCGGCGTGCGGTATGGTTACGGTGAGATCCATATATTAACACTTTTGTTTGATTTTGATAGCACCAATTCGGTTCTGCGTTGTTACATTTTTGGCTATGATTGATTCAATTTTCTAAAAACCTATGGCCAACATTTTAGACACAACAGGACGATAGACTGGTCTGTACATGTGCGCAAAGCGCTGCTGGATTGATTGACATAAGCGGCTCCTTTGACAGCCGGATTGTACAAAGGGAGAAGCGGCGTGGCGTTCTGTGCAGAACTTGGAAGTTCCGTGTTTGGCTACTTACTTGGCCGAGGAGAATGAGCATACTAGTAACTTCAACACAAGCGCAACAGACCTTGTGTAAACAGCAGCCCGCTTTGTTTTCAACGGAACTAATTCAATTGTTTTTATTGTCACTACAACTTGAATGACAGAAGATACCAATGTGTCGTAGTAAGAATCTCTTGCCTAACCTCCTTGGTCCAAGGAAATTACTAGTAAAATGTCCTTGATTCTACCCAGCCTTGATTCTACGAAGTGTGCCGGAGATTACTTTGAGAAGTTGATACGGCTGTTCAATGTTTGTTTGGAGCATTTCTTCAAATATAACGTGACCGAATCATCCGCCAACACTTGAAAGCTACCAGCCAGACAGAATTGTATAGTTTCCCCTTTTGCATGGGCAAATGTTACCCTGATTGTGGCCAAACGCCCTTACAAATTATTCTCCTTATAGTCTGGAGCCAAGGACATTATAATGTTCTTGCTGGAGCGTAGTTGTGAAAGACTACATTTACATCATGGCGAGAATGGGAGCGCGTTTGTGACCGTGCATAAGAATAGTGAATAAATTATCCGTTTTTCTAAAAGGTGTCCCACTTTGGGAGACCAATGAGGTCACACTCACAGCAAGAGATACAAGTGGTAGCCTCCGATGCAGACTCCTCCCGGCTGTTTTCTTTTTATACTATTACATTTTTTTTTCTTATTGCTGGCCAGCAATAAGAAAAAAAAATGTAATAGTATAAAAAATGTAACTTGAAAAAGAAAACAGCCGGGAGGAGTCTGCATCGGAGGCTATACAAGTGGTCGGAATTTAGAAGACATGCGATTTAATACATGGCCTTACTGGGTTATAAGAATATGCTTTCCTTTATTCTTATCACTTACACTTTTTAAAACAGCAAAAAAATCTCGCTCTTCTTCTCAAATGAAACAAAGAAGTGAGTCGGAGAGTATTTCTCGATTACAATACACATCTGTGTCTGGCACTGTCTGGCAGTGTCTGCCGCTAGCTTTGCAGCGTCGAGAAGTAAACAAATGCGGATTCAGGTGGGCAACAAACGCCGATTCTATGTCCATTGTTTTACAGTTACCTCTGAGTTGAATGAGACAGCATTTGGAGAAATAGCTAATTTGTCTTTTTTTTTAAACTCCAAGCGTTAGCAGTACGCTTGCAACTTCCAAAGACATTTCCTTTAGAGTCTCTGTTGCTACTCGATTCTTTCATTTGAAAGGGCCAACTGTTATTTGCATCTGGTAACTCTGGTATATTTTCTTTTTTTTTATACAGGTACGCCGAAACGATCGTCGAAGAAAATCTATTCAAACCGTTTGGTCCAATGTGTCTTTGCCCTGTTTTTGTTTGTTCTGGGTTGTGTTTCGTTTTTTCCTTGTTTCCACATACTTTTTGCTGACGTTCGTATTTATCATTGTTACTAGCAAAATTGTATTTGGGACGCACATTTATTAACACGTTTTGTCGTTTAACTAACATAATTCGGAAGAATGTCTACAAAACAAAACAGCGTTTACATCCCCAAGCTTATGAACGAAAGGGTTTTGTAATTATAACTCTTCAATATGAAGAAAGGTAAGTTCTCGATTGACGGAGCTGAAGCAGACAATGGATCTACCTCGGATCAAGGGCATTATTATAATGTCCTTGCTCGGATCTACGGTAGGTTTGTAATCTACACTAGACTACAGAAAAAAATTAACTGCGTCTTCACTTAGAAACCAAAACAAAGACGTAAGTTTTGGAATCATCTATGTTCATCATCATATATATAATTGCCTTCAAATTACTTGTTCTTCGTAGTTGATATATGTTCCAATTTTGAATCCTCACAACAGAATGTATATTATATTAAAGCCATGAAGAAACTGACACAAAATCCACTCACTGGAATATCGGGAACGCCAATGGGTTTATAAATTGACAGGTCTGGTACCGGCCCGTCCTACTGTGTGCACCAATAAGACCACTCTCTAATCTCTTGCTGAGTATAGCCCATGAAAGTCGGAAACCTTTACCATCTTTTTAGCATTTTCTTTAAAAAGTAAGTATACGTAGAGAACGAAATCGACTGACAAAAATATTACAAATACTATACTGTTAAAGCGTGAAACGAATGTCCTGTAATAAAATAACTAACAATGAAAGGAAACAGTACTCGAATAAACAGGGCGAAACAGGACCAACATCACTGAACTGTAGTGCAAGGACAACAAAATATCGCTCTTCCCACCGGAAGTAAACTAGAATAATAAAAACGCTTTGGAAGAACAAGGACATTTTATAATGTCCTTGGGAAGAACAAGTCGCCCGGTAGTATTCTTCCTCATACACTTGTATTCTTCGCATCTGTATGTATAAAAGAGAACATTAAAAAAGTTAATAATCTGTAACAAATGAAGCTTACGGTATTCTATAAAAAGAGAGGGGGATTGTACGACCATATATAGTAGTATTTCCAAAGATCTTGTTTTCAGCAAGGAGGTTAGTCACTATCGACACAGAAGAAAACGTGATGCACAATAGACTCCGTCGGCTTTGTTTTGAAACGGCCTTTGTTTTCCCAATGGTTTTCCTCAGCGTTGTTAGCGTTTCCTACGTATAGCAGCTCCGATCTGCATTGTCTCAAAAATATCTGGAACATTTCGGAGTTTAAACACGTACAAACTGATAAAGAATGTTTGATCAGTTCAAACCCTGTAGTCCGTAAAAAATGGCATTCCGCAATAGTGCAATAGTTGATCTTTTGTGTCAAAATTGATTTCAGCAGCAAAAAAGCGGTCACAGTCACAGAAATGAAGATACACGTGGAAGCACCAAAATGTTGTGCCATGGCAGCGTATTTTTTTGTGCGGCGTGACTGTCGGTAAAACTTTAACTAAAACAGAATTTCTATTAAACATCGAACGAACAACGTTCGTTAAATTGTACCGCCGCGCACAGCCTTTGATCTGAGCTCAGACCGCCGTTTCGAGGGTTTCGGTCGGAGTTCATCAATCAATTTTGACAGGCCTGCGGCACCACGCTGTCTTGTTGGGAGACAAGTCGCGACGAGCGTTTGTGGATTTTAACTTGTTTAGGAGAACCAAGGGCATTATATAGGAAGTAATTTATTCTTACAAGAACTGCTTTTACTTCATTGTTTAGTTTTATCCACATAATTTCGTTGGGCACAGTTAATCATCAGATGATTGTTCAAATACATTGGCTTGATTCTAAAACTGTTTCCGTTGTCTTTCCTCCCCGTAAGCAAATACAGTAGTCAGATCACTACCAAACTTTCCTGACAAGATCGTGGTACTAGTATTTCGCGAATAGTCCGAACTGTTACGTTTATGAATGTTAAACATCCAGGTAAGCGAACTGTTATATTATATTATGAATTAATTGGTTATCAAGGTTTGATGAAAACGAATGTGAAACGAGGATACTAGTAACCAATTTCACATATCTACGAGTCTTGCACAGTGTATCGGCGATCAAGTAGAATAAAGTCCAGATAAGAAAATGGTAGATCTGTCAACGTCGGAACTTGATTGATACGCTCCCGCGCCTGGTCACGTGAGGGTGTCGGTCCGTGAAATGTGGAAAAAGTTCTAAATTTCCAATTAAGTACTAGTATTGTTATTTTCCCCAGAAGGAACACATTTGTCGATAACCAGATGAAATCTTTAAGTAAGAAATTTGGGCATTTAAGAAATGTACAAGTTTTTAGCACACCAAATTTTTGGCGTCCACTTAACACAAATGTAGCTGCCAATCACACCCTAGCAACCGCCAGTCCTCACAGCAACCGTCTTGTCTGTTTTTTCCCCGTCTTTCTGTCGGCCGGCATCTGATGTTTTGTCGGCGAACAGGCGAAAGTTCGACCATGAGTTACCGTCCTGATTTAGTCATGTATTTCGGCAGGTCACGTCATATCCATGCAAGAGATCTTATACAGAAATGCATGCGTGAATATATTTTACCGACGCCGTGTTACACAGACCGCGGTGCCGGACTAGCTCTTCCGCGGAGAAAACAGTTTGATAAGAAACTTTTTGGTTCGACAAGCATTGACTGTGGAATACTGACCGTATCGTTTGTATCAAGGACATAACGTCATTGGTTGTATCGTTTAGTTATAGGTACAATTAGCAATATAATGCCCTCGATACAATGAGAAGAGGTAAGACATTGGAAAGACATTCTCGTAACAGTCAAAAGATATTCAAAAGACATTCACATTGTCATGTCGAGACAGCGTGAAAGGGCGCACACAATGCCTTTCATTTGAGCCCTCAATTAGTTTTTTTCCGATAACAACCTTACTAAGGAGACAACACGACAAACTTGGTTATTTTTGAAAATAATTATCATTATGGAATGAAAAAAAACAGCGATACATGTATAGGCTGAATATCACTCACCTTTGATACTTACACAAAAACGCAAACGAAATCATGATCAGGTTAAAACGTGCTGCTTCCTGGAGCTTTTAAACTTTGCATTGTAATTTGTGGCCGAGGATTTGGTAAAAATTAAAACGTATTTTTTAAAATCAAATTGACCCCACACGCGTACGCGCTGCTGAGGTACGCCAAGTTGGAAATGTTGGTTCGTAACGCTCATTAGTTGGCAAACATTTGACGCGGCCTTAGGGGACTTCAGATCGCGCAAGTGTCAGGAAGGTGTAAGTCTGTGGTCTGTGCAAACAAGTATTTACTGTGACAAGCTCTCGCTGTGACTCCCCAACTAGGTCGATCTATCGGGAGGGCCGCTGGCAGCGCAATTAATTCAGGCTAATTATATGGGCGTGTTTTTCGCAAGCATGCAAGTTTTCACAGTTTATATCTCCAGACATTCGGGAGACATTTCCTGAACAATTGAAAAAAACAACAAGGAAGTCCTCCCCAAAAGACCCTATAAAGACATTGTAAAACCCGAAAAAGACATTCTGTTGGAATGTCTCGAAAAGGTCTTCAAAAATTGGAAATGTATAGGGGTAGGATTGACATTTTTTATACATTTTGGGTCCCAGTAGTGTATAGAAACAGCAATGAAACTTGCTGCCCTATGTGCCACTAGGCACTACAACAAGGGTCTGAACAAAGGAACGAACAAACCAAAGTCACAAAGACCATCCTCACCTCCACGTCCAGTTCATAACTCTGGGCAAACTTCAGCGCCTCCTCATACTGCTTCTTGTGCAGCAGACGGTGGAACCGGGTGTCAGGCAGGGCCTCCGTGAGACAGCGGACTCTCAGGGTGGAAACTACAGCATCCGACGAGCTGAAAAATACATCCGTGAATACATCGATGATGGTTAGACACCCAGGTAATAAAATGTGCAAGAAAACAATTACTCAAGCGACTGCATAGATTTGGAAACGGTCTGACGTTTCACTGTCACTGACAAAAGGTAGTGGATGCTACTTGAAACGTCTAACCGTTTCCAAGACTGCTTTAGTAGCTGTTTTCTTGCGTATTTGTGAATAGTTTTAACAGAAGGGTAAATCACTCAGGATAACAAAGACTTCTTTGAATACTACATAGATAACATTTTGGGGACCGTCTGTCAACTTCCTCAGGACAGTAATTGACTTTGTTAGGATCCACAATTAGCTTGACGTTTCAGTTAAAAAAGCTAATTTTCTTCTGGTCCTAAACATGTAGGGGAGTACTGACTGGTTCTGCTAGGTGTCACTGCTGCAGTATTAAGTAATAAGCAGTCCTAATTATAAACATGACTAAATTTATGTCTCCCTCATCACAGTTCAGGACTGGAGTAGATTTTCTGTGTTGTGTACAAGGAGTTTCGTTATCCAAAAATAATACATCGTAATCAGTGAAAATAAAGGAGTCTGAATGGAAAGTATACATATACACTAACCCAATGTCTACAGCATCTTAGTGAATTGAAGCATCTTAACAACATACCTAGTGTCTTCTACGTCATCCTTGTGTGCACCTTCAATGACAAATATTGTTTCCTGCAAGACAATGCCAACATTACATGTAAGAAATAATTCCCATGGTAAATATGTACCATGACTACAGTCTTATTACTATTACTATGAAACAATGAAGAATTCCAACTACATGTACATTTGTTCTACTATACCCCTATCGTTACTGATATGAAAAAAGTATAAAACATAAATTACATTCCTGTCAGCATACTGTAATTCACTTATCTTCACGGTAGCAAAGTTTCGCGGTGTAAGGAAAATAGACATTTTCACTGAGCTTTAACCTCACGGTGGCAGCAAGTGATTTACAGAACGGATGTCTGAAGGAATCATGAATAATAACAACAGTTTTTTTTCACGGTGATGATAAGTTCATGGTACAGTGAACATAAAGTTACAGTGAAAGAAATAAGAATTACAGTGTATGTTTAATAGATATGTGTTGGTGAATTTTCATGCTTTCTGTAACCATGTTTTACAATATTCTAATTGCAAATACTCCTTAACTTTAAGTATAATCAAGTATTCTAAATGTCTGTTTTAATGCAATGGTGCTTTGAGCAACAAGATGTAATCCAGCCTCTAGCTGCAAGGTTTTTGTTTGATTGATTAACAATTTTGATTGGTTGATTGAATGATTGATTGATTGACAGCAGACATACCTGGCTGGCAGGTGCACACACCAGAGCTGCCACCTGGTTCAGCTCCAGACTGTAGGCCAGCTGCATGCCAGGGAGGGAGTGCACCTGCAGGTGGCACTTCTACAGATGCATGAACAGAGGTAATGATTAGTATCATAATCAAAATCATTTATCATTCAAGTCATATTGACCTTAAAGCAAGAAAATAGACAGCGTCACAATAACATCTTTGATCCAGTGATGGCCAAATATATATATATATATATATATATATATATATATATATATATATATATATATATATATATATATATATATATATATATATATATATATATATATATATATATATATATATATATATATATATATATATATACCCCCCAATTAGCAGTTAAACCAATGAGAGCATGGCAACTAGCTGTTTGACCAATTGGAAAGTGTCTAGATGTCTGCGAAATATCATTTTGCATTTCTGTACATTTTGACAGTGGTGCATATACCTAAGCACTGCTTAAGTCAATAATTCACAAAAAGTTGTATACATCTATGGTTTGATGAAGTGTTCTCAGTTGACATGTCTTATCTATTTGCATTAAAATATGAGGATTGTTGGATTGCTTTCTTTCCATGACTGAAATGCAACTTACTCCTTTTTCATTCGGTAGGGTCAGAAGAACAATCTTCAAACTGTTTTGGAGGTTCCTGTAATATTTCAGATTTAGAAAGAAAGAGAGAAGAGTTAAACAACCTTATAAAAAAAAAGTTATATTCAGAGATTGCAATCTTGCAGAATAGATATTCTACCTGTACAGAGAATGATCTATCGATAGAGACTCTGGTCAGGAACTTAAATGGTAAAATTATCAGTTACTGTGTACATTCCAGTTGTAGTACTGTACTGGTAAAATTAGCAATTGTACTGGCAGAATCACTGATTGTAACTGACATATATCCTGATCACGATCTGTTAACAGAGACTCTGATTGTACTCTCGCAACCTTTACCGTTAGAATGGCCGATTCTGCCAGATACAGTACGTAGCAACCTCTACCCTTAGGCTTAAGTACACATGTATGAAATTTCAGACATTCCTACTTCAAAAGCTACAAAAGAAAACTGTGTGGTCTTTTACATACTTTCAAACTTTTCTACATGTATCTTTTCCAGTATCAGTGTACATCATACATGTATGAATAATAGGTCTTAGGGAAAGAAAAGGCTTGCTTACGCATTTTTGGTTGGTGAATGTACACTGCTGGCATCCAGGAGTAGGAAGTCTTGTACAGCTATGCCACGCCACTTGTTCAATTTGACGAGGGACTGTGCATCCCACTGGCTCAGCACACCCTAATAACATAAGATGGCAAGTGGTCTGTGGTTAGGGTTATTGGCTTTGAATCCAAAGGTTCTGGGTTCCAATCCCTTCCAGGCCCAAATATCATATCCTTGGGAACTGCACTTTACACCTGTTTCTTCACTAGATTCAGGTGAAAATGAGTACCTGGCTTCAGTTAGGCATGTCCTCTCGGATGGGACATAAAGCCAGAGGTCCTGTGTTTGAGGAGAGCTACATCTCGAGCACGTAAAAGATCCCACAACACTTTTCGAAAACAAGTAAAAGAGTAGGGGTCCATCCCGGCGTGAGTGGACCAAACCTTACACACACAGTTTGGTCTTACGCAGCTTGTATCTGCTGTACAAAACTGGTGTGTTATGCCTTAAGGCAGTTTACTAGTTATGCGAAACAGAAAAATGGGGAAAACACATTCAAGCAGTTGTATTCAGCACTTAATCTTCTTCCTGCTGCCTAACTCTGTAACTATTTATGATCGAGAATGGGATGCCAAGGGGTTACTTCAGTGTGCTGAAGATTTATCAAAATATTCATAGACCTCGAGGGGCTCCTCTTAGCTTCTTACAGATTCATTGGTAATCTTGTAAAAGCAAACTGTTACAGAAAAGAGCAAAAAACGTTTTTGAAATAAGGCTATCAATGCAATTCTCACCTTCTTTGTAAGAACGAACAGGAAATTATCCTTGAAGTCACACTTCACAACGGAAGAGCCTTTAAGAAAAACAAACATGGCATGAAATCTTAATAATAATTGTCATACTTTCAAATTCAATTACTTCCAATGAATTGATACACATTGAAATTCTACATATTATCCACAATAGATCAACAGACTGACCCTGACTGTCCATCACAATTAGAAGTTCAACCAATCAGAGAATCGCAATTAGCAGTTTGACCAATGACACTGACTGGCTGTGTATTGGGACCTGGACAAGTCTGTTATACATATAGGCAACCATCTTTATAGTGAAAAATTTTCACCTTTGTTTGAGGATTTCAAAACACAGGTTACAAGTTTTCTCAACTGCAAGGTTTCAAAATTGTCATCTTTGAGATAGGATGTATCTATCTTTAGTTTGGAAAAGTGGTGTACTATAATTGTTTTAGACTTTAGGTACACCAAATGTTCTGAGGTCTTGACCTGTACCTAAACAATCTTCACAAACCTAATCATTACCATACATCTGCATCAATAGCATAGATTACCTCCAAGAAGGCGTGAATCAATGCCAGTCAGAAGTTCGGTGGCATCTTCTTCCCCCTTACTCCACACACAGAGAGACGATTCACCCTTTCCCTGAAAATATGATTGTC